>NC_136516.1:5790000-5842500 GCF_053919585.1 Euprymna scolopes
CTTTCAACTGTGTACTGCTTAACAGCTAAATTTTTGCTCAAAAACTGATTAAAAAGCTTGCCGCATATCTGAATAGCCTTTATGAAAAATTTCAAATGTTTGAACCCAAAATTGGCTGAATAGTTTGCTAGAGACCGCAAAGGTCAAATCTTTTCAATTTTGACCTTTGACAGAAAATTTTTCAGTAGAAAACAATTAGAAAGCTTGCTCTATGTCTTAATACACGTTTTGTAAAATGTCAAATGTTTAGACTAAAAATTGACTGAGAGGTCAATTTTTTAAAAAAACTTTGACCCCTAATTTTGTACCTCTTAACATTTATTGTTTTGATCTCAAATCAGCTTAAAACATTTGTTCTGTGTGAACGTAACTTACTATGTTTAGACTCAAAATTGACGGAGGAGTTGTTAGAGTTTTCAAAGATTAAATCGTTGAAATTTGACCCAGTGAAAGCCAAATTTCTGGCCGAAAACCGATTGAAAACATGTTCCCAACTCTCAATAAAAATTTCATCTGTTCTGGAGTCTGTTGGCTGAAAATTGACAGAGTATTTTGCTAGATAAATGTAAACGCACATACAAACAGAGACAGCAGATATTATACTTATATATTATATATATATATATATATATATATATATATATATATAGTCTTTGAAGTTTTCAACCTTTAAAACTATACACAAATATATTTTTTATCATTCGTTAGAAAACCATCTAGTCAGTAAGTTATTTAATCACCTGCAATCACTGCATCAACTCGCTCTCGAATTTACTATAGTACCAATAATTTATTTTTCAAGGGATCCTCAGTTGTTTACCATGAAACACTGTTTCGGGGATTTAAAAACACTGTTTCGGGGATATATATATATATATATATATATATATATATATATATATATATATATATATATATATATATATATATACCAACAGTTCAGCCCGGCTATTCTCGCGCTCTATGTACTGTTCATAACTTGACCTACGTGTGAATACATTTTATGTAAGATTTCAAATGTTTAGACCAAGAATTGTCTGAGTAATTTCGTAGAGATCGCAGAGGACAATTGATTTAAAATTTGACTCCAAGTTTTCCCTTATAACATTTATTATTTTTGTCTCAAATAAAAATACTAAGTTTTATCCATGTCGAAGTTGACTACATCTAGAATTTCAAATCTTTAGACCCAAAATTCGTGCAGAAATTTGCTAGAGTCTGCAAAGGTCAACTCTTAAAACTTTGATTTTTTGGCAGCCAGATTATCGCCCAAAACTGATTAAAATGCTTGCCGCATGTTTAAATATCTGTTATGTATAAACGTTAATATTTAGACCTAAAATTGGCTGAGTAATTTGCTGAACAACGCAAAGGTAAAATATTTTGAAATCTGACGCCTTGGCAGCTCAAATTTTCGACCCATAACGATTAAAAAGCTTGTCATATCTCTGAATACCCTTTATGTAAAATTTCAAATATTTTGACTAGAGATTGGCTGAGTAAATTCATAAGGGGCCAAATTTATATATATATATATATATATATATATATATATATATGTATGTATATATATATGTATGTATATATATATATATGTATATATAAGTATATATATGTATATACATACATATATATATATGTATATACATATATACATATATATGTATATACATACATATATATATATATATATATGTGTGTGTGTGTGTGTGTGTGTGTGTGTGTGTGTGTGTGTGGCATCCGTCAGTCGAAATGACTATGGATCAGCGCCGTATTAAGATGTTGCCTGTTTGCATCCTTTTGTGTGGCTGTAGAGACCAATTCTTGATTTGCATAGTCTGCCACAGCCATGACATACGAAGGTTGTTATGCAATTTGCCGCTTCGTCCTGCTGTTCCGCCTGTACACTCGCTCTTCTCCTAGCTCTCTTTGCAGCATTTTCAACATGGAGGGTCCTCTCGCTGATGATAATCCCCTGGCGTATCATTTTCCTCCAGGCAGTTCTGTCAGCTGCAGAGGCTTCCCATGTATTCCTGTCCACCGAGAGAACCTTCATGTCACGCTTGCAGACATCCCTGTAGCGAAGATGGGGTCGCCCCCTCTTTCTTGAGCCTGAGGCAAGCTCGCCATAAAGAAGGTCTTTAGGGATGCGCCCATCATCCATCCTGCGCACATGGCCCAGCCAGCGAAGACGTCGCTCACGCAGTAGGGAGTAAATGGATGGGATGCCCGCTCTCTGCAGAACATCAGTATTACTCACTCTGTCCTGCCATGTGATACCAAGTATCCTACGTATACACCTCATATGGAAGACCTGGAGTTTCCTCTCGTGTGTTGAGTATGTAGTCCAGGATTCACTCCCATACAGTAGAACACTGAGGATGCACGCTCTGTAGACGGTCATCTTGGTGGAGGTGGTAAGGTGCCTGTTTTCCCAGACTCTTTTAGTTAGTTTAGAGAGGGTTATAGATGCCTTTCCAATCCTTTTGTTTAGCTCCTCGTCCAATGAGAGGGTGTCTGAAGTAGTGGAGCCTAGATATTGAAACTGGCGTACGACCTCTAGTGGTGTGCTTTGGATCGTGATGCTGGGTGGGGAGGCGGTTGCTTGTCCCATGACTTGAGTTTTCTTCTGGCTGATGGTGAGACCGAACAGGCTGCAAGCATTAGCAAACCTGTCCATCAGTCTTTTAAGACCATCTTCCTGATGCGATGCTATAGCTGCATCATCGGCAAACAGCATGTCTCTTATCCGAACTGTCATGGTCTTTGTCCTGGAGCGGAGTCTGGCGATGTTGAAGAGACCACCATCTGACCTGGAGTGCAAGCAGATACCATCCGTTGTGTTCTTGAAAGCATGCTTCAGGAGTAGGGAGAAGAAGATGCCGAAGAGTGTTGGGGCCAACACACAACCCTGTTTGACACCACTCCTCACCCCGAACTCAGCAGACATGCCACCGTTAAATTGCACAGTGCTCCTCATGCCATCATGAAAGGATCTTATGATGCTGAGGAGTTTTAGTGGGCATCCGATCAGTGGGAGAATTTTGAATAGTCCATCTCTGCTCACGAGATCGAATGCCTTGGTCAGGTCTATGAAGGCAACATACAGAGGCTGGTTTTGCTCTCTGCACTTCTCTTGCAGTTAGCGTAGGGAGAAGATCATATCGATTGTTGATTTCTCTGAACGAAAACCGCATTGAGATTCTGGGTAGATTCGGTCGGCAAGAACGTTTAGTCGCAGTAATAATATACGTGCGAATAGTTTGCCAACGAAAGTCAACAGTGAGATACCGCGGTAGTTGTTGCAGTCACCGCGGTCCTCTTTGTGTTTGTAGAGAGTGATGATATTTGCGTCTCTCATGCCCTGAGGCACTGAGCCTTCTCTCCAACACTGTATCAGAAGACTATGGAGGGGCTCAAGCAGGCTAGCCTTTCCACTTTTTAAGACCTCAGCTGGAATATAGTCCTTTCCTGAGGCTTTTCCTGATGGCAGTCTGTCTATTGCCCAGGATAGTTCTTCTATGGAAGGCTCCTCATCGAGCTCATGCATTAGCGGTAGACGATCAATGGCATCCAGGGCGGACTGATGTACCATGTTTTCCCTGGAGTAAAGCTCGGAGTAGTGTTCAACCCATCTGTCTAGCTGTTTAACTTTGTCTAGTATGGGTTCACCCGATTTAGACTTCAGTGAAGCAGTTTTGTTAATTATGGATCCTGTAGCTCTCCTGATCCCGTTATACATATTTTTTATATTTCCTGTATCAGATGCATGCTGGATAGACTTGGAGAGCTCCATCCAGTAGTTGTTTGCAGCTTCGCTTACAGCCTTTTGAACTGCCCTTTTGGAAAGCATCAGTGCATCCAGCGATGTAGGAGATGGGTTGGCCTTGTATGAGAGCAAGGACAAACGCTTTGCCTCAATCAGAGGGTTGAGGGTAGCAGAGTTGGCATCATACCAGTCATTGCGTTTGCTACCTGTCCTCCTCCCAAAGACTTTGAGAGCTGTAGAGTGGATGGCATTTTTCAGTGTTTCCCACTGTACAGATGCAGTCCGGGTGTTATCTCCTTTGAAGGTGGAGGTTAACATCTCGTTGAATTTCGCATTGCGATCTGAGTATGTGGTCTTGCTAACATCAATACGGGCAACACCCTCCTGTTTAGTGTGGTAGAAATCTTTGGGTTGAAGTTTGACTCTACTGAATATTAGGGAATGATCTGTATCACAATCAGCACTGTGGTAGGCTCTAGACATCAGAAAATGTTTGAGGTACCTTCGTCTAGTAATGATTAGATCGAGCTGGTGCCAACGCCCTGATCTCGGATGTCTCCAGGACACTCTGTGATGCGGTCTGGCAGCAAAGAATGTGTTGGTAATGCAGAGGTCATGGAAGGCACAGAGTTCTAGAAGGCGCTGACCGTTACCATTGCATTTGCCCACTCCAAAGTTACCAAGGCAGCTCGGCCATGCATCGTTGTCGCCACCCACACGTGCATTAAAGTACTCAAGTATAATCAGGTCTTCATTTTGTGGAAATGCCTTGATGGTGCTATCCAGCTGTGTGTAGAAGTGCTCCTTGATGTCGTCAGGCACTGCGAGTGTTGGGGCGTACACACATAATAGATTAATTGTTCCATCTGTGGTGTTCAGTCGTAATGAGATTAGGCGCTCAGTAGCTGAATCAGAGAGTTGTAGGTTCTGAAGCAGTGAGTTTCTGTGCTCCCGGATCTCCTCTTCCTGTTTTTCTTGCCAGAAGAAGGTATAGTCCGATTCCTTTAGGCATCCGGTGTCAGCTAAGCGTGTTTCTTGGAGTGCAGCGATGTCTACTTTGAGTCTCGATAGCTCGTTGTTGATGATGGCAGTTTTTCGAATATCGGAGATGTTGCGTATGTCGGTAGATAGGCCAGTCGTCATAGTACAAACATTCCAGCACCCTAGCCTGAGTGTTGGGTTCTTTGTGTTTCTTTTGGTTTTGTTTGGTGCAATTGTTACTGGCCACTTGTTGGAATCATCCTATACCCTACGCACCCAGTAGGGTAGGTGGCCAGTGGCGGGATAGCACCTTACTGACTGAGGGCTGCTCAGCTTTGTGGCGGGCGGTAGCTGTCTAATGAAATTAAATAACTTCTCCCACCGTTAGGACCGACCCCTGGCGCCCAGCTGTACGCCAATTGAGCTGTAGGCTTATAACCGGTAATTGTCGCTCCCCTGTTTAGTCCTATACAGATGCATAGCTGAAGTTTTCTCTCCAGGGCGCTGGCCAGGGCAGATCTGTGGAGAGACTGGGTTGCCCAATCGTCAGAATCCCCCTCTCGGTCTTGCTGGTGTTGCCCAGAGGAATGGAAGTACCAGTACGTCCTGCACCAGGTTGACTGCAGTAGCTACCAGAGCAAGGCTGAGTACAGCACTTGTCTGCCTGTGGGGCTACACTCCAGATTTTCTGTTAGGGTTTACTCCCTTAGCCTTTATCGAACCAACGAATAACCACAAGGCAGTGGTACTATTTACCAATAGCTGGGGGCCTGTTCATGGGCATCAGGGCTTGTCCATACAACGATGGGCCTGGCATGCCGCATGTCTGGGGGCAGACCACCTCCGAGTCTCCTGTAGTTCTGCTTGAGTCCGCAAGGTACTCAATTTACATGTGTCGCAACGGGGAGGCACTACATGGAGCTTTCCTATGGAGAGGCTATGTACTATGTATATATATATATATATATATATATATACATATATATATATATATGAAATAAAATTGTCTTTGCTTTGTACATATTAGTGAATTATTCCATGGATTTCGGCCTTTTGGATTATTTTGGATTATCTTCCAATTACGTGATTTCCTTGGATCCTACTTGTGCAAATGGAAACTCAATAAACTTTCTTGGAGTTATATTTTTGGATTTTACCCTCACTGGATTATTTATCTTCCACCAGACTATCCATTCACGTGTAATCACATTTTCTTCACCATATACCCTCTGCTCCACGTTTTGTTATCAAGTAAGATCATTGACTGACTTGATGTTTCATCAGATACTTTTGTATGCAAAATCCGATCCCGCATTTTGGTAATTCCTATCCTCTGATGAAAAAGAAAGTATTTCTTCGAAACTCAGTGGATTAAGGACTATCCACTTATCTAGTGTTTCCTTTTCAGATTAAATATGTTTTTAACTCTGTTTCAAAGTGTTTTTTACATGTTTTATTAACTGCTTGTCCTATATATATATATATATATATATATATATATAGAGAGAGAGAGAGAGAGAGAGAGAGAGAGAGAGAGAGAGAGAGAGAGAGTGAGAGAGAGATCGGTGTTTTGGTCGAAGTTTAAATTGACAATTCCAATATCTATAACTGCAAATTATTATTTATTTTAGGTTCCACTTGGTTTGGCAATCTATCATTAAGGTACTGGCACATTCGGATCATTTGCAAATTGCAAATGATTGATCAATTTACCGATATAAACATGTGTTTATTAAATACCTTCGCCTACTTACTTGTGACATCTTTAATTTCCCCTTTTATTTCATTAGATTATTTTCTTTTGATGTGATGCCGAGTTTCATGTCTTCACCGATAAAATATACACCTATGGATAGACGTAAACATTAAATTACATTAAGAAAAAAAAGATAACAACATTGAAGCCAAGCGAATGCATTTTTTTTTACACGGTGGTCACCACTTATCAAGGCCCGGAAGCCACTCAGGGATAAGGGTTATTACAAGTACAATACGTTAGTGTGGAGATTTGATGACGTATTTACTTAAGAGGGCGGTTCATTAGGAATTTGTTAACGTTGGACTTGAACACATCAAAGTTTTAGTCCGGTGGGAAGCAGGCAGACGGAACAGAGTTCAACAGGCGTGAAGTTTTGAGAAAGAAGCTTTGTTCATGGAATCCACGTTTTGATTTAGGCACAGATATAGAGTGGGGGAAATTTTTTCACAGTGGATTCAGCTAGACGGGTGTTTTTCGTGAAAGATTGTCGAGGGGGCGCAGAAATTGGAGTTCAGACGAGCACCTGCCATGGAAATAACGATAAAACAAGAATAGGCTCGCAACGTCTCTTCTGTGGGAGAGAGTTGTGGGGTAGAGAAAAGGGTATTCCCCACTAAGCCACAAAGTCTATTTAGTACTCTGTCAATGAAGGATAGGCTGTTTTAGCAGCTCTTGCCCAGATATAGCAGCAGTATTCCATCCTTCCTTGGCATTTCTCTACGGTTATTAAATTTGTTCTTTAAATTTACCACGAATGCCTAAAAATCTAATTTTTCATTTAATATCTTTAAGATGTATAATGTCCAGGATAGAACTAACATATACTTTAGTCCAGCTTCCTTCGTGGTTTGGGGGAAACTAAAACAGTTCATTTTGCAGCTCATGCACACACGGTTATTAATATACGCACACTGATGCTAAAGCGGACACATACAACTCAGTAATAATTTCAGGTTATATGTTTATCAAATACAAAATGTATAAATAGTCATTTAGTACTTCTTACATTTCTAATGAAAATAAACAAGCATTGATTCTTATTAATAATTCGCCTGGGTACCCGCCGTTGCCCGGGTGTTTGCAGGTATGTGTTAAACAAAAAAAAAGTTGTAGTAGGCGGACAGGATCGATCTCGTAATATGAACGTCGAACAGAACCTTAAAAATAAAACAAAAAAAAAACGTGACGTCTTTGTTTTTTCGTCCATCGCCAAACCGGAAGTGGCGAAGATTTAAATTAAGCATAATAAATCGAAAAGAGGGGACGACTTCCGAAAATATCGGCGAGAAAAAGTGACCACCTCCTTGTAGAAAAGTGGCCAGTTAAGAGTGAAGGAATTAGTGGTTTTAGTTAATTTGTTGATATTTGTCGTCCGAAGGATCGTGCATTAATACGCTTCCAATCTCCTGAAAATCCGAAGCATTTGTCAAAAGTTTAATGCAGACATACATACATACACATACATACATACATACATACATACATACATACATACATACATACATACATACATACATAAAAATGGCTACCTTCAGTCTAGACAGATTACGGATACCCACTGTAAGAGTGCTAGCGTGTGAAAATTTTGTGGCAAGAATTTCGCAAGCTCCAACCACACCTCTCCTTAGTCGACATTGTTGAATACCAGTGGAAAGTGGAGGTTTAGGGCGATTGGAAACAATTCCTGGATAAGAAGTAAGTACATATAGCGCTAGAATTCGCAAATGATTACCCACCTGGTACTAGCCAGGATCAACGTTACTTAACCAGTGATCTGACGATTGTCAACGTTTATATGCTGTACATACATGCATACATACATACATACATACATTTAAACAGACAGGTGAGGTTTATATTATATAAATCACGTTTTTATTACGATGAATAAACCCGTGGCTAATTGATATTCCTTAGATCATCGTGTCACAATCCTAAGTTAACGAATCACTCCTTTTGAATAAGGACTCTTAAATATTTATGTTCTGTTTTCCTCTTTGTGTAAACTTATATTCCAATTAAATATAAAATATATCTTTTGTAAACATGTGCTTTTTAACTCATTGTTATTATACATTACCCCTGCTCTCCCACAAACCAAAACCTTCTAAAGTTAAAACACTAAATAAGGTCGCTCCAAAGGTGGATGATTTCAGAACGTCTGTGATTCGTACTATTGTGTTCTCCGTTCATTTGCTTTCTATACTGCATACATCTGACCGCGACAAACAACGTGAAGCAGTTGCTTTTATATTGTTCGTAGCCAGAATTTCACATTTGATATCTGCTATTATAGTCTACTATTGTTTTATAAGACCGATGCTTGAACCAGCAGAGCGACAGTACATTTAAGGTACTCTTTATTTTTAAGTTAATGTACGGCGTTTCCAGACTTTTTCGTGTACGCACTTTTATATAGTACACACATGAAACTCAAGTACCATCGAAGTAATCTCCTCCGAGTGCAATGCACTTCTTATACCGTGCCAAAAATTCTGTAAGGCCCTATGTAGGTCCTCTCGTGTGAGCGTATCAATGGCTTAAGTCACAATCTGTTTCATCTCGTCACTTATCTAATAACGCAACCCGCTAATGTTTTGTCTGAGCTTAGAGAATAACGAAAAAGTTCAAGAAGCAAGGCTTAGACTATAGGGAGGGCGAGGTCCTGTCTTGATGCCCATCTTGGTCAAATAGTCTGTGGCAAGGATGGAGTTGTCGACTGGTGCATTGCAACGCACTTCTCGCTAATCTCCTGCATTTTAGTCCTTATGAATAATTGGATGTGCTGTTTTATTACTGTGCGCTTAATGTTTTTATAGACACACAATGGTTCTTTTCCATTCTATTCTTCATTTAGACAATCAACTCTGATGTTCTGACTTCCATACTCACTCCACACCTCCTATCATTCCTCTCATACTCTCTGGCTTGCTTGAATTTCATGCCACTCAATTACTGGTGTTCAATTCATGCAAAAATTTTCCAAAAGCAGTTTACTCAGGATATGACCTCAAACTACATCCGATGATGAGGCCCCAGCTTGCGGGCGTTGGGAAGTGCAGAGCCACCCTTGAATTACCATTGCTTCCAGGTCCACTCTGATCCAGAGTTGTAGTATCTGTTAGGGTCCCAACTATGAGTTAAATAGAAATCGACTTTAAAAAAATGCAAATATACTCTATTAAAAATTTGTACTTCAAAATCTTTGGATTCGGCATTAAATAACCTGAAAAGGGTTGATATGTCGTAAAACAAAGACAAACAAACAAACAAAAGCTGTCTGAAGCATTCTATACGTTTCTCTACCATCTTTTTTTAGTTTAAAACATAATTCTATTACATATTGTTTTTTAACGTGTTTTTACGTAGAGATTGCATTTTTGAAATTCCCCAGCTGTAAACACAAAGCTTTAGTAATACGTATTCTAATTTCTGCTGTAGCTGTTCATTTGAACCTAGAAATGATAAAAAATGCGTCAGTCATCTCAGAACAGATATAGCATTACCATACTGAATTTAAAAGGATCTACAACCATTTAAAATGTCAGTACGAAAATGTTTGGAAAACTATTGAAAGCACCTTGTAACATCTGCTATAAATATCGGCCTTTATTTTATAAGCCCGATGCTTGAACATATGAGCTACAGTACGTTGAAGGTGCGCTTAATTTTTAAGTTAATGTATGCATTATCAAAACAAAATATCGCACAATCCTCCATAAACTTCTATTTACAAAGGATGCTTTCGTTACTAAAAGCAAGTCGCCAACGACTTCTTTCTCATCTCCTCGTTCTCACTCTCTTTGTTTTTCTATTTGTTTTACTCTCGCCCCCTCTCCCTCCCTCCCTCCCTCCCTCTCTCTCTTTCTTTCTCTCTCTCTCTCTTTCTCTATCACTCTAAACAACAGAGGCTCGTACACATTGATTCCCGCGGGCGCTATCGCATCAGCTATACGCTGTGAATATGCGGAAAAAATCAGTCGGATATTCTGAAGTGCGACACGCAGGCTTTTTGCCAATTCGCAAACAATGTGACGGATAGCGGAATAACTGCAGACCTCCGGGGATGAATATGTTGGAAATTCAGTTGAATTGATCGAATATCATGTATTACGTGAGCTATTCATCCTTGTCGTTAGAAGACCTATTTCAAAGCCATCAATACTGGAGACGCGGGAAAAATATTCCGTTTCGCAAGGCTAAGATTTTACCTCGATAATACTAAACTAGCACACATCAAATGTATCGGCATATGCAAATCTGTACAATATATATATATATATATATATATATATATATATATGTCGATGACTAAAATATATTTTATATATATATATATATATATATATATATATATATATATCTTCCTTATAAGAGAAAGAGATTCCATACTGTTCATTGTTAAAATGTTTTTTTATTCAATACGTCTGATGAAAGGCTGTTCTTGTAAAAATTTTACAACGATAAAAGTTTAAATTTGTCCGAATACTCTTGAAAGAATTGTAACTAACGATGAAATACACTATTTGTTGCTATCCATCTATTCCTTGATGTTTAGATTTTATTAAAACAATATATGTGTGTGTGTGTGTGTGTGTGCGTGCGTGTGTGTGCATATATATGAAATTCCCGTTGTCGTAGTTTTAGTCGTAATAGAATTAATAAGCATTGTATTCATTAATTATATCATTTATAAACATGTATTTTTAGTTGTAATAAAATTTTAAAAAAACATGACGTCGCTTTTGCATTTATTATTAGGTAGGTGCAAAATACTGTCATTTTTTTAAAGTTGAACTTCAAAAGATCATAACTCCTTTCATTATAAACTTTAAATTTGAAATAAAAACAATTAAAATCGACACATTTTCGCCAACGAGAAAAACATTTATTTATCCAATTACCATAGAGATCCTTAGTTCTGGAATCGATTGAGTCATTAGAGGTTGATTCACCATACACTCATACTCTTTTTCGCCACTAAACAGCATATTCCAGTTGGACATAAGGGACTACTATTTGAGATGGGACTATGTGGAGTTGAGCAGCGAGATATTTGCGCACTTACATTTAATCTACAACAGGTTATTGCAGTAACGAAAGCAAGAAACCGAGAGGGACTTCAAAGCGAGCAATTTGAAAGAAAACAATTTTAGAGTAGAAATTTTACACTGAAGGGGTGAGATTTTGCTTTAGTTTGCGGTATGTACTTCTGAGGAGTACAATGCACCAAACCCATATTAGTAAAGTACTTGTAAAATTGAGAAATGGATGCATATATCGGCGATTGAACAGAGATTGCTTCTTGGCTGACATAGTGTAACCATTTTTGATTTGAGACTCGTTGTTAAACCTTGTCTCAGAGTGAAAGATTATTTATAGATGCATCCGCTCAGAGTGGGCAAGAGTACCCAATTCACGAACAGACTCTGTTATTGTAAAAGTCCAAGATGCTTTTTTTGTATGAGTAATTTTCGAACACATTAGAAAAAGGCCCCCTTCTTTGCAGCAGCCTTAGAAATGCCTTTAATTCATGTTCAACTTTATTTTGCCGGTTTTTGAAGTAATGTCACTCCTGTCTTCCCCGTTTGTCCTATTTTGTATGAAACAATTCATAAATAAATAATATTAATCCACAAGCAGGAAGTACTAACATTTACTGGGAACGTGTGTCCAGTTTTTAATACTTATATTATTAAAATCGATGAAATCGCCAATTGTTTAATCAAATCAATTGATTGTTTGCTCTTGTCGGGGGCACATAAGGGTGCACGAAAAAAAAAAAACGCTTCACATGCCTTCCCGCAGTGAATTTTTCCGGAATACCTTGTAATCTACAATGCAACACATTAAACCCACAGTTGAATTTATAAAGTAATTTTTATATATAATGACAAGAATTAATGATTAAAATACAAAAGTCTTGTATCATATTTCAATTGTGCTCGAAACAGAAACACTTATTTCGCAATCGTCACTAATTATCCAAGAACCTACAGCGGTTTTATACGCCGGACACATACTTCTTTTTGGTCATAAAACTCGCAAGTACACTTGTGAATCTTAGGTTGTATAAAGCTGTCAACATTGATACAAAATTGCACCGCCCCTTCTTTAATCGGATTTTTTCTACTATCGATTTTCAATACCAACCGAAGCATTCCAATAAATAAACCTACCTTAAAACACCCCACATACACATTAAAGTACATCTGTGTAAAATTTAAAAGGAAATCAGTCTAGTCGTTTCAGTGTCCGTAGGGAACGAACTCGAACACAGACACACTTACCGATAGAGTGCCTTTTATCTATGATTAGAGAAAATTGAGAATTCTGTTTAATTTATCTCGAGAAAAGTATACTAATGTATATGCAGAGAAATAAAAAGGATCAAACTAGAGTATGTGTTCATCAAAGTTTCTTTTTTTATTTCGAGACTTCCTTTGAATAAATGAAATTAAGAAAACAAGAAAAACGGTACGAATATTTAAAAATATATTTTTGATATAATGGAATTTATGACCCTCTTGCATTACAGAAACGGAAAATCGTTGTAAATTCATAAAAGGGATGGATAGGGATGTACAATCATATAGCCGTTTATAAATTTAAAGGATATGATGCAATTCACATTCTTTACGGAATAAATATGTCAGCTATAAATCAAATATGGATGTGTAACTGAAATGAAATGAGTGTATTTTTATGTAATTTATTGACTGATTATATGTAATAAATATCACAGGAGGATACGATAGGGTTTTTCTTCCTTGATAGAAGAACTGGTTGAATTAGAATAAAATAAATACGTATTAGATGTCGGAACGGCGCGTTGGTCACGCGCAATTCACGTTAGGACTTGCGTTTCTAGATAGAAGCGCCGGTTGAATTTGAATTAAATAAATACGTATTAGACACGTTTGAAACCAAAGAAACGCATTATTAACAAATTAACAGATATTAATTTTGTTTGAAATTTATATTGAAAGGAGGTATTTTCTATGGTGTGAGAGAGTTAACCTGTTAGCAGTTAATATATATATATATATATATATATATATATATATATATATATATACTTGTTTATTGTTATATAAACATGCTCACATCCCGCTGTTACAAATAGCCACTTGTTTCAATCAAACAACAGATATCATCAGGCAGCGACTTGACTATTCAAAAGTTCAATGAATAATCTTATTTAGTTCAATCATCAGTATTATCAGCTCTTTTTATTGAGCACTATATAACAAGCTCGTTGAATTCATTAGTCCATTACTTTTGAATAAAAAAACGAGTATATATATATATATATATATATATATATATATATATATATATATATTTGTGTATGTGTGTGTTCGTAAAGAAAGAGAGAGAGTGGTGTGTGTGTTTATGCATGCCTGTATTTATTTTATTTTTTGTATATTGCTTTCACTTATACAAGCGTCGCGAAGACAGGGTTAGTACTATTCAAAAGAGATACATCTTTTTGCTGTAACATTTATTTCTCTACATTGTCACCACATTATTCGTGCATATTTTCCAGTGACCTATCACTGCTTTTGACGCACGTCCATGACGGAGGGATGCTTTCTTAGAGTCTGACACCATCAATATATACAGCATAGAGATAAGACTTTTAGGTCATTAGTGGGTAAGATCAGTCATTATAACAATGCAGTTTGCAATCATCCTTGATCCATTCGGGTGGAATAAAACAGGAGGCATTACTTTCGGAACGTGTCACGTATATGCTTGGATTTTAAAAAGAATATACCCACCTCTGGTGTTAGGCTGCATAATAATAGCAGTAAAGTCTTCTTTCGTGTAAGTGTGTGCGAGCTTACGTCACAAGAAAAAATACACCACGTTGTTGTGGAGAGAAGAAAAATCAGGGAAGATGGACGTGTAAGTTTATGCTGAGAAAGCGAAATAACGAAAGATAACTAAATGCGTTGTTTAGAAGGTACCATTAATAAATGCATTCATTTACTCGTAAAAAAATAGCCGAGTCGGATTTTTATTTCTTTCATTTTCATTTGTTTGTTCATACGACGTTCATACTCTTTTGCAGAAACCAAAAAATAGAATTCGTGTGCAGTAATATGTGAAAATAACACTCAAAATGAGAACAGTAATCTTAAGAATCAATTAATCAAATTAATCAATCATTATCTCAAAATAACAAAAAACATAAAAGTATCGAAAGTTTTTAGTATAACAGTAAACATCCAGACAAGCTGTTCAACCCCACTACAACGACCACGAAACACTGAAGTCTATCTTTCTCGACACTTCATAATTTTTCTGCTTACATAAGCTTCCTGACCTTAAATGCACCAAACACTGATAGTATTGTTTTTTAAAAAACAATCATTTGCGCATCAATTTCGAGGTGAATTAGGCAAGATTTTTAATCAAGGCTTTCAAATTCGCTATTTTCTGTTCTCTCCCATTTGTTATTTAATTTAGAAATATCTGTCTACCTACAAGATGTCAAACGAATCTTTTATGAATAAATGTTATTATACATCCATGAGGTTGGGACGCTTAATCGGAGTCGGGATCAAGCATCGGAAAAATCGAAAGTTTTATGTGGTATCGGAATCGATGTTTATACTATTTTCTGATGAATAAAATGGTGTTTAGTTGTTCTTTTATGCTTTGTTTTGTTTTAATTAAAACCACATTTTTATTGATCGTACTTCTAATAAAATGAGAAATAGTTATTTAATTTAAAACAAAATCTATAATTAATGTACACTGGTCTATATTTACATTTGGTCAAAATCTACGCATATATCAGCTGAGTGTTTAATGCAATAGAAAATACAACTCTGTAGTTAAATAATAAGAGATAATAAAATAATCAGACTCGGTAATTGTGTTACATGAAAGGGCTGTCCCCTTCTCATGTAAGTAAGAAGACATACTAGATAAGTGAAAACTATATTAGGATAAGACTAGAATCGAACCCTGAAGGCAAGGGTTAAAGGTAATGGAAATGGAATTTTAGAAATTAAGCCCATTGTTAATTCTATTAGAAATAGTTAAATAGTGTTTATTTCGGAAAAAGAGTTGATTGTTTATTCTTTTAGAAATCTGGATATTAAATGAATGTTCAATTCGAGTTAAAACATATTGTTTAAAAATAGGTTGGAATTAAAATTGAGGATTCTTTTGTTTGCCAGACGTGTGTTTGGACGAACATGTAAAGTCACGTGAAAATCAGTCACATTTGAAAACCACATATCTGAGGTCATAAACAACGGTGATTTCTCAATATAGTAATCTGAGGGTTCGAAGTTAGAAGTCATTTGAAGGGTGAGTTGATGAAGGTCAGATATTCAGAGCAGATCACACACGGTGATAGTTGGAGAGAATACCCCATTAGAAGGGAAGGGAAGAAAATATATAATGTAAATCAAAGTTCGAATTCCTGACACCACCGATCGGCCGGTTGAAGAATAAAGACACCAATTATGTTTTAAATGTTTGTCTCGTGTCGTCATTCCTTAAAACAAACAGGTAAATGTTTTTTTATCATCTTATAACGAACTCTTGTATAACCCTTCCAAGTATTACGTGCCCCCCTCTTCTGTGTTAACTAGAACTGAATTTTCGTCATATGTATCCCCGTTATGCATGTGTCCGATATGAACCCATCATCTCTCTTCCAAAATGAGCCCAGGCTATGCAAAAATTGTATAGGAATCGGCAATTTGGAAAAGATTGGAAACTGTGTCAGAATCAAGGAATAGCACAAAACGTCTCCTCAGCAAAATGGTGATCTTGAAGTCGAACGCAAAAAAGTTTTTTTTACGTCGTTCTTTGTCATAATAAAGTCCTTTAAAATATGTCTCTTTAGTCGGTCGATTTCAATCCTTACTGACGATATCTTAAACCCTACTCCTTTAGTTATCCCTGGGCTTTGGCAAGCAGTGATTAATCAGCAAGAACAAGATGAGAATAGCAGTCCGAAAAATGGAATAATACACGTTATTAATCCTTATCTAAACAAAATCTAAGAGAAAGCTTATAAATGTAAGGATTAAAGCAGAATGTTTGATTAAAGTCAATCCTCGCGATTTTAACAACCAAGAAGTTTTCTTTAGAAGAAAGCTTACTATGACTAAATAGTATGAAGATTCTGCTGTTTGCATCGCAGCAGTTCCTGGAATAAAATTACAGCGTTCTCAAGAACCGATCTTTTTTCGCATCAATTTCTCGGTGAATTGGTCAAAGTTTTGCGTCGATGTTTTCGCTCCTCTCTTTTGAAAGTTAATGTCGAAATATCGAAGAATCGTCACAAATAATTCTAATGGTGTTCGCTTAAAATTCTTAATCCGACAACGTTGAGATAAACGAGTTTTTTTTCCCCCGTTTGCTACTTGTCAATTTTCGACTCAAATTTCAGGTTTGGCGTTGCCATTTTCTTTTAATTTTAATTCCTCCAATCGCCATTTTCATTTTTTTCTTTTCTTTTTTTTTGTCTTTTCTGTTTGTTTTCCTTCTTCTGGTTTTGTATTTCATTTCAATAAGTTAAAGATGACTTTTAAGCCGAACGGAGTTACTTTGTAGTCGGAGAAATCTTGAGAATTTGGTTGTTTATTTGTTTATTTGTTTCGATTTTTCCTTATCTGTTAGCAATTTAAATTCATTCTGTTTTTATATCCAGCATTTCCTTGATTCTTTTGAAGTTTTGTGGGGAAAATGTTGTTCAGTAATAAAACCGATTGCATCCATTTCTTTTTATTTTCAATTTATGAACTTCCATCTCGGTATATCTTCCTCACTATCTCTATCTCTCCCTAGTTCTGTATCTCTGTCTCTTTCCTTTTTCCTGTCCCTACACTATACTCTTAGTATACAATATTTTCAGCGTTTTTTGTTCTCTTTCATATATGTTTGTCAGTCTCCCTATTTCCCTCTCTCACTCTCTCTCTCTCTTTCTCTCTCTCTATCTTCATACATATATATATAAATATATATGTATATATATATATATGTATATATATGTATGTGTGTGAGTGTGTTTCTGTGGATCGAAAGGACTGATGAGAGAGATTATCGAGCAGAGAATACAAGGACGTTTAGAGACATTCTCATCGCATTTCTAGAAAAGACCAACGCTTATTTCCAGCGATCATTCAAAGGTAAGCTGTCGTTGCAACAGAATAGTGATCGAAAAAATAGGGTACTACTGAAAATTTGGGGAAAATTTTTTTGATTCCAGATAACAACACTGGTTATCGAATTCACTATCATTGATGATGGCACATGTAATAACTTCTAGTGGGTTTACAATATCAACAACAACAAAACAACAACAACAACAACAACAATAATAATAATAATAATAATAATAATAATAATATCATTAATAAAAATAAAAACTGTAGCAGTGTAAGTTAACCTCGGGCATCGTTTTCTTTTTAATGCCACCATATAATGGCGCCACACGAAATGAGTAAGGATGGTCAAGAAGAAGAGAAAGACCAAAGAAAGCACTAACCAGACCTCCATTATATGAGCTAGAGGAGGATTGGGGCTTAGAGGAGAGTATTTCCACCCAAATCCTAATAAAGACCACTGATCACTATTAACGAGGAATCAGTGGAAATTGATTGTTGCGATAACGCGAACTAATTTTTTAACGTTATTGAAAGAGTTGCTGAGGACTAGAACTCTGGTGAGTCCTGTTGTCACTCAGACGCCTGGGAACACCACAGGTTATTTTCTAAGAGAATCGTTTGTAAAAATTCCTCATGAATAATATATAAATTAAATAGCAAGGTATTTATCGTACGATGAACCCTCATTCACCTTCAACCGAAGGAGGAAGTTTATAAAATATACGAGGGTCGTTCCCAAAATACAGACTCCTGTTTTTTTTTTAAACACTAAACGTCTCTCGTAAAACCCACATGTCGATTTAAACTGCATGTAAATCCCGGACAGGAGCGATTAGATACAACGGCTAGACTTCACGAATACTAATCCAATTTGTACCAACCGGGCTAATAATTGCTTAACTACGCTAATCTAACGTGACATGAGAATTAATATGTCGCAACACATCCATGATCATGTTTCAGTCAATCAGTTACAAGTGATTCGAAAGGTGTTCAGGCGATATTGCTTATCAAAAAGAGTAGTACGAAATGTTACGTAATAAGCTTCTGTATCAGCAATATCGCCTAAAGAGTCCCTCAGTTACTTGTAACTGGCTGAACGAAACATGTTCATAAAAGTGTAGCGAAATGTTAATGCTTTTGTAAAACAAGCAAAATATACAACGTATCCTACTTGGGTATTGATTACTTTTATATTAACGTCGTGAAAACATTATTGATTACTTACCTCTGGAAAATATTAAGATAAAATTACACACACACACACACCTATATATATATATATATATATATATATATATATATATATATATATATATATATATATATTATTGCTATATAATTTATAAATACCCACAGACACTAGTGTTTCATCTTTTCGGGAATCATCAGTGCAGAGTGTAACAATTACCACCAGTCGGGAAATTCAAACCTGGTCACGAGCCATCTGTGAATCCATACCTCTCTCTTTCTCTCTCTTACTCTTTCTATATCTATATATATATCTCTCTCTATATATAGCATTAACCTAAATTGTATATATATAAATATATTATATATATATATATATATATATATATATATATATATATATATATATATATAAGGCTATCTTACATATAGTGATTTCTACTGTGAAGGGTGGGATTTAGCTGCTTGTCGGGTATGTTGCTGGTATTTACGTTGTGGGGGTATTAGTGATTGCAGTTCGTCGGGGCATTCTCCGTGAAAGTACTTGTAGAACAAGCAGAGGGATGCAACATTTCGTCGATGGGACAGAGACTGAAGCTTAGATGACAGTTCAGGACCTATCAGGTTAGCGACTCTCTTTTGAACTTTGTATAGGAGTGAAAGACTTGTAGCAGATGCACCAGCCCAAATATGACAACAATACCCCATACATGGGCGAATGGTGGCCTTATAGATGTACAGGATACTTTCGGGCGTTAGTAGTTTTCTAACACGGTAAAAAGAGCCTACATTCTTTGCAGCGGTTCTGTCAATGCTCTCAATGTAATTTTTCCAACTCATGTTTCCCGTGAACCTTAGGCCGGGAAGTTTAGAAGATGTACTCTCAGATAAAGAGTATTTGGCCATTTCTATATGTGGTAGAGAAGGTTTCTTGCAATTATTGAAGGAAAAAATGTTCAGTCTTGGCAGCATTGAGTGTGACCATCCATTTTTGTCCACATTTCACTACAGATTGGAAGTCATCCTTTAGTGTTTCTGCCATTTCTTTAAATATATATGCAATCTCTTTTTTATTTTTCCTCTTCTACTCCTACTCCTCCTACTAATGTCCCTCCCCCTACTGCTACTACTTCTACTACTATTACTACTACTACTACTACTACTGCTTTTTTCAAGTCTCTATCATTGTTATTCCCAATCGTCTTTTTCATATTTCCCCCATGTTTCTTCTTTATCTTTTTGATTATAATATTAATATACATCAGTTGCATTTTCCTCCCACTCCTTACTCTTTATCTTTCACCTTTCTCCATCTCTTCTGTTTTTCTATGAATTTTTGTTAATGTTTCATTTTCCTTTCTTAATAAATAAAATTTCACATAATCCGTGTTGTTTCTAGACAACTTTCTCTTTTTCGTTTTATATTTTTGTTTTTTGTCCTCTCATCTTTCAAATTGTGAACTTTGAGAAACTGTTTTTGTTTTTTGTTTTTATTTTTATTTGTTTTTTTTTATTTTTGGCTTTTCTGACATTTTCGTTTCCTAAATGCACATTTTGTTTCCGATCGATAAATCCTTGCCTTCCCGCTAACAAACATACCACTTCTTAAGACAGATTCATTTCCTGTTCCAGCTGACTCCATCCAACGATCATATGCTTCTTAATAAAGCCAAGTCTTTCATTACAACGGTCGTTCCAAAAGTTAATCCTACTGCTTTTATTAACCTCAAGAGTTGAAGACCTCCAATGACGAGAGTGGTACCATTAAACCCAGAATTGTGCCAACGAAATCAATAACACACTACATATTTTAGGCTTTCAGAAATAATTTACGTATAATTTTGTTTTTAAATTAAGACATATTTTGATGTTATTACGGTTTAAGAAAATGATAGTCCTGCTGATAGTTTAGTTAGCCAATTGAAAATGCAGATATTTTTTTTTAATAAACAAATGTTTATTTGTTTATAAATCACTCTTTCGACGCCATTCGGCCTTCTTCAGGATAGAAACATTTCTTCGTCGTTCAATGCTATTAAGAAAAATAAAATTCGCGCGACATAACGTGTGATATAATTTTTTCTTTTTTTTTTCTTCATCAGCTTTGTTTAAGTATTAATTAAAAATGTAAGTTTAGTAAGCCGATTTAAAGCATATATATTTACAACAAACAATTTTTTTATTCGTAAAAATCAAATTTTCAACTTCATCGCGCCTTAAACTTACATTTTCAATTTACACTTAAACAAAGGTTTAGTCATTGAGACAAATTTAATATTTTTTTTAAAAAGAAATTAAAAGTATATATTTGGAATCCGAAAAGAAGACAAAAAAATGTGTATATTTCTGTACAGAGTTATAATAATCTCCGAAACTCTCAATTTTCCAGTTTCAATTCTGATTGATTGTCTCAACACTTGTTTAAAATCATATTCAATATGTTATGGGTATTTAATAACATCTACCCTTTTAACAAACACCTACAAATGTATGAGGTCGTTGCAAGACAACTTGAAAAATATTTTAAATTACCAGCTAGATATGTTACTCCATTTCCAATATATGTTTAAGCGAGCTTTACTAATTAAATAAATATTCTTACACGCTATTCAATACACTAGCAAGCAGAACCCCGGCAGTGCCCGGGATTGAATGATGATCAACAAATATTTCACACTCCCATATTTTTATTGTTATCGTAACTTGTGAAATCGCCCATTATTTCAATCAAATCAATTGATTGTTTAATCTAGTTAGGGATTCACCGGGAGGAAGCTACACATGCCTCCCCGCATTGACTTAGACCACAATACATTTTAATTTACCTTAGGACAAACTATCTAAGGACAAACTGTCTAGGGACAAAATGTCTAAGGACAAACCGTATAAGGACACTGCTAGGAAAATAAAGTATGTTTGTGTGACATCTCTAAACAATCGCCGCTGCCGTTTTGGAAGCCATAGAAAACGAACTCTCACACACATACACATGCAAACCTCCTTTGATATAATAGTAGATAGATAGATAGATGGATAGATAGATTATGTATTGAGCTTAACCGCTACAATTATGGATTTATTTGTTAAGTTAACTATAACAGTGACTTTTTGTATAGACTTTTTTACTTTAATCATATAACAAACCGTTTTATATATTATTTGTGCTGACTGGGAGTTCTCACACACGTACTCATCAGAGATTTACGCACTGACAACAAACGAAGTTTCCTGGAGCCTGTGTGAAAAGTCCGCTTAGATTTTCAGTACTCTGAATCTATTACGATAACTTTTACAAATGAATTTACATCCTCGCATTAATTGATTTCCATTGAATTTTCGCTGCGATTTCCCATTGTCTTTACGGTAATTTTGGTGGCAATAAATCTCCTTATTGTACCAGCGATATTTACACTCATTTAATGTGATTCCTTCTTTCGGTCCTTATATCTCATTGATCTGCCATCGATTATTTGAGGTGGCCATAATTAATGCTGACTTAATTTGGCTTTGATGGGGAAGGATCGCCAGTTTACTTACAATTAAAAAGTTTCAGTTTTCATGGTTCCATGTGAAGTTCCTTTGTTTTTTACATTGGTCGCAGGTTCTATACATCCGTCTTACACATGTAGCTTTAGCGCAGTAGTCTACACATTTAACGGTTCACCTTAATATTCCTTTATTGTCATCAGTTGTATATTCGCATGTATCCTTTTGATTCCAATATCTCTCATTCCCTTTGCAATGTTTTTCGAGATCGTTCCAATTGTTCGTACTATTAATACTCGTGCCTGTTCTGTTATTCATTTTTTGCCAGTTTGCTGCATTTGCTTACTATATGGTTTATCGTTTCGTCTCTTTGTCATCGGAGTCTTTATTTTCTGTTTCCTTGTGCTTTGTCAATCATTGCCTTGGTGTGGTTGGTTCTTATCTCTTTTGTCAACAGTTATTCCTCGCGATACCTCTTGGAGAGCATTTTACAACTGATCTTTGCTCTTAAATTGGCGTCCACTTACATAGAAGCGTCGCTTCATGATACCGAAAAGGTTCTCAATTGGGTTTAAATATGGTGAATTTTCAAGCCACTTCATCTTTCGTAGCCCAGATAACCCCAGTTTTTCAAATACTCTTTGCTTTTGTTTGCTGCATGCGAGGAAGCATTATCCTTCAGAAAAGCTATGTAAGCATTTGACGTCAATTTTACGCCTTCTAGGACTCTCTATTAGCCAACTAAAGTACCTCCGATATTCCCAGCCCAAATTATTATCGCACCACCGCCATGTTTGTACCTTAAACGCTCATGACGATATTGATCATCGAGGACCCATCCCTTGCTTCAGCCATTCGTGAACAAATCTTTGGAAAATCCGTTTTCATGTTGTCCTCTGCCCATTTCAATCGGTTTTGTATGTCATCTTGCTTTAATGGAGGCTTTGTCACAAGCTTGGCACACTTTGCCACTTCCTTCAGAAGGCGACGCCGAGTTCTTTCTGAGACATTCTTTAATCCGGCTTCGTCAGACTTCTCGACTTGTCTGCCCAGGGTTCTTAACAACTTCATGTTTAATTTGGAGTAGAGAACGGCGTGAATAAACTCTATATTTACTTTTATCAGCTCTATCACATACCTTTGTAGGGTCCTTGAAAAGTTCCTCACGGTTTGATGGTACCTTTCTATCATTTTCGGTATTTCAAGGGTAGTTTTACCTTTTGCTAGATATTCTGTAATAGTACTCTTTTCCGAATTACTCAAACCACATTTACGACCCATTTTAATGACGAAACAAACTACCTTTATAATAATTTGACACAACTCAAATACTATGGATTCAGCAATTACGATGTCCAGTTGTTTACATTGCGCAGAACAATACAAAAATTCCACAGTACGCTAAGCTCAGCATTGCCAAGTTTTTCAGAGCTTTTGATACCAAACTACCGGTAAGTTTGTGAAACAGACAAAAAATGCTATTTCGTTAATAATTTGACACGCAGTGTAGCTGTTTCTTTTCCCCTTCGCTTTTCGCGTCTTATCCTTTGTCTCTCTGTTTTCTGTTTTCTGGGTTTTATAAGCATCTCTCGCTGTCATGATTATAATTTCTTTGTTTTGCCTTACGTGGTTTTCTAATTATTCTTTTTTGTCATTCACATTCTTCTTTAAAAATTAGTTCTCTTCCGCCTTAATTACTTTTCACGTAGAATCCGTCAATATTGTCTGTCGTTAGTGCATTGTGCATGGTCATGATTTCCTGGTCTTCTGATCGAGCTGTCTCAGTTCTTCTTTAGTCCACCTTATGAACGCTCTAGAGTATCTTATTAGTGATACTGCACATGCATTTTAACTTTCATTAGGTTTCTGCTACATAACTTAGTTTCCAGAAGTGTTCTTGTTTTCCCTGGGTATTCCTTTCAAATTATCTCGTTCATTTCTGTTACTTTGATGGTATCTGCTTCCAGAATCTCAAGTAATTGTAGGCGTCTTGTTCTTGTTCCATGACTTATGCCGTCTCCAATTTCCCTTTCTCTTATTTAGTAGTACGCACGTTTCAATGCCAAACTTCATTAAGATATCATGGCTGAAAGCCTTGGTAGTGTTTATTAGTGTCTGTAGTTCCTTTTCAGTTCTTGCAAAAAAGTATAAGATAATCCATGTACATCAGGTGGTTCATTTTTTCCTCTATATTAGAGAACTTGTATCTAGCATGGCACATTTTCAGTATAATGTTCAAGGGTATCATGTCTATGATGAACAGTAATGGTGATACTGAATCTTCTTGGAAGATGCCTCTTCGTATGTTAATTTCTGTTACGTGCTGTGCATCAGTTGTTAATTCCTGTCTCCATGTTCTCATTGCAGATTGATTATCCTGCTTGGTATTTTATACATTTTAAGCATTCTATTATCCATGCTTAGGGGAATCCCTTCGTACGCTTTTTTTAGTCGATCCATGCCATGGATATATTATTTCCCCTTCTTTTTAAGTCCGTTAGGATCTTTTGATCTATATATAGTAGATATTATTATTATTATTATTATTATTATTATTATTATTATTATTATTATTATTATTAATCTACGTGCCCGTACGTCCAGTTTTACAAAAAAAAACATCATTATCTCAAACATTATTAATGAAAATCGAATTACCTCACTTTATAGTCGCTTTTTATCAGTTAAAAATCATTAAAACAATTTCCTCTAAAATACTGTTAAAAATACACAGCTGTCTGTTTACGGTTTCAAATTGGCTATTGTTTTAAAGATTTTAAAAAAAGTTATTTTAGAATTTTCAAACAAATTATGTTGCGAAGAGACTGTGATTTTTTAATAATTTATTTTTTAAATTAAAAAGAACGTGCAAGTTAATTGGCATGTATTTCGTCATTATTTATATTAAAAATTTATTAAAACACAAAAAAACAATATCTTGTGCGTTTAAATGTCATTAAAAAATCTAAATTTAAAAAAGTATTTTTAGCTTATTTTTTTACATTCTTCGTTATTTGTTTTATTTTATTTTTTATTCATTCTTTTATGTGTTTTTAACATGTTCAGCTACCGTGAGATTGCCACGGGTTTTGCTTATCATTATTATTATTATTATTATTATTATTATTATTATTATTATTATTATTATTATTATTATTATTAATATTAGTAGTAGTAGTAGTAGTAGTATTAGTAGCAGTAGTAGTATAGTTACTGTCAATACTATTACTACTTTAATAGTCCTAAGGAATTAAAATAAAACTGTAAAATAGTTCTAGATTTTGTATTTTTATTCCCCAGGTTGTTCTTTTTTTCTACATTTCTGTTCATTTTTTTAAAATTCATTCTCATTTTTCATATCAATATTCTTCTCTTTCTTCTGTTATCGTCAGCCAACAATTGTCTCCTTCTTCTCTCTAGCCTTAATTTCCTTTATGATTTCTTTCTTCCTTTTTCTTTAATATTTAATGACATTCCTTCTAATCCCACGATTAAGCCCTGGGCACTTAAAACTGAGCTCGCCCTCAAAAATGTATGTCAAAAATCTTGACGTCGCCGAAACTGAAATATCGACTTACGGTGATTACAGCTAATCAATAATTCTACATATTGCTGTTTTTTAATGAATTTCTTTGGGGCTTGAAATAGATTTTGTTTTTCGTAACTTTTTTTTTTTTTTTTTCAGTTTCTTTTGACCTGAATGCAATTTAAGGTATTGTCGTTTTAGAAATTTTAACAAAGGATAGTGTCCAACGCGCATGCGTACAAAATATTATTCCGAGCAAAACACGACTCTAGATCTTCTTGTAACGATTATATCTGCTAGTACAACGTATGTATCAAAGGATTATTGTTATTGTCTATGCAGATATCCACCCATCCGTAACATTGACCCCCTGGAGGAGCATAATCCATCCACAACTTTGCTGATGCTTTTATTACGAGGAGTTCTTTTTCAAGGTGAGGGTGCTGTCTCACACCCAACCTCACCAAAAAGTGCACACAACGCATAGCCTTCGCAAATAGTCACCTATATGGTACTGACCAGGCTTAACGAAAAAGTGACACAATGTTAAACGAGCGAGATATGAGATATGTCGCTGTACAATTTATGCTCTCTACAGATCCATTTTCAGTTCCCTCAAAATGAAAATCCGGACGGTTTAACGTTTGGGGGTACAGCCGAACGCATTTGGCAACCTAAAGTTATGGTTTTTGGTGTGATTTCAATTGAAGACCACATCACGCTCTCTCACGTCTTCGAAGTCGGCTCGAAAGTCAGCACCAAAGTTTACCTGGATATGCTGAAAAGTGTGGTGATCTATTCGTGCAATCAGGTGGTCGCTGGCAACCTCCAGCTGTGGCAGGAGTACTCGGCACCGGCCCACTTTCAAAAGTATGCTGCAACTTTAAAGCCTTTTCTTACTGGCCCTATTCTCCCCGCGACATGAACACGCTGGACTACTTCGATCGGTCATTCCTCACAAACATCACCAACATGACCTCTCATAAAATCAAAGTTAGCCTGACTGCCACCATCCGTCGAGTATTCGTCGAGCCCCCGCCGGCGCTCGTAGAAAAGGTATTGTTCAAGTTCCGAACGCGTAGCGAGGTGGTGATTGAAACTGAAGGCGGCTACATTGAATAGATGTCAGCTCCAATACATAATAAAGTTACCTTAATTGATTTTTTAAATAAAAGTTTTAAAATAAAGCTGCATGATTGTTTTATTTAAGACGCAAATTCTCACGCCTAACACTGTATATCTGCTAATATAATGTATGTTTACACGGGTTATCTTTTCTCTTAAGTTTGCCCGTGCAGATATGAACTTAATTTATTTCTTCTTATGTTACGAGGTCGGAAACCACATTCATTTGTTCATCCCGATACGACCGTACACCGAATTATGTATTTACGCATGCAAACTAGGTTTAAAAGAATCCTCAGTTTGTGCATAATCCTGTATAACTCGCGTGTATATTCACTTAACTTTTGCAACAGTTTAGAACTGACAGAATACCTATCAAAAATTGTTTTTCAAAAACTCAATAACTGTGCTTAACAGTATTATGGGGGGGGGGGTCTTTAAGTCTTGGTCGACAATCTTTCTAGAGTTGCTGATTTGAACATATTATCCGGTTTACAAAACTAAATTATTTAATGGTTACGTAGACATAGGTTATCGCCCGGCTTCAAATTTTTCTTTATGCATCAGCTACACGTAAAGGTGCGATAGCAAGGATTCATCAAAGGCACCCAGTGCTTGTCCTTGTTTTTGGACGAGGGTCACGAACGCCATCTCTCTATTCATAATGTCCTGTTCTCTCACAGAAAAATCAATTAAATTTGGGGTATTTAATGCTATGATTTGGGATACACAGAGGTGACAGAACTAAGAGCATGTGCTACGCAAAGTGTTCAAGGCTCGCAGTTTGTCAAACGAAAAATGATCTTATTAAGAGTTTAGTATTGAAAACGTTACACATTTTATACAATCATAACAGATGCAGATACAAATAGTCAAAATTTTACATGTGAAAAAGGAAAGTCAAACACTAGCCAAGTTACGCTATTGCTGACTCTAAATAATCTGTCTCACTCATTAAACTTTATCCTCGATTGGTCCTTTTACCTTGATAAGCGGTGTTTTTCTCAAAAATATTCGTTTTAATCTCTCTCATTCGCTCTCTTTCTCCGTGTCCCCCTTTCTTACATTTTGGCTTAGTAATTTTATTAGAATTTTCTTCTATCCGAGATTCCAGATATTTACGCGATATCGCATATATTCAAGCCGAGATTAAAATTAATTCGTGTTTTTAAATATATTTAAAAAAAATCTTTCCTGCTCTCCCTTCCCCGGGTATTTTAGCCAGGTTGTGTTTGAAATTTCCTTTCATGAGTAGTGTTGTTTCTATGATTACTGGAATGATAAAACTCTTCCTAACATTCACGGTTATTTAAATGCTTTGCTTAAGATCTCGGAATTTCATTATTATTGCCATCTCAGTCCTGTTTAACCAAGCATCATTTTGACACTCGATATGTGCACAGGTTGGATGCGGTAAAATGACGAGTCGCTGCTTATAAGAAAACATTGATTTTTTGCAGAATAAAAAGTGAGGTAACAAACAAAATGTAAAGAAAACATCAAAACAATGATTGCTCTGTTTGGTTACGCTGCAGATGGTATATTCCTTAAATATTTTCGGGGGCACTCTCATTCTCAATAGTAGAAAATATATATCCACTCTTTAAACTATCGCTTCCGGTTTAATTAAAATTGGTTATTATGTATACATATGTATACATATATGAAAGAAATCTCATTTAATTTTACTCTTAGAAAAAAAAACAGTTCATAAATATATGTAAAAAGATCATAAATATTTCCTCAACAAAATTCTATTGGAGGAACCGTTCATAAACATTGTTATTTAAAATAAATGGCTTAGTAAATAACGATGTGCGAAACTTAACTAAAGCCAAACACTCTTAACAGCAAGGTCACATGGTTGTATAACGCGTAAAACACATAAGGAACAACAACAATAAGTACATAAATACTCACATAGAAACATAAACTAATTTGTTACGCGGACGTTTGAAACGGTTCGAGACCTGCTGTTAAAATTTCAAACGTGATTACAACCCAAATTTTCTCTCACCTGACGCTAATTCCTATTTCAACGTTGGACGGCCTTTGCACTCCTAGTCTTACTCCCGCCCTAGGCTACTCAAATAGCCTTCATGACTTGCATACTAACACATAGTCGAACGGTTTGGGGTGTGGGGGAGGGGGGCATTGTGTGCGAAGCTTCTACGCAACGATCGATACAGTATGCATTCTCAAACACTTTTACTTTCTGGACGAATTTTTATGAAATATTTTTTTATTGAGTTTTTGTTTTCATTATTTACTATTTCTTGAGTATTTACCTTTTATTTGTAATATAATATACTTATACAGGGTGTCCACAAAGTCTGGATACATTATGTAGCGAGACTCTGTGGAAGCATCCTGCAGATTATGGAGCCAGACTTTGTGGGGCCCTGTATATATATATATATATATATATATATATATATATATATATATATATATATATATATATATATATATATATATATGTATATATATATATGTATATATATATATATATACACGCACACACGCACACACGTATATATATATATATATATATATATATATATATATATATATATATATGGATGGCTCTCGTCTAGGAGAAGCCCCGTGTTTTGACAAGCTTCTGGGTGTGTCCTTTACTCCTGATCTGAAATGGAACATGTACATCAAGTCTGTTGCCAAGGTCGCTGGAAAGATGGTCGGATCATTCTACCGCTCCAGAAGATATCTCACTACTGATGCAATTCTCTATCTATATAAAAGCCAAGAACGTCCAAGGATGGAATACTGCTGCCATATCTGGGCAGGAGCTGCTAAAAACAGCCTATCCTGCCTTGACAGAGTACAAAATAGACTTCGTGGCTTAGTGGGGGATGCCCTTTTCTCTACCCTGCAACCTCTCTCCCACAGAAGAGACGTTGCGAGCCTATCCTTATTTTATCGTTATTTCCATGGCAGATGCTCGTCTGAACTCCAATCTCTGGTCCCCCCTCGCCAACGTTTCACGAAAAACACCCGTCTAGCTGAATCCACTGTGAAAAATTTCCCCCACTCGTATCTGTGCTTAAATCAAAACGTGGATTCCATGGACAAAGCTTCTTTCTTAGAACTGCACGCCTGTGGAACTCTGTTCCGTCTGCCTGCTTCCCACCTGACTACAACTTGGATGTGTTCAAGTCTAACATTAACAAATTCCTAATGAACCGCCCCCTTAAGTAAACACTTCATCAAATCTCCACACTAACGTACTATACTGTCAATAAGCTTATCCCTGAGTGACTTCCGGGCCTTGATAAGTGGTGACCACTGTGTAAAATATATATATATATATATATATATATATATATATATATACGTTTCTGTGAATATATATATATATGTTTATATATATTTATACATATATATGTGCACATATACATATATATATATTAATAGTAAATATATATATGTATATATATATTAATAGTAAATATATATACATATATATATATATCCATACATAAATACATACATATATATATTAATAGTAAATATAGTGTGTTATATGCATGTTCCTTTAAACAGTGGAAATTTACTCACCAACTAATGAGATAGATATTTATGGTTCTCGGTAAAACAAACCTCAGTAGATGTTTTGCTTGGATTAAAACAGAAAAAAATTGTGCCTGGCCTCCCTATCTACACCGACAGGGGCTCGGTGAATACACGACGGATGACAGCGATCAGCTGACTCTGATGTGGTGAGAGGTCATGTTAATGATGTTCTCGGCATATGACTAAACGAAGTACTCTATCGGGTTTTGGTCGAGGGGAGAAGGACAGCGTACAAAGTCCTAGTAATCCTGTTGAAGGCAAAGCTGGGTTTCTTTGAACTTGTGCCTCGGCCCCGTGTTCTGCTGCCACACCCAGGTTTTACTAGCTGCCACCTGATTGCACCACGAAATCAACACACTCTTCAGCATATACAGTTACACTTTGATATCGATTTCAAGCTCGCTTCGAAGATGTGAGTTGGCATGAATTGTTCCTCACTTGAAACCACAAAAATACTATTGCTCTGGCCAGAAATTTTGTTCTCATCAACCTGGGCACGTCCCTGCTATTCATAATATTTTTTGTATCCAGGTGCATAAACACTAACCATGTTTGGAACACGACAACGCTTTTCCATAGCTAATAACTCGTTTAACACATGATGACATCAGCATCTTTTTTCAATTAACGTAACTTATATTGTCTATGAGATTTTAATGACACATATTAAACCAAATCTAATAGATATGCTATATACCTACCTGCATTATAAAATAAAAGCTATACTCCTCCTATATCACAGATATATTCTTGCCCAAAACGGCCTTAATATTATATTAACACGTAATGTAGGTTTCGAAATACAATAGTATAAAGAATTCTCACTTACCCTACACCCCAACTAGTGTATACCCTTATTGAATAAATGAATAAATCTCTCTCCCCTCTCTCTCTCTCTCTCTCTCTCTCTCTCTCTATATATATATATATATATATATATATATATATATATATATATATACATATATATATATATATTGGTATATACATTTTTATTGTCATTTTATTGCTTTATTAACTTAAATATGTGCATATATATATTGTCATCCACATACATTACTGTTTCGCTGTATCACAGCTAATCAGTACGGTTAGACAGACAACTACTTCAAGCCAGGATCGAAACCCGACCACCCCTACAGCAGTACAAGGCTTCTAAATATTACGCTAAACAGCAGCGTCTGTGTGGCTAGTGAATTAACGATATTTTGACATCGTCCGAATACATAAGCTGAATTTGTTTACAGAAAGGACATCGCTTAACACGCTGATGGTATATATATATATATATATATATATATATATATATATATATATATATATATATATATTGTTTAATATATACACATATCCACTCACACGTGTTTTATATACTACGACTCATCAGAGTGGCTGAATCTAGCGAGATTTGAAATGGTGACCCCCATGGAAAGAAATCTAAACTTCTATTACTGGGTTATCTCGTGCGACCGATGAATATATTTGACTGTACCAAATTAGTAAAAGCACAACTCGCATATATGTAAAAATGCCCTTTAGTATATATAATTGAATTTGTTCAAAAAGTATTCCACAAAACATACAAAAACAAATAAATATCATTTGGCATCACTATATGAAAGAATCTAAAGGTTGCACAAATGTTACATTTCTCATTAGGCATGCATTTGACTAAGCTAGAATTGATGATTGTAGTTAATACTAACTCTTACTTCTGAATCAATCCCTAACACATCTAGCTAAGCTAGTTCGAGGATTATCTAGTACAACACTTAATTCCATGTATCACGATCACATGCAGGGTGACAAAAAAACAGTGAAGGATTTTGCACTTTAATAGATTCTATATTTTTAATGATATCTTTCTGTAATCTTTACACAATCTGAATAAGCTGTTGGTAAATTCAGAAGGAAAAAGCAAAATTCAAACGATCTTTGTTTATTAACAACAACTCTTTAGCTTCGTTTATTTGTTAACATAGACTCTTTCTTTAAGATATTCCCACAAGAAAAATCGGGCAATCCAGTCTGGGGGACGTGATGGTGATTTGACATTGCTCTTTGAGGCAAAGCAATTGGCCCCTGTTTTTGTAAAAAAAATTTACACCTTGCGTACATTGTTAAATGATATATTAATCCATAATTAATTTGCAGAAATAGTACTCGTAAAATCAATGCAATAGAGAAAAAAACTCACTATTTATGGTAAAATGACAAAGATTTTCAACCCTCCAGTGACTTTCTGAACACCCTGTATTGTTTCTACATTTATCTTTGAATGTAGTGCTTGCAAAACTAACATAATCCTAAGAATTATTTACAGTAACTACTTCAATTAAATAGTTTCGGTTTAATGGGTATTCTTATTATTTCTATAATTATAATAAAGTCTGGTCATATCAAGTGGATGAAGTTCCATTTGCAAGCCGCATGTATTTTGTATTTAAGTGTTATTATATTATATTTTGGAAGTAGTTATTTTTTTTTAGTTGAAAAACACAGTTTAATTGATTTTTTACAAAAGAGTACATCTATTCCGTGATCTTAGGAAATATTCATATATTTAATGCCATAAATATTGGGGGTATTTAAAGGAACATAATTACTATATGGCGGATTAAACAATATAGCAGACCGTCTTCTATCTTTCTTTATTGCTTAGTACTCCCTGTTTTGCACACTAGGTAATGAATTACTTTTGTAACTTATTATGATCTCCAAATTTTCCTTCCCATAACCAATGTAGGTTAAAGTCGACAAATTTGTGTATTTAAGCATGAGATTTTCTAAAACTTTTTTCTTTCTTTATTATGTGATTTAAAAAAAAAAAACTCTATTATATTATATTGAGAAGAAATTTCTCACGGAATTGTCATTTTGATTTCAAATGATGTATTTTCAAATAAGTTTTACCCATACTATTTTCGCTTTATATATCATATTAAAGAACGTTTTACGCCACATAAAATCATTTAAGTAACATTAATGGTGAATGCTCTGACGAACTGCAAGCACTTGTGCCCCCACGACGTGAACACCCTCGACAGACCCGACAGGCTGCAAAATCCTACTCCACACTGTAGAGATCACTAGATGTAAAAGATCTTTCTACTCCAGTAGTTTCTTCCCCAGAACCGCTAGACTTTGGAATTCCATTCCAGGTCCCTGCTTCCCCAACTGTACTGACGTGCAGAAGTTCAAGTGCAACGTGAACAGAAATCTTTCTGCCCAAATCCCTACATAGTGCCCCAGTAGTTTTTGCCCCTGATAGTAGGCCTCTACACCAAAGTGGCGATGTGCTTTGTTTGGGGTGAAAATGTAATTAAATAATTAAATAAAAACAAAACAATCGGTTAAAAAAAAATAGGTCTTCTTTTCAGAACGTTGAATACAAGTGACAATAAAGCAAATTCCTACAATTTTCTTATTGCAATTAAAACTAGGCCAGAACATTACTGAAACAGCTATCGATATCAACGAAGATTTAGGCCAAGCGTAGGGAACTTACAGCACAATGGTGGTGTAAGAAATTTTGTGGCGGTGACGAGAATCTTGAAGATGATTTTTGTAGTGGTCAGCGATCAGATGGTGACAACGATCAGTAAAGATGCACAACTGTTAGAACATTTTCTTCTAAATTATGCGTATACGACGATTTACAGTCACTTAAGAGAGATTAGAAATATAAAATAATTGATAATTGGGTTCCTCGGTAATTGAGATATCCAAAAGGAACGCCGTTATGAAGTGACATCCTCCCTTCTTTTACGCAACAAGAACGACCTGTTTCTCGACCGTGTTGTGACTTGCGATAAAAAGTAGGTTCTTTACGACCACCGGTTACACTCAGCTTATTGGTTAAATGCCGAGGAAGCTCTATGACACTTCTTGAAGCCAGAGTTGTATCAAACGAAGGCCATGCTGACTGTTTGATGATCTACGACTGGTATCACTTACTGCAGTTTTTTTTTTTAATGCAACCAAAACAATTACAGCGGAGAAGTACTCTCAACAAATGGATAAAATGCTTCAGAGGCTTCGACAACAATAGCCATCATCAGTCAATGTTCGACTGCACGTTGCTTTACTCATCCTGAAGAATTGTACGTATTGAGCGACGAAACGAAACTCTGCCTCGTCCGGCATAGTCTCCTGGCTTTTCATTTACCGACTACCACTTTTTTTTAGCATCTCAATAACGTCTTGCGTGAGAAATACTAAATCCAAAGGGACATCAAAAACGTCTTCAACGACTTCAACGCCACCAGAAGGCGATTTATGTTGGTACCGAGATATGTATGTCTAAATTTAAAAGTTAAAAATCGCAAGAACTTTTTTATCAACCTTATATATGATGATGATTACACCGTCTTGTCAGACGAGTGCCACTCACTCAGACACTTGAAGTCTATTAACCCAAATGACTGAGGGAGTATCTATACAAAGATGATGTTATAGAGTCTTAGCTTTGTACGACAGCTGTCTCTCTCTCGGTTCAAAATGTTGCGATCCAGCAACAAGCAAGAGCAAGATAGCAAGCAACTAGTTAAACTGCAAACCAGCTTAATGTGGGTACTGGTCTCCTGCTTTATATTTTTTAAATCAGAGATTTGCTTCTCTTAGACAAGTTGCCTGCACCGCGGCTTAGTGAAGCCCTCTCCACGCCAACACATATATAAATACACACAAACACACACGGTGCTAGTTTCACACAAATATATACGGCCCTAGTTGGCCGTTGACCCAGAAAAAGGGTCCAGTTGCCCTTTAGAAGGTCTTGTTTTTAATCCTTCAGGGAGACTAGCCGCCCTCCTCACCAAACAAGTCTGGTGGGGGCACCAGTTTAGTCGCCGGTGACCTGACCATGAGCCAGGTAGTACTGGGTTACATGGAACCAGTAGCATATGAAATGACCTGACCTTATATATACATGCATGCATACATACATAAACATATATATAAGTGGGTGTGTGTGCGTATGTATATACATTTATATATGTATAAGGCTAAGAAGAAAGTTCTTATATATATATATGTATGTGTGCATATATATATACATATATATATATATATATATATATATATATATATATATACATATGTATGTACGTGTTGTTGTGTATGTTTTTTTTTTGGGGGGGGGGTATTTTGCTCGTCAACGCAAAGTCCATTTACGGTTTCTCCGTATTAAAAAACACAAGAAAAAACATTAAAATAAAGAGAAATACAACAGAACCGAATTATTCCATGAATAACGCCTTCGTTTCACCCGACGATCTCACACAGTTTGATTTATTCTTGACTTTCCCCTTGAAAAATTTTGTCGCAAACGTTCTGTACGTTTAATTTTTCTATTTTTTGTAATTTCAAAATCTTTTCTTCTCTGTTTCCTGCGCTTCTACGCAAAAACATGGCTAACTTATGTCTACTTGCAACATTTCCTTATCGTTTGCGCTATTGTTTAAACTAAGATTCCGTTTGTATGTTTTTGTTTTTTTTACATTTTATATCCCATACTGTTATTTATTGTCAGTTTGACAATGCTACTTTCAATAGAGAAGAGGTAGGGACATTGTTATTCAGTTTCTGCTAGGAGAAAATGTAGCACTTTCATCCTGCGTTTTACTATTCGAATTCCGGTTCTTATTTTCTTGGAAATATTTGATTATTCTCTTTATTTTATTTAATTTTTTTTGATTGTGTCATTTTTCTTTTGCCTTTTTTTTTCCTTTATTTTCTTCTTTATTTTCTAATTCATTTTTTCCATATCTTGTTATTTTCTGTCATTTAAACTTTACTTAATTCTCCTTCTTCCAATTTTCCTCCTCATTCGCTTTTTTCTTTCGTTTTTTTTTGTTTTGTTTTGTTTCACATTATTCTGTGTTTCCTTTATCCGTCTTTTCGTCCCCGTTTTTCTTCTCTTTATTTCCATTATTTTTTCGGCCCTGTCGGTGGGGCATTAGAATACGCCGACTGCCCCCCTGCAGAGGGTAAAAGTCCCTCAATGGGGGTCCTGGATATGACCTTAAAATATATCCAGTGGTGAGGCCCCAGCTTGTGGGCTTTGGGGAGTGTGGAGCAACCCTTTAATTACCATTGCTCCCAGGTCCACTCTGACCCGGAGTGGTAGTACCTGTTAGGGTTCCAACTATGGGTTAAATAGAAACCGACGTGAAAACAACAAATATATTCTATTAATTTTTTTTTCTTTAAAAGCTTTGGATTCGGCATTAAATAACCCGAAAAGGGTTGATATGCCGTAAAACAAAAACAACAAACCAACCATTATTTTTTCTTTCGCTTTAACTACTACTACTACTACTACTACTACCACTCCTACTACTTTCTACTTGCTTTCTCTTCTTTCTTCGTTGTTTTGTATTATTTTACATTGAAAACACTATGCTTTCTGTTCACCTTATTTCCATTTTCTTGCTCGTTCTGTATTTTTTAAAAAAGAATAGCCACGTATCAAGGCCCACTAGCAGCGACCACTCGAGGATAAGTCTTATTGTGTGTACAGTAATCAACAGGACAATACCGTAGTAGTCGTCGTTAGAAGTAGACATTTGGTAAATTGAATTACTTAAGGGGACTGCTCTTCAAGAATTTGTTTACGTTTGACTTGAATATTGCTACATTGTAGTCAGCTACAAGCCTGGCAAAGAAAAAGCGTTCCCAGGCGTGAAGTTCTAAGAAAGACTCTTTATTTATCGAATATGCATTTAGATTTAGGCACAAATAAAAATTGAGGATAGTTATTGATAGTTCTTTCAGCTAGACAAGTGTTTTTCGTGAAAGTTTGGCGAAGAGGATCATCGATTAGAGCTCAGACGAGCACTTGCTGTTAAAATAAAGATTGGGCAGAGACGTTTCTTCTGTAAGAAAAAAATTGCAGGAAAGATAAAAGGGCATCCTTTACAAGGCTATGAAGTCTATTTGAATTCTGTCAATGTGCGATAAGCTGCTTCTAGCAGCTCCTGTCCAGATGTGGAAACAGTACTCCAGCCTCGGACATACTTGGCTCTTATACAGGTAGAGAATTGCATCAGCAGAGAGATTTCTACTGGAGCGACCTTTGGCAACGGCTTTGATGTACCTGTTCAATTTCAGATCATGAATATAGGTCAAACCGAGATGGCTCTCAAAACATGGAGCCTCCCAGGACGAGAGCCATTAATTTCTGGTTATGGCAGGCAGAGATCAGTGCGTTGATGATGTAAAGAAAGAAGCTTAGTTTTTAGATGCATTAAAATTAATCAGCCACCCGTTTCCCCATTGAATCACGTGCTTAAGCTCAGAGGTGAGAGAATCAGAGAGAACGCGGTCATTTGTTTGTTTTACTTCTTCTTTTGTTCATTCCTTATTCCATACCTAGTTTTTTTTTCTTGTTTCTGGTAATTGTCATCTTCATTCGCCTCTTTTTAACTCGATTTTATTTTTCTTTTTTTTTTTTCTTCCTTGTTTTTTTTCTTTTTTTTTTTTTTTTGCTTCTGAACTTCTTACTCTTTATTACTTTCATGGTGTATTTTCTTCCCGAATTTTTTCTTTTTTTATCTTAATCTCAATTATTTTATGTAATCCAGTTTCTACCTTTCTTTTGGATTTTCCTTCTTTTCTTTCTTTTTTTTTTTTTTTTTTTTTTTGGCTTAATCTTTTTTGATGCCTTTTTCACTGTCGGTACCTTGAATTATTACTCTTGTCCCTCTTTTCATTGTTGTTGTCTCTTTTGCTTCTACGTCAGTTTTCTCTTCTTTATTCCTTTAGTATTCTCTTTTCTTCCTTGCTTTTCTTTCGTCTTGTTTATCCCATCATTTTTTTCCCGTTTTTTCTTATTTCTTCTCTAGATTTTCTTCTTCATTAATATTATTCTTACCTTCGATTCAAACATCTACTACTACTACTACTACTACTACTACTACTACTACTACTTAACATGTTTCTGTTATTTCTTTCCCCTTTTTTCTTTTTTTTTTCATTTTAAACATTATTCCTTTTCTTCATCTCAATTCCCTACTCTCGCTCTTTCTTTCTTTCTTTTCCTCATCTTCTTTCTTTTACTCTTCGTAACTTTTTTTTTGCATCCCTTTTACCATATCCAGTTCTTCTTATTGTTTTTTCTTTCGCTCGGTTCGAGATTCCTTTTTTTTTCTTTTTCCCTACTTTTATCATTTTTCTACTGCAACCTTAAAGTTCAAACTTCTCTCCGGCGCCGTCGGAAAAGAACAACAGAAAGGAAGATACATTATTCCGACTCGGCTGTACTTTTTTCTTTCACAGAATTCGTTTATTACCGTTTTTCTTCATACTTAAAAGTCTTTCGTCGCCACACGTCCATCTAACCTGACCCGCGTTTTTCTTTCTGCTTCACTACACGCGGGCCATGGAGAGCCATTTCTCCTCTTTGACTATAAATCTCTATCTTTTTCAAACGCACACTGTCTTCTACCGACCTCGTGGCGTCCTATTCTTCGTTTCTCTTGTCATCAGCTTACTCACACTTCCTAATGTGCATATGTGCATTTTTTCGGAAACTGCTGCATCTTCAGTTTTTTTTGCTAATTACTGTGTTCCCACACTGACATCAAACTGTTAATTTATTGTCGATGTTGGCCAATCTACTCTAGTGTTCTGACTTCCCTTATCCTCCTATATCTCTCATCATCCTTTACAGACCTCCTGCTTCCATTGCGTCTCTCATGCCACTCAAAAACAGATAGTCGGTTTATGCAAGATGACCCAAAAGCATTTCATAAATTTCTGTTGAATTTTTCAAGTTTAAAACAGAATTTTATTGCATATGATTCTTCTAAAGTATGCTCACGTGCAGGTTGCATTTTTGATATTCACTAGCTGTGACAATCAAGCTTTAGTAAGGTGTTTTCCAATACCTGCTGTAGCAGTTCGTTTGAACTTGAAATTATAAAAATTGGTCAGTCATCTCATAAGGTGTATAACAATAACATACTGAATTTTCAAGAGTCTTCGACAATTATTAATGCCCGTACAAAGAAACCTGGAAACTTATCGAAGGCATTTCGTATATCCGTGTTTTACTGTCTCTATATTCGAAGCACAACGAAAGCTTTGTATTATACTTTATTGGACACATTCTGAATACATAATAATTCCATATACTTACCTTTGCTTTTTCTGGCATTGTTGATTTTGTAGTTAGTTAAAGGCTTTGGGGGCTTTCTGAAAGATGTTTTACCAGACATTTTAGGCTGCGTAAGCATACCTTTTAAATCTTCTGGCGTTTGTAAATTTGACATTCCTTTACCAAGGAAATCAGCTCTAAAACTTCTTGGTTTTTCTTTTTCATCAAATATTTCTTAAAGACCAGATATTAAATTCATTGTTCTTCCTGATTCGCATTAAATTGATTCTCTCTATCGCTCTTAACATGTTCTCCTACTCAAGACTATTCGCTGTCTGTACAAATCGATTGTAATACTATGTATGGTGTATTGTTTTTATATTTTGCTAGTGAATCTCTGTCCATTAGAAATTTGTAATGAATTGCAGGAACCTATCTGTAATTTGATTAGCCCCCACACTTTCTTATTCCTTGAAACCTCTCTATCACGGACGTGATGTCGCTAGTCTCAGTCTTTTCTCTACAAATACTATTATTGCATGTGTTCTTCATAATAGTCTGATGTATTCTCTGTTTCCATTTTTCCAGCCCGTTTTATTCTATAGTGTAGAAGTCTCTATTAGTTCGTTGTTTTAATACCTCATTGTAAAACACCGTCGTATTTCAGTAGCTTCTTGCCAATGGCTGAAACATTGTGCAATTCTTATCCTGCTAATTGTTTTTCATTCTACCAACATCCTTATCATTTTCAAACTGTAGGTTTATAGCCATCTCATGTCTTTGCAACAATTGACTCTCGTTCTATTTAGCTTCTTACATCAAATGGCTTCGTGCGTTGTATCAAGCGATGTTCCTGAAAATATAATTCACTCCATTGTGTTATTTAAAAGAAAATTGAGATAAGAATCACCCATTCTATAATAAAGTTATGTTTTAGCAAAAAGTATACTGCACCACACCATATAAATAATCGGTTAAAATAAATTGCAGGTATATTCTGTCGGAGTGTCTGTCCAAGGAGACATAAAAACCTGTTGATGGACATCATCATCATGGTCTCTTAAGGAGATGAAAATAATTGGTGGGCATCTTCTGTATTGTGTGACTATATCTATGGAGACGGCTGGATTATATGCTGTGTTGAAAAATACGTGCAAAGGGTAAATTTACTTTTCGGTTCATGATTGTATACAAATTAGCAAGATAAAATTGTTATCTGAAAAAAAGCATTACAGCTTTATTTTAAAACTTTTATTGAAAAAATCAATTCAGGTAATTTTAGCTGTGGAAGAACTGACATTTATTCAATGTAGCTGCCTTCAGCTTCAATTAACGCCTCATTACGGGCTCTGTACTAGAACATGCCTTTTTCAGAAGCGCCATCGGAAGCTCGGTGAATACTCGGCAGATGGCGGCGATAAGGTTGGCTTTGGTTCTATGGGAGGCCATTTTAGTGGTTTCTACAACTGGTCAAACGAAGTAGCCCAGCTGGTTCAAGTCGGGGGAGGAGTGGAGAAGTAAACTAAGGGTAGAAAGTCTTAGTACTCTTTCTGAGGCGAAGCGTGGGTCTTTTTGAACTAGTGGGTCGGCACCGAGTCATGTTGGTACACCCAGGGTCTACCAGCGGCCGCCTGATTGCACCAGGGATCACCGCACTCTTCAGCATCTCCATTTGGTGTTGACTTTCACATCGAATTCGAAGACGTGAATTTGCATAATGTGGCCCTCACTTGAGACCACACCGAAGACCGTAAGGATGGCCGGAAACTTTGGTTTCATCGCCCTGGACACGCCCCTGTTATTTCTGGCAACCCAGCGATTTATATTGAGGGTGCTGGCAATGGTCCTATTGTCATAACTGAGATCAGTAGAGAACATCAGTTGTACAGCGCCGCATCTCTGATTTCGCATGCTCAATATTGTGCCATTTTCAGATATGATAGAATCCCCTTATCGCTCTTTGGATTGGTACAGTATTAACCATATAGTCTACATATATAGTATATAGTCTGCAACAAGAATAGAACACCGGTTTTCGTTTCTGGGGCGACAATTTTATTGTTCTACCTTGTATTTTAGAATAGGTTGAATGGCAACTGTTTGACATCTTTTGCTTCATGATTAAGTAATTGAATTTGTTCTTTATCGACAAATATCGAGAATCCTTTCACGAACCTTGTTTGTAAAATGATGAACATGTTCCATGCTTACAACTATTAGAAGTTAGATTTGTTGCTTCCATGAGATATTAAAAAAATAGATCATGATAGTGTTATTCACAAGGGACGGAAATATAATCGTAAAGACGAATATACATGTATATATAATGATGGTTAGGATAAAGATGTTGTATCTGTTTTAGAAATAAATTATCGAACAGTAATATTTCCACCATTATGCGTTAAAATTAATAGCTCATAGGATAAAGCATATTTCTGTATGTGTTTTTGTTTAATTTTTTTTTTTATCTAACTTTCAAAGGCAAAATCAGTTTTAGAATTCTTGTTGCCATTAATCCGGTTTCCTTATTTCCAAATTTTCAAACAACATGTAAAATGAAACAAACATGCGTCATGTTTTCCTTTCAACCTGTTTTGACATGTTCATTTTCAAGCGTTCTCGCTACAAATGCTTTTCCCATAAAAATGAGCAAGTGTTGTTTCCTCATAATAGCAAATAGTTACACGTGAATAGGTGCTTGAAACGCAAAGTCAATAAAATATGGGATTTTCAAAGTGGCCTTTCATGTGTGAACAGATAGATAGATGAGAACGTACACTAATAGCAACAATGCTAGTATTGTTGGAAAAATAATATGCAAAGGCCAACACAAATAATCCGCATCATATCGGTGAAAAAACATTAGTATTTATTAAGTATACTAGTTGTCTGTCCCTGAAAAGAAAGAAATCAGCGGTGATCTCCCTTGAACAGAGAAAAATACTAAGTAATCCATCCTCAACAGGAAGTAACCAGTGGTGACCTCCCCTTATGACTATATATAACAGAAGCACAGCCGCAGCAATTTTGTGTATGTGTTTGTTGAGCTCAGAAACTATCTAGAAGGACACATTTTCCTCAATTTACACAACCATTACAATTATATGTCTGTCCGAAGCAGAAACTATATTATCACTTCTGTTAAAAATAAAAGGTTAATACCTGATTTCTGAAGCCGAAAATTATAAATAATATACCCAAAATGAAAACTGTTGTCATATTAGTCAAATAAGATATGTAATATTTGATTAGCAATCCGACGGACATAGCACTAATGGAGATGTATAGACGTTTGCAAGTTTATATCTCGTCGACTGGAGCAGAAACTTGTGATGAATCACAATTTGGTGCGATGTTATCCCAGTAGAGAATTACTATTAGAGATTATTTGTTTCCTGTTGCGCACCCGTTTAACAGGATTTATCTCGAAGGAATTGGTTTCAAGTACAAGCAAGAAATCGTCATAGAAAATAAATGTTGCCAACTCAAATACAAAATTCAGTGTAGACTTAATACATATAAAGCGATGGAATGGGTTTTACAAGAATACTTTCATAGTTATATTAATGTTATGAGTTACATTTTAGCCATGTTTTTATTTTTTATATTTCCTTATGAAGCTTATTGGGTTTGCAGTCTCGCGTCTTATCTTAGGCGTATACTCACGGGCTGGCTGATATTCATAGTCATATTTAACAAGAAGGAGAAAGAAACAACCATAGTACAAGATGGAACGATGAAATTGTCGCTATAGAACAGAAGCCATGATCCCCTTTCCGTTTGATGAAACCCGGTTTTCTTGTATGTTTTTTCTTTGTTTTCGAAGAACATTTACTAGTTTGCCTTCACTCTAATAATTCCAAGAGCGATAAGAGCCTTCTATCATATCTGGAAGTTACACAATATATAACGAGCGAGATTGGAGATGTGTCGCTGTAAAACTCCTGCTGTCTATCGATCCAAGTTATGACAACAAGACTCTTAAAATTTAAATCCAAACTTTTCTTCAACGCTTTTTCAAGGTTTTCAGCCACGGTTATGGTCTTTGGTGCGGTTTCAAGTGAGGGCCACACTATGCTATGTGTGTGTCGTGGTACTTTTCGTTCTCTGTGTTTCTTATGGCCAGATCGTCATTTTCTTGCTAGTGACTGTCGATAGAAACACATATGGTTTCACAACGTACTACCTAAGCTCGTCTGTCAGTCGCAATTCATCTCTATGTTTCGCAGTCAACTCCAAAAACTGTCCAACCCTTGTCGCAATCAACTCCAATCCGCCGCGAGTGGCATCTAGTTGTCAACTGACTGCATTGATATCTGAAATCGCTCAAAATCCCGTTCATCCGCAAGCTGCCCTTTCCTTTTAATCTGTAGGTTTGTATTGTCATTGTCAAATCTGTAGGGTTGATCTAAAAATCCCTACAGTTACATTGGTAGATATTTCCTATTTTATTGTTTATTATAGTACACTTCGTATTCCTTTGTCTATTGCCCCCCTTTCTCACACTTAGTGACTCAAGTCCACCTCAAGTCTACTTTATAATATCACACCTGAAAAAAGTAGCGATTTTTAGAGAGTTGAGTTAGTGCTTTTCGGGTACTCCCTAATAAAATAAATAATTCGACACAAGCTACTGAATAAACGAGCAAATAACTTCGTAAAACTTAACAAGCAAAAGGTTTATTGAAGCGAGTCAAGGTAAGATGCCCCAAAAATATAACTCGGATAAAACTTTTTTGCCTTTGCCCGGTAGTTATTACCAAGTGGGAATCGTCGATACCGGTGTAGGCAGAGAGGGAGAGTAAGGAAACAGGTCCGCTCTTTTTGGCGTCTGGATGGAAAAGAGGAGGAGTTTTTCTCGTCCAGACGGAAGCAGGTAGGGTTCCTTAGAGGGTAAGGAAAGTCCTGCGCTATGCCTCTGATTGGTCAGTATGTGACATATCGCACAGTCAGGGGAGGCACTGACACACAAGAAAAATAGTTCTATTTGTTTCTGCTACAGATCCCATGGTAGAATCAGGTGGCCGCTGCAGACGCTGGATATTTCAGCAAAATTCGACACTGGCTCATGAATCAAAAAAGACTCAGGTTTGGCTTTAGGAGTGCTCGACTTCGTACCTATCTCTCACTGGCGAACTTCCTTCCTCAACATGAACCAGCTGGACTACTTTGTTTGATCATACGTCAGATATCATCACTAAGATGACCTCCCACAACATTAAAGCCAGCCTTATCGCCGCCATCCGCTGAGTATTGGTCAAGTTCGCGCCGGCACTTGTGGAAAAGGATATCTCCCAGTTCCAGACTCGTATAAAAGCGGTGAGTGAGGCTTATTAGAAAATTAAAATCTTAGAAATTAAAATCTTAGAAATATCTCCATTATTCCAGTAATTATAGGAGCAACTAGACAAAATCTGTCTGGCAAATATACTCGGTGACCGAACTGCAGTAGAAGTACATGCAATTGCACTTAATAGGACGGTTGAAATCTTCGTAATTATCTCACGGCTAGAACATGAAATAGCAGATGAATGTCTCATCTAAAACTAAATGATAAGTAAATTGAAAATACATACACAGCGAATTTGAATTAACTACTAGACATTTTCGTCGAGGGTGTTCAATCTCTACGTGCAAGGATTTTTCAGAATAAACTAATGTGTAAAGTCCAAGTTACAACTACACACTGCCAAATATTCGCAATAACAGGATATTCGATCCAAAAAGAGATTTGTCTCGACATGGCTATACAATGGCTCGTACGAGGAACGGTAAACTATTTTTTTTTTTGTAAAGTTGCCCCAAGTAACAATTCTCCTCTTATGAAAGTACACGGAAGATATACTCTAACATATATAACTTAGTGAAAGAGTGATAATAGTTTTACTTCCTACCGACCTCAAGGTAAAAAACATACATGATAACATAAATGGTATAATCGGATGTGCATGGATCTCATCTAGAGATTAAGTGGAAACGCCAGAAAAGAAACACTCGATTTCAAAGACATTACACTCAACTTCGACTAAACTTAATGAAAAAAAAGAAAAAACACACATTCATATATATATATATATATATATATATATATATATATATATATATATATATATATATATATATATATACGATTGATACTTTCGTTTAGTCGCAAGAGATAATAGATACACCCTGTAAGGGTAGCAGCTCGTGGAATTGGGCAATCTCTAAACTCACCTTTCTTGAATCTCTCTCCGAATCCAGTGGCAAGGCGGTCCAGTATCACAGAAACAATGTTGAGAAAAGCATAGAGCGTATACAACACAAGGAATTCCAAAATAGTCACCCATTATTATACTGACCAGGCTCCACATTACTTAACTTCTGAGATCTAACGGGAATCAGTGCGTCAATATATATATATATATATATATATATATATATATATATATATATATATATATATATATATATATATATATGCAAAAACTAAAACGTTGAAATGCTATAAAAACAAGAGAATCAGTATAACCTGCGATATATATATATATATATATATATATATATATATATATATAGTCTTTGAAGTTTTTAACCTTTAAAACTAAACCAAAAAATATTTGTTATCATTCGTTAGAAAACCATTTAGTCAGTAAGTCATTTAATCACCTGCAATCACTGCATCAACTCGCTCTCGAATTTACTATAATACCAATAATTTATTTTTCAAGGGATCATCAGTTGTTTACCATGAAACACTGTTTCGGGGATTTAAAAACAACATATATATATATATACATATATATATATATATATATATATATATATATATATATATATATATATATATATATATATATGCAAAAACTAAAACGTCGAAATGCTATAAAAACAAGAAAACCAGTATAACCTGCGACCGTTTTTGTTCTGGTATTTACTTTTCTACATAGTCAAAACCAATCTTACACTTTTGCACGTCGTAAATGTTCGGTCTGCGATTTATCACTGTTTCAACTCGGAAACGCGTTTAATTTATTGTGTCTACATTAACTGCATCGGTTTCGTAAATTTCAACATGTGCCGCAACAGTGGTTGCTTTCTTATCGTCTAAAACTTCCCATAACTGCAAGAGACATATAAACTGTTCAGATCATAAATGCCTTTTTTACAGACATTTAAAATTGCCGTAGACTCTTGAATATTCAATACGTTTGTGCTCTACATCTGATGAGATGAGAGACCAACTTTTTTTCATTTCAGGTTAAAACAAACAACCTAAGCAAGAATTGGAATACACTCAACTAAAGCCTTTTTTTCATAGCTGGTTTATTTAAAAAATACACTCTTGACATGAGGACAGTTTTGAAGAACAATATGCCACAAAATTCTGTATTAAACCTTTAAAATGTCACAAAGCCGTAAGGAATGCTTCCGACTGCTTTTGGATTATTTTGAGAGTCATAAAAGATTCAATGAAGGCAAGTAGCCCGTAAGGGAATTCTGGGAGGTGTGGAAGGAGTAAAGAAAGTCAGGAAGCAAGAGTTTATTGACCAAATAAAGAATTTCATAAATAAGGGCCGTCTTGCTTTTATAGAGGCAATACATGCAGATTTTACTATGTGTGCGAGCACTGTATTATTCACGAAGAACTGAAGATGGGGAAGATTTAGCGGTCTACAACTTCATCTTTGTCATAGACTATTTGACCAAGATGAATATAAAGACAGCCCCCGCCCTCATTATCTTCCGTTCCTTGCTTCCGGTGACTTTTGTTTATGCTAAAAGTTCCAGGAAAAATTTAGAGGCTGTCGTTTTGACACAATTGAGGAGATGAAAGAGGCTATAACGAGAATCATTGAAACGCTCACCCAAAGGGGGTTCATGGGGCCTGAAATTGTATGAAGCGTGCAAGTACTTCGAAGGAACGATCGATAAAAGTGCCCATACGAAAATGTCTGGAATTTTTATATTATATTTTGTCATTATCAAATGTTCTAAATTGTCAGTTGAATAAAAATAACAAAATTGACAAGCACAAGTCTATTAAAAAAACTTTGTATAAAACATAAATATAATACTTGAAAGGTGATCTGTAGTAAAAGGTAGACTGTCAATTACCGATTTAACTCCATGAGATTATGTTCTCTGGGAATATGTAATCAGACACAATGTAAATAATTAATTTTTGAAATACACCGAGTATTTGTATAAGACTAATATTTTCTGTTCAATATTTGAATTTGAATTTTACATTGGACTAAATAAAAAGGAACATCGTAAATTCGATCTTCTTGTCTTAAAAGTAATGTGTAAAAAGACTCCATGCTATATTACATTATACTTTATCTTTTTGGATACAACGAGGTATATGCAGTGTCAATGCTTGTCCTATCATGTATGAACAATATGCATACTTTAGATGTGTTTTCTCGTAGTCACCTCTCTTTCCCGGTAATTTTTCATTGTCTTGTAACCGCTGGAATAAAGGAACTTCCAATGTCAGATTGCATTCGTATGAAGATAAAAGTAAACTTTTTTCTGCAAACTTTATTCCAGACTCTATGATAAAAATGTTGACTATGATGCCATGCTAATTCTCCTCGTTAGCGTTTATATGTTCAAATATGAGTTGTGTCCTCTCGCCTTACAAGGGCAAAAATCTCTCGCCAAAACGCTCACGGAATAACTCCCTCCTGAAGTGAAAACTAAGTTTTTCCCATATTCGTCGTTATCTATATAATCAGCTTTTTTCTCTGTACAATTGACCTCTGTATAATTGCGTCGTTCTTGTGCGTCTGAAATCATGACATGTATGCTATTTGTATTGATTGCTATTTTTAATAGATTCGTTTTGCCTGCAAATTCTTAATATTTTTCTATTTGTTTCAAAACTGTATGTTCTCAATTGCTCAACATAAGCTGTGCGTACTGCATATTTTATTTTCTCACCTACAACCGTAGGGCCCCAAATTATTCTTATTTACTAAATTCCATTTTTTTCGCTGGAAAGATGGTGGGATCCTTCTACCGCTCCAGAAGATATCTCACTACTGATGCAATTATCTATCTATATAAAATCCAAGTACGTCCAAGGATGGAATACTGTTGCCATATCTGGGCAGGAGCTGCTAAAAACAACCTATCCTGCCTTGACAGAGTACAAAATAGACTTCGTGGCTTAGTGGGGGATGCCCTTTTCTCTACCCTGCAACCTCTCCCACAGAAGAGACGTTGCAAGCCTATCCTTATTTTATCGTTACTTCCATGGCAGGTGCTCGTCTGAACTCCGATCTCTGGTCCCCCTCGCCAGTCTTTCACGAAAAACACCCGTCTAGCTGAATCCACTGTGAAAATTTTCCCCCACTCTATATCTGTGCCTAAATCAAAACGTGGATTCCATGAACAAAGCTTCTTTCTTAGAACAGCACGCCTGTGGAACTCTGTTCCGTCTGCCTGCTTCCAACCGGACTACAACTTGGATGTCTTCAAGTCCAATGTTAACAAATTCCTAATGAACCGCCCCCTTAAGTAAACACTTCATCAAATCTCCACACTAATGTAATGTACTTGCAATAACCCTTGTCCCTGAGTGGCTTCCGGGCCTTGATAAGTGGTGATCACTGTGTAAAAAAAAACAAAAAAAAACTTCTTACTTTTTTTTCTAAAACATCATCAAGTATTGCGTCATTTTGTATACATTCGCAACTACCGGCCGTTAAAGGTGTTTTTCAGTACATAATTTCTAACACATTAACTTGCTGGTTATAAAATATTTTGTTTATTCAAAATCACTTTTTTGTTTCGGAAAGGCTATGTGATATTAATGACGGCGCGAGTGGTGTTTTTTAGTAGAGGAGAAAAATGTGTCCCCGTTACACCTTAGTTGCTGTGTGCTCCTCTATTTTATTGTCGCAGATTACGTCAAACATTCAATCATGCATTATCTTGAAATGTAGGTCAGTGTAGCTAACTTAATCTTCGGCGACTCTACGACATTATATTTCTTTGACAATTTTCCCCTGGGCACACACATCCAGGCTTCTGACTGAATTTCTTTTAACGTCATTCCTTAGCATCTGCCTGATCCAACAATCTCATATAGTCAGTGCTATTACTGCGATTTGTTATTGTGTTTTTTCCCCATATTCTCCCGCGGGTGTAATCCGTTTTATATAAAATGAATTACAAGAAAAATCAGCAAGGGTTTATAAGTCTTATTAATGCGATAAGAATTACCGTTACTTACTAGCTATCATTTATGAAAGACGTGGTTCTAGAACATGCACATATTTATTAAAGATATTCGAACATAACACATCCCGAGCAATTCCAGTTCGACACAGCTAATATTTATACGCATTTGTGTAGAATGTGAAATATTGTATTTTTTGTGTGTGTTTTTTTTTTCTTAACGCATGTTCCCCGTTGTGTAAAGCACATGTTTCTATCTTAATCCATTATCGATTTCTCTTGCTACATTCGGTAAAAGTTATTGATATTCGATTGACAAAATCGAATACACGAGAGTGGATGTCGTCAGTTGATTTAGGCCGCATTAGCCTTTTAACGTCAGGCTTAATAGAAGTTTCTTTTTATGTATTGTATTTTCTTTCTATTTCTTTTCATTCATTTCCTTTGTCTCAGCGTATTGAGATTTATGCGTGCTTTACTTCAGGTTTAATCTGGCGTTGCCCGGATGTACAGCGTGTTGCGTGGTTATGTTTAAACTCTATGGATATATCACGTGTATTATTATAAAGTAGTCCGACAATTCGTGAAGATTTTTAGTAGTTTATATTTCAGGTACACAAATGTACTGATCGGTTATAGTCAGCTAACGTACTTTCTAACTTCCTGTGTAGTGCTACGGAAGTGGTGACATGGCAAATCAGTTCTTTCGCTTGTTTCTCCCACGTGTATATCTGCTATGTGCATGTATACTTTTTTATTACGTTATTCTAATATTTTTTTTCATTTTTATAAATTATATAAATTAAAGAATAGAAACCTTTTTTTTATTTTAAAACTAAAAACTATTAGGTTTATAATTCATAAACATATATTTCTTATAAAATGTCCAATAAAATTTAAAAAAAAACATTTTAAATGTTGTTATTAAAAGTCCAAATAATGATTGTGTTATTTTTTAACGTTGCAAAGAAGAAAAAAGCACACAAACCTTCAGCTCACTGCAGCAGCCTAGTGTGTCAGTACTTTCTGTAGACTCTTTTTCACCTCTGTGACAGCTACTTCAGTGGCCTGTTTTTATAAAAGACAGAGTCCTTTTAATTTGCGAGATTCAGCGATACTGCATTGTTATATAACGCCGTAGGCGCCATCTTGGACTCTTTTCAGCATCTTGACGCTGCGACAGCAAAGTGCACACCGAGGCTGTTTAAGAGGTAAGCCTGCGTTCCCATAATTTTCGCCACATTTTTATTTGTATCATTTTAATTTTTATTGTATACTCTTCAATATTATCATTTTCTCATATTTTATTTCCATAAATCGCTTCTTAATAAAAATATTGATGAACAATAAGAGTTCAGGAACTGATTTGCCTTGTCACCGCTTTCGGTAAGTCTACCCCGGAAGTTCCGAAGTACGTTCACTGACGTTTACCTCCTCTACTTCTATGTAAATAGCTCCAGAAAAGCCACCTGATGTAAGCAGCCAGAAAACAACAACAGCGACAAAAAAATAGTCAAATAGGTGTGTTAAATTTAAAACTCCTCGGCCTTACAGTCACAGAAAACATTAATTGGGATAATGCATTGAGGATATTGTCAGGGCTGTTGCAAAGAAGGCGGACTCCACCTAAAGTCCTAAATAAAAAGCGAAGAGTCAACTAAAAAATGGATTACAAAAGGCCGAGGAGGAGACCAGGGACACACCAATACAACAAATTTGAAAATATGTCCAACATGCCTCCAGACTCAGGCCCTAAAAGCCCTTCCACCAAACAGAAATAAAAAATTTCGACTCAGTCAAGACATGAAAGGAGAAATGGTAAAACAATACCCCAAGAGAAGGGGACATCATTGATGACCCAATTTTGCGCCTCCCAGGTTTTACTACACATATTAGGAAGCAGTACGTAGTTGCAAACCGGATAAGACCAAGACACTGCAGGTATGCAGTAAGAAAATACATGGGGAAACAAATACTATTTTGTAAATCACACGTTTTAAACCTACATTTATTTTATCCATGTTCTTGACACGTTAAAGACGTATAATTTTACACAAAAGACGTTCGACTAGTTCAAGAAATTTAAACAAAATTTAACTGAAGTACATAAAAGATTTAAAACGAAACAGTAATCAAAATCAGCCTGAAGACGACCGATGAAACTCAGTAAAAAGTACTTGCAACAAAAAACCATTAATAATAATCAGATTGCCAAAGACGACTATGGAACTTTCTTACACAGATTTGATCAAGAAATTGGGATAACAGTCTGCGCTATTAAATAGTACTTGTCTTCATATATATATATATATATATATATATATATATATATATATATATATATATATATAGTCTTTGAGGTTTTTAACCTTTAAAACTATACAAACAAAATATAATATTTTATCATTCATTAGAAAGCAATCTAGTCAGTTAGTAATTCAATCTCGCCTGCAATCACTGCATCAGACTGCTCTAGAATTTACCATAGCACTAATAATTTATTTTTTAATGGATCGTCAGTTGCTTACCATGAAACACTGTTTCGGGGATTTAAAAACACACCAAACAGCATATTACATCATGGCTCCGAAGAAGTGTTGATCAAACACTACCTTACTTAATCTTAGACATGTTACAAACATTTAATCTAATTTCCTTTTC
>NC_136516.1:5847500-5917500 GCF_053919585.1 Euprymna scolopes
AGTCCTTTGCGCTCGATGGATGATGAGGATCTTCTTCGAGATCCTACCGACATTCTTCATAGATGGAGGGAGCATTTCGATGACCTCCTGACATACCTTCTTATGTTGATCAGGAGTTTGTTAGGTCGATTCCTCCAGGAGGTTGAAGCAGCTGTCCATAAGCTGAACAATGGAAAGTCTCCTGACCTGAATCGTTTTCATGCGGAGATCTTTAAATGTTCTGGACCCAAGATGATACAGCACTTAGCGGACTTGTTCCATACTGCTTGGCGGGATGAGTTCATTCCGCAGGATTGGCGGGATTAATTGAAGGTAGTGCTACACCAGGGGAAGGGTAGCAGAGATGAATGTGGAAATTATCGGGGCATCTCTTTGCGGTAAGGTGCTCTGTAGGGTCATGCTAGACAGAATGCTGGAGCACATTGCCGACGATGTTTTACCTGAGTCGCAGTGTGGTTTCAGAAGATGTCGACGGACAGTGAATATGATTTTCGCAGCCAGGCAAGTACAGGAGAAGTGTATAGAACAGCAAAAAGGACTGTATCAGATGTTCATCGATTTAACCAAGGCCTTTGATAGTAACTAGAGATGCTTTGTGGGAGATTCTGAAAAAAGCTTGGCTGTCCTGACAAGTTTGTAACCATCTTAAAACACGATGATATGAAGGATGTGATCAACGTTGCTGGCTGATCCTATCTCAGTAGAAAATGGTGTTAAGCAGGGAAACACTCCAGCACCCACACTCTTTGCGTTATATTTCACTATGGTCTTTCTGATGGCATTTGGAGTTGCTCTGATGGTGTCTATATTCGTTACCGAACTACTGGGGGGTCAACATTAGGGGCTTCAATGCAAGTACAAAGGTACTCACCAACACGATTCGTGACTTGCTCTAAGCGGGTGACTGTGATCTGGTAGCTCATATGATGACTGATATGCAGCATCTTGTGGACGCTTTTGCGGTTTCCTGCAGCGCATTGGGCCTGAATATCAATCTGAAAAAAAATTGTCTTAATGTATCAGCCTGCTCCGGACATGTCATACTATGAGCCATCAGTTTATATCTGCGGGTCAAGGATAGCGGTTATCACTAAGTTTGTATACTTGGGTAGCACACTAAGTATGTCCGGTACCCTGGATGATGAGGTATCGTTACGGATCAGCAGGGCAGGTGGTTCCCTCGGAAAGTTGAATGGGAGGTGCTTGAACTGACCCAATGTTTTAGCATTGAAGCTAACGTTATCCAACATAGACTGAGATGGAGTGGACATATGGTGAGGGTGTTAGACAGTCGACTTCCCAAACAACTCCTTTTATGGCGAGCTCGCCGAAAGAAAGACGTCTGGCTCAAAAGCCTAAATTGAGATTCAAAGATTGTTTGAGGTCCACCTTAAAAAAAATGTGAGATAGATAAAATAACCTGGGAGAGTCCAGCTTTGTACCACAGAGAGTGGAGAAGGACCTTACGGGGGTATGTAAGCAAATTCGAGGCGGATCGAACCCAGTATGAGTGGCTGAAGCGCGATATCCGGAAAGGGAGGGTGGAAGGAGCCGTGGATAGGAGGAGGCGCCAAATTGATCTGGAGTGTGAGGTGTGTGGAAGATTATGTCTGCACAGAGTTGGGCTGATGAGCCACCAGACTACTCTTCCGCGCAGTGATTCACAAAACAGTCTTGAGTTGCCAGAACTAACCTGAGTCAACTGCGGGCGGACGTACAAAACAGCAGGTAGTTTTAAACGGAATTTGAGCATACATAAAAGATAATATCAAAACCTGATGCTAATAGCGTACATGTCTGTACAATGTGTGCAAAAGAATGCTTGAGTTTGGCAGGGCTTAAAAGCCACCGCCGTACGCCCCATAACTGAATGTTTTCGTTTTTCTGCATACAATTTTGCGCTTTTTTTTGTGCTATATGAAGTAATGGCAATGTTCGAAAACGAATTTGCTGCCATCATATATATATATATATATATATATATATATATATATATATATAGAGAGAGAGAGAGAGAGAGAGAGAGAGAGAGAAGTAGAGAAATCTTTTTTAATAACCCCAATTTTGTGTTTTACATCTAGTTAGAGTCAATACCTTAACGTATTACGTTTCAGTCGAGCTCATTTTAAAGAAATAATTTAATGACATCTCAGTTTGACATTGTGTCAAATATCTTGTAGATTTGGGTAAAAACGTTGATGCGGTATGTTCTCTATTCATGAATATCTTTATTACCCTTTCCTATTACATCTGAAAATTCGACTGTTTGGATTGATGACGCATTCAATGAGCACGCAACTAAACAAACGGGATTCACAGTATATTAGCAGTACACGTGTAGATACAAAAACCGAATGCCATAGAGGGTCATATAAAAAGAGAAATGAGTTAGGCTTAAGAAAAACAAATGAAATGTCTTTCTGTTTAAATTGGATTATTATGTGTTTGTGTGAGAATGCGTTAGAACGCCAGTGTGTCTGTAAATGCTTCTAGAATGTTCCATTTCGTTTAGGATTTTCGAAAGTCTGCGAAATTTCCAATTTCGGATTAACAATTCTTGATTCCATTTCAACTCTGATATTACTTGCAGTTCAGTAATAAACAATCCTGTTTTGAAAATTGGAAAAATTGCCATTCCTCGCAGAGACTAAATAAATAAAATGAAATACTGAAACGAAATTGAGAGCATAAATCTTCAGGCAGGAATGTCGTTCAGATACGTCCGTTTCACCTGCAACAACGTTCGGTGCATAGCAGGTATTATGAGTAATGATACGGAGGTTGAAGTTTTAATCTTTATTAAAGGCGATATTAAAAATATAATTGTGGATTACGTAAAAATGCTCTTTCGTCATAGCTGGCGGATAGACAGCATGTTACGCCCTTGCATTAAGTTAGAACATTTTGTACACCTTTGTATGTTCGACAAATCGGCAATGAAGGAACGATTCTCAAGACGGTACATCGGGCAAAACGTCGAGAGGATAACATATTTTCCCAGAACAAAACCAACACTTATCAAGGTTCGAAACCTACTCTTTAATTAGAGTTAACGAATGTAATCGTTAATTGTTTAGATTGGGTAGAATTTCATTATTTGATGGTGACAGCACAACAAGATACTGTTTCCATTATACTTAAAGGCTTCCATAATGTGATTGGCCGGGAAGCAGGCCAGTCGAAAAGTGTTCCACGGGAGGGGACTTCAAGGGAAAAACCTTTGTTCATGGAAGCTGCGTTTAGATTTAGACACTAATACACAGTGCTAGTCGAGTGTTTGTTGTAAAAGTTTGGCAAGAGATGACCACATATTAAGGATTAGACAAGCACCTGCCACGAAAATAATGATAGAATAAGGACAGGCTCGCATCGTCTCTTTTGTAGGAAAAAAGTTGCATGCAAAGTGAAAAGGGCATCACCTTCTAAGTTTCGACGTCGGTTTTGAAATCTTAAAAGCAAGACAGGATGTACGATAGACGTACCTGACTTATTTAGATAGAGGATTGCATCGAGGCCATAATTTAAGACGTACCTGACTTATATAGATAAAGCATTGCATCGAGGACATTCGCTCGCATAGTTTTAGCAATACAATGATAGTATTATTAAAGTCTCAATTTCGCAGTAAATTCTTATTTTCTAAAATAACGCCAATAAGTAATTACGTTTTCCATATTTTTCGTAATTCATACGGAATTTCAATGAACGAGATTTCTTTACAAGAGCTTTCCCTGTGTAGAACACATAATCAGGAAGCTGCTTCATTGCAAACTATAATATTGACCCCTTTAAAATCCAATGTCTACAAACACTGGCTATAATCCGTCATCTTTACTTTATTCATCTTATCCGTCATTTTTAACCCCATCAATCCAACCATCTCATCAACTTATAACCCCGAATGGTTTTTGGCCTTAATAAGTAGTGACATTATAATAAATAAAAGCAAAACATATTGAAAGGTAAGCTTAAACAGACTGGACATCCTTTGAACTTTCTTTTCTGTCATGCAAGAGGGGCGTGCAATAAGTAATGCCCCTGACCCACTTCACATAGTAGTAGAGCAACGAAACTTGGCACAGTTCTTAGTCTTTCTCTACATAGGAACAACCCCAGAGTTATGCATTTATCCCATCGTTTGATGCAGCTCTAGAGTTTTTTTTTTTAGAACACTCCAGGTTGGTCCACCAACAACGACATGACTTCAGAAATCAAGGATGTACCATCTGGGAAACGCTTTCCTTTCAAAAACAAAGTCATGGCTAGGAAGAGGTGAAAGTCAGAGGGTGCAAGGTGAGGACAGTAGGGAGAATGGGGCAGGATTTCATAACCACACGCCCGTGCTTCTGATCTGGCGACATGCGAGTTGTGGACCGGAGCGTTGTCCTGCAGGAGGAGAGTACCTTTGCTGATCTTGCTCCGCCTCTTGATTTTGATAGCTTCCCTTAATTTCCTCAAAAGTGAAGCATAAGAAACTCCTGTAATTGTAATAGCCTTTGCCAGGAAATCTGTCCTCACTACTCCGTACTGGTCTCAAAAGACTTTGAGCATGAAAGTCCAAGTGCTTCCACTGCATTGACTGGGCTTCGATCTCTGGATTATAGTGATTGACCCAGGTTTCATCCTGTGTAATCAGTCTTTTGAAAAACTTTGATTAATCTTCTTGGCCCATCTCCAAATTCATCCTCGAGCACTCGACGCGTTCTCGCTTCTGGAATGGCGTGAGCAACCTGGGAATCCATCTGGCTGACATCTTGTGCATATGTAAATGTTCATGAATGACAGTTTCCACAGACCTTGTACTAATCTTGACATCTTCGGCTATTTGCCGAATAGTAATGCGCCGATCTTCCAAAATGGCAGCCTCAACTTGATAGACAGATGCTTCATCAATGGAAGAAGGGGGCGCGATCAGGTCTGGGAGCTATTTCCACAGACTTCCGGCCATGTTTGAGTTCACGATGCCAGAGTTTTACAAGGTCATATGATGGGGCATTATCACCATAATTTTCTTTCATTTCATCAAAAGTCTCCTGTGGTGTGCGTCCTTTCAAATACAAAAACCGGATCACTGCTCGACATTCAACAAGCTCCATTTCACACCTGACTCAGTTCAAACACCTGTAAAACAGAAACCACAATTAGTTCAGAGCTGTAGTTTGCCACATAACCCGTAGAGATATAAATCATTGCACATGCAAAATGTCAACTAGATCATACAACTGGAAGTAGGTCAGGGGTATTACTTATTGCACGCCCCTCGTACTTCATCTCCACCGTCATTACCAGTACACGTTCATCTACATCTACGCTTTTATATTTCTACAGAGTTTTTACTTTCTCTTTCATGTTTACTTTTATTCAGTTGAAAATTATTAACATTATTCATAAATATTGCGAAAGTGAAAAACAATAATCTTATGTTCGTCATTTTCCGACTATAAAAGCATGCAGCATCTTATCTATTAAATAATGTCTACTTTTGTTTTTTTGCAACCAATGGATTGTTAATCGTATTTCTCTACTCTATCTATGTTTTTACTCAGAACTTACCAATTATCAAGGCCGAAAGGCAACTCGATGATAAGGGGTGATTAATGTAGACTGGTAGTCTAGAAATCGACAATGACGTAAATTGGATAGAATTTCAGAAGAAAATTGGAGGAAATCATATACAGTGATTCAAGCTTGTCGAGTATTTTGTGGAAGTCTGGTAAAAGGGGGACCATATATTGGAATTCGGGCGAGTACGTGCCACGAAAATAATGACAGAGCAGAGAAAGATTTGCAACGTATCTTCTGTGGAAAAGAGGTAGCAGGGAAACGAAAACTGGAATCACTTACTAGGTTTCTAAGTCGGATTTGAAATCTATCAAGGCTAGATAGAGCTCACCGAGCAGCTTCTGACTAAATGTGTCAACAATACTCTATTTCAAGATGTACTTGGCTTTTATTAACATGCAAAGTGTGCAAATAACCTTCACATCATGCGTTTCTCTATGCAAAACATGCGAAGCTTGTATGTGTAATATAACACATTCCTTTCTTCCTCCACGTACCAAATCTTAGCTGGAATTTTCATGCTGAGAGTTTTTTCTTAATTACTCTCTAGCTCTCGAACTCGTTACCAGGGGCAACTTTCCTAGAGACTACAATAGTTCCGTCTCTTATTATTGCCATAAACCTATTAAAAAAATCAAATATTGTTCATTCTTGTTATATTTATATTATTCCTCTTTATTCAACTGTCCATCGAACCATCTCATTAACTCATAACCCCGAATGGTTTTTCGCCTTAATTAGTAGTGATATATTAGTAAAAAGAAATATATTTTGAAAGTTAAGCTTAAACAAAAAAACTTTAAATCCTTTCAGCGTGTAATACCTGGAACTTTCTTTTCTGTCACGTACTTCTTCCCATAACGTCATTATCAGTACACGTTCATCTATATCTACACTGTTATATTACAACAGAATGTTTAATTTCTCCTTCATTTTAAACTTAATTTAGTTGAAATTTATTAACATTATGCATTAATATTGCGACAGTGAAATGTTTTAATCTCGTGGGAACGTTGTGAGAACCACGTCGTATCCTCTCGACAGCGATCGCTTACCTAAACGTTGTGTAGTGGGCTCTTTTTCTCTTTCTGTTTATTTTCTGCCTTGACGGCGTCTCTTACATAGGTGACTGCATAAGTGGTGCACACTACCTCGCGAATATAAGTACAAAATAACGCAAAATATAAAACATATTCTTTCATTATCATTCTAGGTGTGTGTGTGTGTGTGTGTGTGTGTGTGTGTGTGTGTGGGTGGGTGGGTGTGTGTGTGTGTGTGTCTGTCTGTGTGTGTGAATGTGAGCGTGACACTATCGCAAGAAATGACCCGCAAACACTAAGGTCCACGTCTACATATATGTCCAAGTCTTTTGTGAATCGAATAACATCAGCTCAACGATCTGTATTTGATTTTTATCTACGTGGAATTTATGTCACCTATAACTGCCGTCAACTAGCGCAAACCAAAGACTATAAATAAACTCCGTAATTCTCGCTCTTTTTGTTTTGATTTTTTTTCCTTTTATTCTTTCCCTGATAGTTTTGTGACAAAGAGTTTAGAATTGATGCATTCATCTGACACTTATCATCGTTTATTTACCATGAAGTATTATGTTTAATTCCTTACATCAGGTTCCTTTATGTATCGTCTGGAGCAATTTTAAAAAAGAAAATGCTATTACACGTCGAGAAATTATTGCAAAGCCAAACGCTACACGAAAAATAACTCCGTACATACTGACGTCTAGAGTTCGACTGTTTTCTTCTTGTTAATGCCAAATCTTGATTAATTATCCTATTAAAATTTCTTTTCTGTGTTCCATTTATAAATTTATTTCGTCTTTCCTTTTGTTATATTTTTCTTCCTTATGAATCCGTAACGTAAGTGAACGTTGATGTAATAACAACATGGTTATTTTACATTTTACTGGTTGATATTGATGTGTTAATGCTGATTTCATGGTCATTTATAAATTAGGCCAACAGTGTGTTTAACTATGACAAAATGTACTCAACTGAATTGATTTTACAAGATTGATGACCCATTAAAATATCAGTTTGCCAAACAACTTGCCGAATTGTACCTCTAAGCATGGAATTGTCTAAGCAAAAATAAGTAAATATTTTTTTTACATAAACTCTTGAGTAAAGCCGTTAAGAAATAATGATATGGTTGCAACCTGTGTCACGATATCGAATTCTTTTTTTTTTCAGTCGTTATTTAACATACTACTGACTTTAAGATTTTTTCGATCTTTGTTTCCTGTTTTATTTTATTCAGAAATATGTTCAATTTATTTGACGCCCACATTTTTTCCATTAAAAATAACAATCAATACAAATCAATCATGACAGAAAAAAGATGATAAAATATATCTTGATTTAGGTGACAGGTCCTTGCATCTGCCTCTCTTACTCTTTCTCCATCATACTCTCTCATTCTCTATCTCTCTCTTTGTCTCTGTCTCTGTCTGTCTCTTTCTCTCTTTCTCTCTCTCTCTCTCTATATATATATATATATATATATGTATAATGAATGTACGAAAAAGTCTATATTGCAAAATCTATGATGTTCACCATCTTACAAATTATTCCTTTGATTCAGTTACATTTACAATTTTTGACACTCGTAGCACGAAACTAATCACGTAATCACGCAATCTGTGAATCTATTTTGCCCTTTACTCAGCAGAAGAAAGAGCAACAATCAGTCTATCAAAAAGAGATAAAGTGCCTTTTAATACGTTAAAATATGTTTACATAATTAACAAAATGGCTTAATATAAACATATAATGAATCGCACGATCAAGCCTTTATGTGGTTTAGACTTAACACGCAACACAACATTAGCTACTTTTATTTTTTTACCGCTCTCCATCGACCCCGGATTCTACCCTAATAAACAAAGTCTCTGACAGCATAGATACAGCACTTTCCCTCGACACTAGCGCACAAGGGTATGTATTTGGTGATTTCAATGCCCATCACAGCAACTGGCTTGGATTTTCTACTTACACAGACGCAGCTGATACCACAGCACATAACTTCTCTATATCTCATTCCCTATCACAGATTGTTACGTTTCCAACCCGTTTCCCAGACCAGCAAGAACAACATGCATCAATTCTAGATTTGCTTCTGACCACAGTTCTCGATGGCTGTGTAACGAATGCCCACAGCCCTCTTGCGAACGCCGATCATGCAGTGGTAATGGTTGAAATCGTCCTAAACTCTAGAACCAAAACAGAAGAGCCATAGCTCAAAACAACGATATATTATAAAAAGGCTGAGTGGAAAGCCATCAGAGATATCATCAGGGACGCTTCATGCTAAAATATCTTTTCACTTCCTGCTGAACATTGCGCAAATGAGACCACTGAATGGTTCAAAGCGGCAATTGAAGCATATGTTCCCACACGCAAATTATATAGCAAAGCCCACTCTCCCCAATTGTTTACTTAAACTTGTGCAGCTGCCATAGCGAAAAGGCAGCCTGCGTACCGAAAATTTATCCGACATAAGTACAGTTCAAACAGACAGAAGTACATAGAATCCCCAAGTAATTGTAAGAGAGAAATAACGACAGCTAAGAGAGAATTTACTGAAACCACGCAAAAATTCATGAAAGCACAGAAATTAGGAACCCGAGACTTCTGGAAAATCTACAACAGTGTAGTAAATAATGAGCAATCAACAATTCCTCCAGAATCATGAGGTTGTTTGCTCAGCAAATCAGAAGGCTAACATGCTTGCCTGACGGTTTGCCTCCAACTCCACACTAAACTCTGCTAACCACCCCCTCCCTGGATTTCCTTTGCAGACAGACGCGACACTAGACGACCTAAAAATCACCCCTGCTCAGGTGCATGCTATCATAAGAAAGCTTGACACTGCAAAAGCATGTGGACCGATCTCATCCCGGCTGTGCTATTAAAACAGTGCGCCGCAGAAGTAGCTCCAGTACTCTCCAAACTTTACAACAAATGCCTTAATAAATATTGCTTTCCTGCCTGTTGGAAAACTGCTTCTGCGGTACCAGTATTCAAGAATTCTCGCGAAAAAACTGATCCAGTAAATTATCACCCCATTAGCCTCCTCCCACTTTTCGCCAAAATATATGAGACCATATTTAACCAAGCTCTAGTCCATCACCTTACAGATGCTAAACTTCTGACTGACTACAATATGGATTTAGGCAAGCCCGTTCCACATCAGACATCCTAACTGTAATCTCAGAACGCATATACCAGTCACTGGACAAAGCGGAGGAGGGTAGAGCGGTAGCTCTAGATATATCTAAGGCTTTTGACAGGGTATGACATGAGGGTCTTCTCAAGAAAATCAGATCATACGGCATCACTGGAATAATACATAACATAATTAGATCCTTCTTAGATAAGAGAAAAATCCAGGTTGTCTTTGACGGTCGTACATCTAAACAATATGATATAAATGCGGGAGTGCCCCACGGGTCTATCCTTGAACCTCTGTTATTCCTAATATTCATAAATGACCTCCCTGACAAAATTGTCTGTAAGATGGGTATGTGTGCTGAAGACACCACGCTCTATAACAGACACAGCAGAAAAAACAAATGGATACATATCTAAAGAAATAGCAGAAAGACTAAATGGAGACCTCCAATCCCTAGTGGAATGGGAACAAAAATGGATAGTCACCTTTAATGCTGTCAAGACTAAAATGTTTCCTTCAATGATTACAAGAAACCTTTCTTAGCGCCAATAGCAATGTCCAAAGACTCTTTATCTGAATGTACATATTTTAAACTCCTCGGCCTAATGTTCACAGGAAACATGGGTTGGAATAATTACATTGAGAACATTGCCAGGACCGCTGCGAAGAAGGTGGGATATTTTTGCCGTGCTAGAAAGCTAAAAACGCCTGAAAGTAGACTATACCTCTATAAGGTCACCATTCGCCCATGTATGGAGTATTGTTGTCATATTCGGGCTGGCACATCGGCTACTAGTCTCTCGCTCCTAGACAAGGTTCAAAAGAGAGTCGCCAATCTGATAGGTCCTTAACTGTCAGCTAAACTTCAGCCTCTGTCACATCGACGAAATGTTGAATCCCTCTGCCTGTTCTTCAAGTATTTAACGGTGAATGCTCTGACGAACTGCAAGCACTTGTGCCCCCTCGACGTAAATACCCACATCAAACCCGACAAGCAGCTAATCCCACCCCTTCACAGTAGAGAACCCTAGATGCAAGAGAGCCTTCTATTTCAGAAGTTTCTTCCCCAGAACAGCTAGACTTTGGAATTCCTTGGTCCCTTCTTCCCCGACTGTACTGACATGCAGAAGTTCAAGTGCAACGCGAACCGACACCTTTCTGCCATACTTCCTACACACTACCCCTGATGCTATTGTCCCTGATAGTAGCCCCCTACAACAAAGTGTCAATGTGCCTTATTTGGGGTGAAAATGTAATAAAAATAATGCAGTTTGTCTTTGCATTTTTTCTGATTTTAATCATGTAAGAATACACCCTTTTTCCTTTTGATGGATTGATTGTTAATATTTCTCCTGATGAGTTAAGGGCAAAATAAATCTAGTGATAAATATATTAAGTGATCGTTTTTGTGTTACGAAACAGATACTGTCAATAATTGTAAATGTCAACTAAATAAAAGAAATAAATTGTAACATGGTCAACATCATGAACTTTGGAATCTGGTCCTTTTTCATTCATTCAACTTATTGCTCTGTAATTAGCTTGAGCTTCTGAAATAAGGTTTTTGGTATATCATAAGGAAACAAAGTATATTTCGACAGAAATATATATATATATATATATATATATATATATATATATATATGTATATATATATACTACAACTACTTATTTAATTTTACATGCAATTTTTGGTATGGCTACACAATCATTGGTATTTTTTTCGTCATATATAATGAACATGGTCATTTGGGAAGACTATGCGCTGTATGTATCGCCCTGAGTCGTAAAAATTCCTAGGTTCGTATTTGAAGGCGCTTTAATTCACTAGGAGAGATGCACCCCAAGTCTTCATTAACACATGCATTTAAGAGAATGAAAATCCTGCTCCAAAAACCTGCAGCCTACTGTGGCAGTTATTTGGTGTTTTTTTTTTGTTTGTTTTTTTACATGAAGGTCACCACTTATCAAGGCCCGGAAGCCACTCGGCGATAAGTGTTATTGCGTGTACAATAATCAATGGGATAGTATCGTAGTGATCGTTAGTATTGGAGATTTGATAAGTGTTTTGCTTAAGAGGGCGGTTCATTAAGAATTTGTTTATGTTGGACTTGAAGGCATCCAAGTTGTATTCAGGTGGGAAACAGGCAAACGGAAGAAAGTTCAACAGTCGTGCACTTTTAAGAAAGAAGCTTTATTCATGGAATCTACGTTTTGATTTAGGCACAGATACAGAGTGGTATAATTAATGACAGTGGTTTCAGCTAGACGGGTGTTTCTTGTGAAAGTTTGGCGAGGGGGGGGGGACCACAGATTTTCACCGAATAAGGTTATCAGTAATATCAATAATTGTGGTTTCTTCTGCACAAAGCATTAACCGCTATAAACAAATAATCTGTGTGGAATTCCGAGCCATTTGGTTGTTGTGGTGGAAGCTTGTTCGAGAAAGTCCATCATACCATCATATATATGTTATGGACATGTTATATGTATATGGTAGCATGTTTGACATACACACACACACACACACACACACACACACACACAGACAACCCGTGACCCATTGGGTCATTATGTTATATTAGCTATGGAATTAATGTATAAGCGTGACACTTGTGACGTAAAGAAAATAGTTTTTGCGACATATCAGAAACATTTCTATGAAAGTTTATTAAACTGAAAAAAGAATATAGATAGATTTCTATTAGTCGTTCTGTTGATAATTGTTTATTTTTTAAAAAACATCTTGCAGCTATTGAATTATAAGTGGTTTGCAATACTTATATATATATATATATATATATATATATATATATATATATATATATATTCCTTATTTGTTTTTTACATAAGCAGTAATATATTGCTACACATTCATGGGCATGTTTCTGCCAGCTAGTTATAAGTTATTAGAGACTTCATCAGGTGATACAGCTTATACGAAAGCAAAACTCCTGTATTTGTAGCGACATATTACTGCTTATGGAAAAACAAATGAAGGTATACCTTGCTCTATCTGGTATTGATCACTCTCTTATTAACCTCATATACTTCAAGGGTTACTTAAACTCTCGAAAACAATACCTTCATATCATATATATATATTTATATGATTGTTTGGCATTATATGTACTTTAGTTTTGTATGCATAGTTATGCAATTTATATATATATATATATATATACATGTATACATACATATATGAGTACTTCATTGAATAATATAACTTGATATACGAAAGTATTATTTTATGCGCAAATTTTAAATATTTACTTCAACAGTGGTCGATACATATGTAGAGTTAGGTAGTAAGTTATAAAAATATATATGGCAATTAAGCTATATAGAATATCCCGCGTTTCATCCATAATCATGACGAATCCTAGCGTGTATGAAGCGCGGTATATTCTGTGTAGCTTAATTGCCATATACATAGTTATAACTTACTATATATATATATATATATATATATATATATATAAATGTATACATATATATATATATATGTGTGTGTGTGTGGTCGTGTGGGTGTGTGTGTATGAAGATCTACGCAAATAATGTGTTTTAAATAAATAGCTCACAAACAATTTTATATCAGAACCGAACTCGGATGCCAATATGTAATTGCCAACTCAACCTCAACGTTCTTGAATAACCTCCCTCTATCTCCTCCAGACAAGAATAAACACTTAAAAAACATAACAAACCAGACTTTATCATCACTAACATATATACAACAATCTTAGATTGACGCCAATTTAAAAACGTCTCGTACTATTGTGAGACTGCTGGTGCGCTCTGGGCTAGCGGTTATGATTCCTCGACCCTGAAATCATGTCTGAACACACAGTCATGTGCTGATGACTTTTTTTCTTCACTTCATTCAATTTCTATCAATATGTATAAATCTATATTTACTTTGTCTTTTTTCTGTCTCTATTTCTGCTATTACTGGTCTGTGTGGTTTCTCTATTCCCCAGTTTAATTTGAAATTAAAAATACACACATGTTTTTCTAAGAAAGAAAAATGATATGGTACAACTTCTCACTTAAAGTATTAGTACATATAGACAGATTATTATTGTTGCGTGTGTGTATATTTATTGATATATATGTACATATATATCCATATACATATATGTGTGTGTGTGTGTGTGTGTGTGTGTGTGTGTGTGTGTGTGTGTGTGTGTGTGTGTGTGTGTGTGTGTTAGAAGACTGAACGTCATAAGAACGGACATTCTATCCATATCTGGGCGCACGTTTAATTCACTCGGGAAGATGCATTCACGATTAAACTCGCCTGAAGGGCAGGAAATAAGGTGGTACTCCACGGAATGGTGTACGGGCAACATGTTGCTAGATGCCTTTCGTGAACCTATACGCCAAGCACATGTTTCTCGCAGAAGGTGTAACATCTGAATGTGTGCAATACGAAGTTGCCCCTCGTATATCACCTAAACACTACGTAGCCGGTGCTGGCTCAATCCTAATGAACAAAATGTATACTCGGATCCAAGATCTGCCACCCACGACGATATATATACTTCTACACAATTAAAACTAAATGAAATATATACTTAGAAAACACAATGCTTGACTCTTATCAAACTCGTCAACTCACAGCAGGACAATCGAAGTTAGGTAACGAGGAACCTGGCCTGTACCAAGTGAGTAACTACTTCGGAATACTAGGGATAATATAATTTGACTTTAACGTATTACTGTCAAAGTGAGCTAGTCTGTAGAAAAATCATTGGCAAGGTGGAGAATCCACTTCATTTTCCTCCTTTGATCAGCGTAATTCTGTTCATGGTTTCTTATCTTGATCTTAGCAGAGGATTCCCTTAAGGTATAATGGCCAGGGCAATCGCCCAGTATAGTCATTGCTCTGGCTAAAAAAAGCTGCATACTACAGTTTGTACAACTTCAATTTGTCAAATACTTTTGAGAAACAGCGTGAATGCGTTGCTAAATAATCAGCCACAATGAATTCATAAATGCTTTTACGGATAGAAACATCATTAGATAAATTATTATTATTATTATTATTATTATTATTATTATTATTATTATTATTATTATTATTGAATCACAAGTAAATTTCACATTGGTCATCAAAAAATATATCCTTGATAACAACCTATGGTGTCTCCTGAAAGCTGAATCACAACAAGTCTTCCCAGATTTCCAGTACTCTCAACCTCTTTCGATAGCATTTTCAAATAAATTTACGTTGTCACACCAGCTGCTTACCATTGATTTCTCGCTTGCAGCAGTCATTGTGTTCAAGTGAAATTTGAGTGGCAATAAGCTTCCTCAAGCTCCCAGTTCTCTTCGCACTTGTCAAGCGGAGGTCTGGTCAGTGCTATCTCGTCAGTCTTTCCATCCTCCTTGAATCTTCTCGACGATTTGGCATCACTCTTGGAAGGCGTTGGGACAGTGAGTTATGGGGAAGGGGATAGAGAACTTGTAGATATGCAGATTCAATGCTCTTGTATCTATGTAACGCTTCTTCAGGCTTTGGCCCTGTAGAAGTTTTTTCTGGCACGCGCCTCTTGCTCATGTGTATTAGTATCCGTATTAATAGTTTTTCATTTCTTCTGATTCAATTTTTCCACATTCTTTTATCAAGGATTTTTGAAATTATTCCTAGTACTCTTACTATCATTAATTTTATATTGATTTACTTTAGCATCTCCCTTTCAACTCTCTAGTTAGTTCTGTGTATTGGCTTCGTTTTTCCTTTTCTTTGCTATTCGCCAAAAGTATAAGATCTGGCAAGACTTATGTTTCTTGTCAGTTATTACATCTGCTCTTGTTGCTCTGATAGGATTATCTGTTTCCATGTCCATGCGATTCTCATGTTCACGTACTGTTGCCGGCTTATGTTTGTACAACTTGCCTTTGCGTTCGAGATACAGTTATTTGCATCATTTCCAGTATATTGCTCGAGCCTGTTCTTGTATTTCTTTTGGGTCAGTTTGTTGGATTTGCTTATTATATGTTCATCGTTTCGTCTCTTTGTCCACAGAATCTTTGCTATTTCTTGTGTTTTGTCTATCTTTGCTTTGATGTGGTTGGTTCTTATCGGGTTATCATTTAACAGGAATTCAATTTCTCTGTTTACGTGCCCTTTTCGCATATACGTCAAATTATTTAATTTATTCTCATTATTTGTCATCCTTATGAATCTTCGTGTAGTTGTTGCGTTTCCCATTTTTATATTTATCTCTTCATTTGTCTCTCTGTTTTCTATTTTGTTGATTTTTTCAGTGTCTCTTGCTGCCATGATTCTCCTTTTAGTGGTTGTCATTATGCATTTTTCTAGTTCTGTTTTTGCGTCACTCACACAGTATACTATACTAACTAGTCCCCCTTTCCGTCTTTTCTTTCACGTGGAGTCGATTAACATCGTCCTCTGGGTGTAGTGCATTATGCATGGCCATGTGCTTCCTGGTCTTCTGATAGAGCTGTCACAGTTCTTTTTTGAATGGTTCAGAGTATCTTACTAGTATTTATATCTTTTATTAGGTTTCTGCCATATAATTTAGTTTCCAGAAGTTTTCTTGTTCTCCTGAGGCATTGCTTTCCATACCTTTCTTTCAGTTCTGTGGCTTTGATAGTTTATGTTTCTAGAACTCGTAAGCATTTATAGGCGCCCTTTCCCCTAGGGCCGTCATGTCCGTTTGGTTGGGTAGTTGCATGCCTCCTGTCGTCTCTAGTTTTCCCTTGCTTATAACTAGTAATGTGCATTTTTCCATATCAAACTCCATTCAATATCCTAGTTGAGGATTCTGGTAGTGTTTATAAGTGTCTCTACTTCCTATTCGATTCATGCTCAAAGTTTCAGATCGTCCATGTGCATTTGGTGATTCAGTTTTTCCTCTGTAATAGAGAACTTGTACCCGACTTGGCACTTTCTCAGTTTATTTTTCAGGGGCATCATGGCTATGATGAACAGTAATCATGATAGTGAACCTCCTTCGAAGATGCCTCTTTGTATGTTAATTTCTGTGATGTGTTGTCCATAAGCTGTCAGTTCCAGTCTTCATGTTCTCATTACATTTTCTATACCGTTGATGATCCTGCTTGGTATTTTATACATGTGTAAGCACTTTATTATTGGGGTATCCTGTCGTACGATTTTTAGTAGTCAATCCATGCCATGGCTAAATTCTTCTCGTTCTTTTACCTCCTTCAGGATGGTAATGATCGGTTAAATATCTTCGAAGTTATACTATCTTCATGATAATATATAAACATACACACATGCCTAACTTAATATAGAAGTGAACATAAAGGTACAAGCCACGTAAGAAAGAATAGGAAAACACATTTGCGTTTTAGATTGTTTTGACAATGTTTACGTATCATTTCTGCGTATTTGAATCATTAAAAAAAAACAAATAAAAACAGAAATATTTTCCGTTTGCTAACAACCCAAACCATATTATTTTATAAGGATTGTTTGCGCATGCGTGAAATTGCTTTCAATTTATTATTTAAATGTTGTAACAATTTATATTCCCTTCATGTTTCTTAGTAATGTTAATAGCGTAGGTAGCAACGGCGCCCTAAGCCAACAAAAATTGAATTCAATTAAATCATTGTGTTGTAGTTTATTTTCCGGAAGGTTGTTATGAAACTTTGATTCTGTTTTTATTTCAATTCCGGAAATTCATTAATGATTGCATTTCAGTATCGATAAAAATTGAGGGAGCATACACACACACACACACACACACACACACACACACACATATATATATATATATATATATATATATATATATATATATATATATATACTCATAAAATACATCTATCAGATTGTCGGTATAACTGAAAACGTGCCATAATTGAAGGCTTAGGATTCTTATTAAATTATTCTCCTTCATGTAGAAAAGGCAGCGTATATTTAACTTGTACTACCCAATATTATACTTTTTCTGTCATAAAAGTGATTTGTCTGTGTGTAGAGCGGTCTCTATCAGACTACTGTCTCATTTTTTTCTATCTAGACTAGAAAGTGTATATATAAATTATTCACGCCTGTGGAACAAAATTTTAGTCGGTCCAAATTACTTTTGAGGAGTTAAATTTTTTTTTTTAATTCAAGTTTGGCTGAACTAAGTGTTCATTAAGTTCTGCTCTACACATGCGCAAATATACATTTATATGTTAAACTTCTTTAATGATTAAACCTTTGATATGAATTGCTACTGTGTAATAATTTAGAGACAACGACTATAGAACTAAAAGTTGTTGGTATAAAATTAAAGAAAGTGACCTTGCCCATCTATTTGGTTGTATACAGAACGGTCTAACTTCTCATTTTTTTGTCGACAGTTTTGTACCTGTATGCATAAAGAATTAAAAACACTGACACAAATTCGATTTTATTTTAACCGGTAAAAAGTAACACTTGCCAGGTGAAGTGATCAACTACGCATGCGCATCTATATATTTATATGTTAAATATTGTTAATTTACGAAGCGTTGATATCCATCTTTTTTTAGCGAAGATGGTTTCCAATACAGAGTGATAGCTAAATGTTTTGGGCTCGAATCTAGCTGAGGGCATACGAGTCATATTTTGATCTGTTGAAAATATTACTATATTATGGATACAATATAATAATCAATATGCTATTGTATCTATAATAATAAATACGAAATATACATGAAATAAAATATTATATTTAAGCTTAATTTACAATCAAGCAACACCGCGCAGTGTGCAATATATATATATATATATATATATATATATATATATATATATATATATATATATATATATATATATATATATATATTGCACACTGCGGGATCTTGTCCGATTGTAAATTATGCTTAAATATGGTATTTTATTTTACTTTAAATTCGTATATATATATATATATATATATATATATATATATATATATATATATATGCATATATATATGCATATATATGCATATATATATATTATTTTATGTAGATTTCGTATATATTTTTACATAGATTTCATATAATATATATATAGTATTTATATATATATATATATATATATATATATTAAATATGTTTCAAAACTGCTTGTTCTTTGCCCTTTAAGGAGACTCTCATCAGAACGATCTGCACATTCGCAGCGTGAAACCTCAACAAACAGATAAACATCTGATGATTCCAAAGTAACGATTTAAAAATCTTTACCCTTTCCCAGCTTTTTCCGGATTAAAACTGAGTAAAAATTGTTTACACGTCTGAATACCCTATATACTTAATTTAAAATCTTTAGATAAAAAAAATCGTTGCATATATAGGTTGAAGGATGTGCCTACACACATTCTGACTTTTATAGATATATAGCTCTGTGCCTACACACATTCTGACTTTTATAGATATATAGTTACATGTATTATTTTTATTAATTTTGGTCTTTAAAGACAAAGGTTATCGAGAGGAAAACAAGTCACAGGAAGCGGGTTTCATACGGAAGCGGGGTTCAATTTATGTATAGGCACTACTGAGACGGGAAACTGTAATACAATGAGATATCAGAAAACCGAATCGATGTATATCAGAAGAAGGAACTAAAATATAATTTTTAATTCATGCAGATTTCGTATATTATAATAGAATCAATTTTCTATGGATTCTTATATATAATAAAGTTGTGATATCGAAAATAAAAACTAGCCATATGACTTGGGTTCATCAGCTTCAATCGAAACCGAAAAGAATACATATATATATATATATATATATAATTATCCACTGACACGTGTTTCGTCGTCTACAACTCATCGGAGTGGCTGAATCTAGCGAGATTCGAAATCGGGACCCACGGTAATGAGCCTAAACCCCATAACGCTCGCCCATCTCGCACAACCGTTTGGATATATCGCGACTTATTTAGATGCTGTTTATTTTTATTTTAGCGATACGTTTTGAATTAATTCAATTATTTACAAAAGTGCATTTTTACCTAAATGCGAGTTGGGAGCGGCATATATATATATATATATATATATATATATATAGAGAGAGAGAGAGAGAGAGAGAGACAGAGACAGAGACAGAGACAGAGAGACAGAGACAGACAGATAGGCAGGCAGACAGAAACAGAGGGAGTTTACAGATATAATCTTAACCGAAACCAAATCTTACGAAAAATTCTTGGTAAAATAATGTATAAATAAATAGACGACTTGAGTGCCATCAGCTATAGACGAAACCGAAACCAAAACTTATAAACACTTCTTGGTAAATTTATTTATTACAATAAATGGTAGGTCATATTAATTAAACAACTGTCACTCTGAAGAAAAAAGATGTAAGCGTGACATACAAAATAGCACACGTCCCCTCTAAGCTAAAACGGCAAAACAAAATAATGAAGGCGTCAAAGAGAGAAAGTGAAAAAGTTGTGCAGACGGAGACAAAATACCGAAGAAAATTTCATCCATGGAAACGCATTCATGGAAGATGTCTAAGTCTTTAGTAATTCGCATCTGTATTCTTTGCATCACTCTTGCTGGTGACTGATAAAGAAAGGAGTCTTACAAGCTTTGGTATTCTCAATAGCAAGATATGGAGCAGAATGTTGGATCTTGAAGAAAGTTAACCAGAGGAACATTGCTGCTTTTGTGTTCTGGTGCAACCGTAGACTTTTTTTTCTTCTTGTAAACTGAGTTGAAAAAACGTGCAAACTTCTTCTAGAGAAGATTTCACCATGACAAATTCTGGTGGACAACATTAATAATAGAAAATCATGATTTTGGGTACATGTGGCTATAACAGAATGCTTAACAAAATATCTGCTCTTTGGTACAACCCCTGGACACAGAGGACACGGAAGACCAAAAAAAAAAGAATGTCAGACAACGTAAAGGACATCACGGACATTAGCATTGCTGAGCTATTCAGAATGGCGCGGAACCGGTGTCTATGGCGAGGATTCGTGAAGAGTCCTCCGGCTGACTATTCCATCAAAGAGAAAGAAAGAGAGAGAGAGAGAGAGAGAGAGAGAGAGAGAGAGAGAGAGAGAGAGAAAGATAACACCAATAAAATAAAAAAGGAAGAATGTAGATAAAACGAGAAAAGGTTAGAATATCGGAAATAGCATTAAAAATTAGAAAAAAAAGTCATAATAAATCAAATATGAATTTTTATCCTAAAACTTCAGTTTCATAATATTATCTAAAAACAAAATGAAATACTAGAAGGACATATGTACCGGCATTTGCCCGGTAGATGTATGGCCAAAAGCCAGAACTTATTCAACAAAGACAACCCACCCCCTGAAAACCAATCAAACTACATTTGTTCACCCTAGAAAATAGCAGGCACGGGCAGTCTTGGCCCAAATAAAAAAAAAATCTGCCTTCCACAGTCGGGCAGTTTCTGGCAGTGGCATTTAACTCAAGCTAATTGCTGTCATTGTCAGCAATGGGGGTGGTACTGACGATTACTGTTTGTTTACTGTGATTACTTGCCGGTACCAGTGGATACTGGTCGGCACTGTCTGCCTTTGCAACTTGTAGTCGAACAACATTTAAATAAATCTAAACTATAAAAGACCAAGTTGGCCAAAATATGTTATATGGTGCAAGACAAACCCACCATGACTGGCGGAGATGAAGAAATAGAGACGGGGAAGGGCGGGATATAGATTGAGAGAGAGAGAGAGAGAGAGAGAGACAGGGGCAGACAGACAGACAGACAGACGAATGAGGAAGAGTCCATACGAGGACAGATTTATGGATGACTTAGTTGTCCAAAATATTCTTTCTAAATGCAATATTATAAAACAGGATGGGAAAAGTGGAAAGAGTGATAGTGGGAGAAGGTATAGATCGAGAAACACAAAGGAAATCTCCATACGTGAACACGTATTTATGAAGGAAGGGAGAACGGGTGAGAAGTGAAACGCGTCTTGAGCGTGAATCACGTTGGGAAAAGCGTTATCTTGCCGCGATCTCGAAGGTCAACTCGGTCGGAAGAAATGAAAGACAAGTGCAATGTAAGGGTCTCTGCTTGATGGACGTTCAGTTGAAGCGATAAATAAGAGAACCGTTTGAAGTCGGCCTCAACAACGTTAGCGAGCATGGCGTTAGATGGGTCAATTAATTTTGCAGTCCAAGTGGCGTAACAATTATTTACGAGCCGCACGGAAAAAAGGGCAAGACCCGGACACCATATCGCCGGAAAATTGTGTTCCGAACGAATAGCAACATTCCCCTCTATGAAATTCCGTGCTCGAGGAGAGGGTAAAAAGAAACATATTGCGGAAAGCATGTTGGAATGTGTAGCGAAGATGTATATTTGTTTGGCCAATATGTCTGAAAGAAACGATGCTTCCGTAGGTTTTTCTTGTGAGGATGCGGTCATATAAAACATGCTAAACGTCTTCGTGTTATCGTATAACAAAAGACGATTAGAATACTGCGGTTTCTATTACTGGACAATCTTGAATATATATGCGCGCGGATCGGTCACTGTGCCCTGGTTATAAGCGTCTCGAGAATAAGTGTTTTCGTCATTAGTGTCCTGGCTATAAGTGTCTTCGATCGATACCTCCTTTCAGTCTCGAAAGGCAAATGATACCTCTGTAGGGACAGTTGCGCGTGTAATTGTGAGGCAAGGGTTGCGCAATCCCTAACCACACCTCTCCTGAATCGACAATGTTTGGGTCCAGCGGCAAGGAGAAGACGAGGACGACTGGAAACAATGCTCAGATAAGCGGAGAGCACATACAAATCCTGGAGTGTTTTTTTTTTTTTTTTCATGTTAGCTCGTAAAATTCTCGTTCAACAATGAAATATATATCTGGCTTTAACAATAAAAGAAATATATATATATATATATATATATATATATATATTTTAATCAAGTATTTTTGATATATCTGTCGTTGCCCAGGATTCAATCAGGCAACCTTAAAATATTTACCCGGTTTTTCTCAGGTCTCAGGGGAGGGGGCTCAACCTCTTCAATGTGGAGCAAACTGCTTCCCCAATTCCATCATTTTACAATTAGTGTCCTGGCTATAACTGTCCTTGGTTGATGCCTCCGTTCAGTCTCGAAAGACAAAGGATACCCCTGTAGAGACAGGTGCGTGTGTAATTGTGAGGCAAGGGTCGCGCAATCTCTAACCACACATCTCCTGAATCGAGACTGTTTGGCCCCAGTGGCAAGGAGAAGACCAGGACGATTGGAAACAATGCCAAGATAAGCAGAGAACACATACACCACCTGGAAACGCTAAATGGTCACTCATATAGTACTGACCAGGTCCAATGTTGCTTATCTTCGGTGATCTAATGGGAGCCGGTGTGTCAACGTGATTATGCCGTATAAGTGTCCTAGGTCTTAAGTGTTCTAAGTCTTTAGTGTACTATTTCATTTGTGTAATGGTAATGTTTGTTTGTTAAGGTTTTGACCTGACCTTAGAACAGAACAGTGACACAAAAAGTGTACTTTTGTTGACAGCGATATAACATGTACAGACTGGAATGATAAAAGTGCCCCCCTAAAAAAACAACACTACAGTTTTATTTTAAAATTTTCATGTAGCCGCCTTTCGCCTTAATCACCAACACGATAGGGGTCCGCAGCAGTGAAAATGCCTTCTTTTTTTTTTCGAGCGCCGGCGGGAGTTCGGTAAATACTCAGCGGCTGGCGGCGATCAAGCTGGCTTTGATCTTGTGGGAGGTCATGTTGGTGATGTTTTCGACGTATGACCAAACGAAGTAATCCACCTCAACAGAATAGACACAACCAGTGCACAAATGAAAAGTTACACGAAAGACCTAGGATATTAAAATATGGGGCACTTATGACCAGGACACTAATGACCTACATCCCTATAAAGAGATGTTAAACCTACTATAACAGTGAACGAATAGTTAAGAGTTCTTTGGCATCTGGGGATATCAATAGGTTGCTTATTTGCAGGTAGATGGTATTTATGTTGAGATGCACAGATTACATAAGTTAATGCTGTTCATCCGAACAGCTTCCTCTAAACCGATTGAAAATGCGGAATTTTGCTACTTGCCGAGTGAGTTCGAGGCATCTTAGTTTGATTTTTTCTTACTAGCTTAATGTAAATATAGTATTCGTTCTGAGATAATTAATCGGAATCGGAGATTGAAAAGATCGAAAATATGGGGAATATCAGAATCGGTATTGAAATCGGAAAAGTGGTTGCTTATTTTCCGATGCCGGAAATGATTTTATTAATTATTTCTGTTTGTTTTGGTTTAATACTAGCACTTAAGTCCGGCTTTGCTCGGGCCCTATGTACTGCTTATAACTTTATGTGTATATTTGGATGCATATTTAAAAAGGTTGACTCATGTCCAGGTTACCTAAATCTAAAATGTCAAGTGTCTAGACTGAAAATTGATGAAGCGGTTTGTTAAAATCTGCAATGGTCAACATTTTCACCTTTCACAACTTAGCAACCAAGTTTTCGCACAAAAACTGATTAAAAAGCTTGCTGCATACCTAAATACCTTTTATGTAAAACTTCAAATGTTTAGAGTCAAAATTAGCTGACTTGTTTGCTGAAGACTGCAAAGGTCAAATTCATTTGAATTGTTACCCCTAAGTAGCCGAAATTTGGGTCAAAAACGTATTAAAACGCTTGTCTTGTGTCTGAATATACTTTATGTAAAAGTTCACATGTTTAGACCAAAAATTACCTGAGTAATTTGGTACAGATAGCAGAGGTTAGTTTTTTTTATATATTAAACCCTAATTTTGGCCCCTTAACAGTTTTAAGCTCAAATAAAGTAAAATAGCTTGATCCATATTCAAGTAATATACATATAAAATTTCAAGTGTTCAGACCCAAACTTGGCGGAGGAGTTTGGTAGAGTTTTCTAAGGTCAAATCGTTGAGCTTTAACCCCTGGACAGCCAAATTTCTGGTCGAGAAAAGATTTTTCCCAAATTCCTATACCTCTCATGTGAAATCTCGCGTCTGTAGACTTAAAATTGCCAGAGCAATTTCGTATGAAAATGTGCACACACAGCCACACAATTTCACTTTTATATATTTATAGATAGATTTAATTTACCATTTATTGTATTAAGGATGAATTATGAACAGCTATCAATCATTAACTACAAGGAAAGCTTAAATCTATAGATGGACACTCACAAATGTGTTTTGTCATTTGCGAAATACTATACGCATATTACCTGGATTCGGGGTTAAATATTGAAACGGTCTCTCGCAAAAAAACTGAAAAAATAAGTTACCTAGAAAAAGTTTGTTTTACAACGAAAGAAATTATCGGATTAATTACATGACTTTACATTGCATAATCGTTATTATAGTTAAGTTGTACACACGTCAATTTTGTAAAGAATCAGAACTCTTTATTCTATTACTCCTGCCTCGAACAAGGAATTCACGGTTCTTTGTATAAATAAAGATTTTCGCGCGCTTTACTCATTAATAAGCGGCTCCAAAAAATGTAAGTCTGACCTTGCCTTCGGCGCAGAATTCAAGGGTCGACCCGGAATAAACGCTTATGTTCCATCTATTTCTGGGTTGGTAGCGGTCTGCGATTTGCAAAGCCCCTCCCACCTTACACAACACAAAGAACGATATTGCTCCGGCGAGAAAACACGATGGATTACAGAAAAGATGAGGATAAACTAAAACGCAGAAAGCCCTGAACAAATTCGGGAAATGATGATTGGTTTCGAATAAACCAGACCCATAATCACGTTACACAGATTTCCACTTAAATTCCATTTCGTATTTCCCATTTGCTTGAAATTTTTCGTATAACATCCGTCCAGCAATAACTAGTTATAAAAAAAAAAAGAATGAAAAAAATAAAAACATTTTTTCGCGCGTGAAGTAATCAGCGCTTGCAAAAATTGACGGGAAAAATAACTGATGTTATAAATTTGTATTTTTCTTTGCTTCTATGATTTTGGTCAACTTCACACATATAGAGGCACACCGACAAAAGAATACACATATATACACGCCCATGCGCATGTGTATGTGTATGTTTCTACATAGAAAATCGAACATGTGTGTGCGTTTGATGTGCATACGTTCCCTTTTAAAAATAAAGCTTAAAAGAGCTGGAAAAAGATTATATATATTTCCTCACACACATACACATACAGACACACACACACACATATATATATATACATATATACAGACATATATATATATATATATATATATATATATATATATATATATATATATATATATATATATATATATATATATACTAGCATTTCAGCCCGGCGTTGCCCGGGTGTTTGGAGGTGTATTCTGAGCAAAAAAAAAAAAAAGAGTAATTTTTTTTTAATTTGACCCCTATTATGACCCCTTAAAATTTATAGTTTCGGGCTCAAATCACTTTATTAAATTAGATGCAGGTTCAAGGAACCTATATCTAAAATTTCAAGTGTCTAGACCCAAAATTGTCGGAGGAGTTTGGTAGAGTTCTTAAAGGTCAAATCGTTGAAATTGACCCCTTAACAGCCAAATTTCTGGCTGATACCCGTCACATCGATTTTCCCAAATCTCAGTACCCGGTATTTCAAATTTCGAGTCTATAGACTAAAAATTGACAGAGTTATTGCGTAGGGAAATGTACACAGACAGACAGACAGACACGTTCACTTTTATAGATATATAGATATATATATATACATATACAATCATTTTTATACTAAAAGACAATAGCGTGTCATGCTTTTGCAATAATCAGTGTAGGAAATAACAATTATCATTATTTGAGGTAAACAGTTACATATGGTCGGTACAAATAGTCATCTGTTTCAGTCAAAGAGACTTCATTAGGCGACCTGGAACCTCTCGACGCCAAAAAGAAAAAAAGTTTTTTCTTTTTGGCGTCGACAGGTTCCAGGTCGCCTGATGAAGTCTCTTTGATTGAAACAGATGACTATTCGTAGCGACCATATGTAACTGTTTTCCTCAAATAAAAAAGTATATATATCTATATATTAGTGGATATAGATTGGTTCATTTATTCAATAAGGGAATACAAACCAATCCAATCTATGTCAAGCAATCCATAGATTATGACTTCATTTACCATTCCTATTGTTCTTGTTCTCACACATATATATATATATATATATATATATATATATACTAGCAAAAGTTGACTGGGTACAAAAACAGCCTACAGAAAATGGACTTTGATTTATGAAAGTATGATAGGTTATGAAAAGGAAGGGTTATAAATTTGGGTTGAATTTGGGGGTATCAAAACCAAAGCAAGATATGATGAAAGTAAAAATAAAATAGATAAACCATATAATTTATTATGGCATACCTATTCACACTGAAACACTTATCACAATAATATGTGGATCTCTATTAAAAAAAAACTTGTTAAACTTTGTGACATATTTCCATTCTATGGAGGTCAGGCGCGAACGAACACCCCATAATTTTATTATACCATATTTGTTCACACTGAAACATAATTATAAAAATATACTTAAGCAGATAGATAAGAAACGTCTTTATAAAAGTTTGTGCCTATTTCCATTCTATGGAGGCGAGGAGCAAACGCAGACCCCACAATTTTATTATAGCATCCCTATAGAAGTTAAAACATACTTATTAAAATATTCTTATGTACATCTATATCAAAAACACTTGTAAATATATATATTTTTAATTTTTTATTTCCATACTTTGTGGACTAGGAGCGAACGCAGACCCCACAATTCTAATGAACCACCTTTCGGTCAGATCCAACATACCCATTCCTGTGTCTCGATACATCTGATATCATTATATGTCAGTTTTTTTTAAATAGTCTACCATATAGGAGCCTATTCCTGACCAGACACACACACACACACACACACACGCACGCAGACACGCAGACATTCGGCTTTATTATTATATATATATATATATATATATATATATATATATATATATATATATATATATATAAATTTAGAAGCAGTTCTAAGTTTGAATAATTCTGACCACTTAGATCGGGTATAAATATTAAGAGTAATATTAATATATTAATAAGCACATTAAAATGCTCAAGATTCAAGATAAATCTTTTACATATAAAAGTGAATTTAAATACTGTCACTGAATATACAATAAATATTCTGTAAGGAACACAAATTAAAAACATTAAACAGTTCTGCTCGTTCCCTGTAGTTTAAGCGAATGGCACTTATCTTACGTGAAAAGTAATTTTGAAAATGTTATTTTGCTTGTTAGCTGATGAATTGAAAACTAAAAATTTAGAAAAGAGTCATATTTGTATTAAAGCTGTTAATACTATAGAAATGTTTCTGTTAAAAATGATATTCTAAAGGAATTCCAGGTTCATTATAGAAAAAGTTGAAAAATATAGTAAAATCCAAAGAAATACGATTAATCATATGTTTAGGTGAACAGAAAAGTTTCAAAAGTAATTATCAAATACCAAGTGGTTGGAGAGGTAAATTCCAAATAGCATTCTATATTTTCATTATCTTTTATTTTTCAACCACTTCCGACATTCTAATATTCTACAGTCATTCTCATATTTCATATTCTCTCATTCTGCTATTCCTTGACATTCATATTCTCAAATTCTTTTTATTCTGATATCATGTTCTCTCAAAATCTATCTCGATCATTACCTTTGCTAATGTTTCATTTTTTATTACGTGAGTCATGCCCGTAATTCTTTAGTCCTTATTCTTTTCTCATCTACGTGAGCGTTTTCTTATTTTCTTAATTTAATACTTGCATATTCTGATTCTGCTTCCCATCAATTTTCTCTCTCTCTCTCTCTCTCTCTCTCTCTCTCTCTCTCTCTCTCTCTTACTATGTTTTTCACTTCTCCCCATCTCCGTATTTCCCTGCCACGTTCCTTCTTATCTCTGTATTGGTTGTCATCGTTCCTTCCGCTCACATCCCTCTTCCCTCATCACCCGGTGTACTCCTCTTTTCAAATAAGTATAACTCCAGATAAGCTAGACCATATGCATAAGATTACTGATTCAGATTTTTTCAAATTGCACCTCTTTTTCGTCGAAGGATGGGAATTACTTACAAGAGAATTAATATGGTGACATGGTTATTGTCAAAACAAAAGAAACACATCATTGAATCGTATATATTTTTTTTACATAATTCGGACGACTTGAATAATCTTGAATGTTTCAATCGTTGTAAACTCCTATTTTTTTCTAAGTTTTTTTGTTTGTGTCGAATTCGGAATGTTTTTTTCGAAAACAAAATTCTTGACCAAATTTAAAACATAACACTTTAATTAATCGATGGATAGATACACTCTTAAAGAGGTTGAAAGTTTAGTTCGCAGTTAAAGCGATCCTAGTTCCAATTTGTTAATTTCTTATTATTTTCACCCAGTTATATATAATGAAACGAGACTATACCACCTCAGTTTATATATATATATATATATATATATATATATATATATATATATATATATATATATATATGATGAAAATAATATATATGATGAAAATAATGGAAATAGTATTCCGACAAAATAGAGAAATAAAAGAGATAAACGTAATAGGGTCTGCTTCTTTTTATTTCTCTCTCTCTTTATACATATATATATATATGCATATGTATATATGTATATATATGTATGTATATATATATATATATATAACTACTTCATTTATTCACATAAATTTAATATACGAAAGTATAGATTTATACGTAAACTTTAAGTATTTACTTCAAAAGTGCTCAAACGATCACACACATATATGTATATATATATATATATATATATATGTGTATGTATGTATATATATGTGCATTATTGTGTACACATAGGTATATTTATATGCATATAAAAAAAAGGAGAACGGCCACCTAAAACCACTAACCTAGCTCTAAAACAGATCCTGTGTTTGATAAAATGCATGCCCATCGGTGGATACTAGAAAGCTGATTGGCCAACTAGAAATCCTCAACATGTATAAAAACAAGTAGCAACGACAGAATTCGCGCATAAGCCTGACGAATCCTATAGTTGGATGAAACGCAGAATATTCAGTGTAGCTCAATCGCCATATATATTTTATAAATTAATATATATATATATATATATATATGTCTTTCCGTAGTGATGAGCTGGGAAACAGCGAAACAGTAGTACATGTGAAGGAGTATATATATATATATATATATATATATATATATATATATATATATATATATATATATATATATATATATATAACTTGAAATGTACAATCAAATTTATTATTCGGCTGAATACTCAAAAAAAAACAATTCATCCCGTCTTTATTCCACGGGGTTTCAAAGAATGCTATAATAAGTTCTACACTCTATTATGTGTGTATTGAGTGTTTTTTTTTTATTATTTAATTGGGATAAAAAATATCTATATATAAATATTGGTATTTATATTAGATTGAAGTTTACCATTGCTTGTGTCAGGTAAACACGCATTTGTGTGTGCATATGTGTGTGTTTTTACAAACATATTTTTTTCAAAAAGAATAGGAATTATTTTGTCACTCTCAGTGGGGGAGAAATCATGCACGACTGAGACAATTTTTATTTTTGTACCTTTTCCCCCACGTTAAAAAACGACCCTGGTGTCTAACTCTAGCCCGTGGGGAGGCATTGTAAATAGGTACATTAACGCTTATGTGACGTAATATAAAAATCTTATTATCTTTCATCATGCTTTGCCTCCCTATTTATGTTTTAATTTCCAATGACTTTTTTCCTTTCTAGAATAGAACAAAGTCATTTTTGAAATATTGTGCTGGTATTTTATTTTCTTAATTTTATTTATCCAGAAGTAGTCTTACAATGAAGAGGGAACGTTCATGAACATATAACTCTGTCTGTTCCTTTTGTATATCTCTTTCTCTTTATCTATATATAACATTTGTCGACAATTTGAAAATATATCTAGGAACGTAAATAAAATCATGTTTTGTCGAAATTATCTACTTTTGAATTATTTTTTTATCATGTACTTTTTTCAATATTATTTATATCTTTAATGTTTACTCTTAAATCTGTATCTCAGGTAAATAATATCAAGTTATCATCTTTATTTTGTTGCTAATTGGCAGCGATTCTTTTAGTCCACGCCAAACGAATTTTTTTAAAAGAAACAATTTCAATGTAAATGCATTTTTTATCATTTAATAGTGGTAGTGTGTATTTGTGTGTGTTTGTGCGTTTGTTTGTGTGCGTTTTGTCTGTGTGTGTGTTTGTGTGTTTGTTGGTGTCTGTATGCATCTGTGTTTTTGTATGTATGTATTTGTGTGTGTTTCATGTGTTTTTGTGTGTGTTTGTGTGTATGTATTTGGGTATGTGATTGTGTTCCTGCTGGTGTGTGTTTTTGTGTTTGTGTGTGTTTGTGTTCGGTTGTTTGTGCATTTGTGTGCATGTTTGTGTGTTTTTGTTTGTGCGTATGTGTGGGTTTTTATGTGTGTTTGTGTGTAGTTGTGTTTGTTTGTATGTGTTTCCTTGTTTATGTGTTTATGTCTCTTTGTTTGTTTGTATGTGTCCTTGTGTCAGAGTGTGTATTTGTGTGTGTTTCTGTGTGCGTATTTGTGTATTTGTGTATTTGTGTGCGTGTTTCTCTATATGGTTTGCGTCTGTGCTCATGTGCTTGTGAGTGTTAGTGTGTGCGCGCGTTTGTGTGTGTTGATGTGTGTGTTTCTGGGTGTGTTCCCACATGTTTCATTGTTGTTTGTGTTTGTGTGTTTGTGTGTGGCTGTGTTTTTATGTTTATTTGTGTGTTTTGTGTGTGTTTTTACGTATACATTTGTGTGCGTGTTTATGTTCTCGTGTGTGGGTGTTTGTCTGTGTGTGTGGTGTTATTGTGTTAGTTTGTGTCTGCTTTTTTGTGTGTCGTATGTATGTTTCTGTGTGTGTCTGTGTGGCTCTGTATGTGTATGTGTGTCTAGAGGGGTAATATGGCAAGATATTACTAATAATTTTTAGAAAACAATATTAGATCGACTTAGTTTGAAACCGAAATGATTTTAAGTGTTGCCTACATGATCTACATAAAAGATCATTTCGATTAAACCCAGTTGTACTGTAACGTATTCGTATTCTTATATAATCTTCTTTACGTATTGTATTCTTATATTCCTTTATTCTCATATTAGTGTCTTAATTCATTCTTTAATCTCATTCCATACACCCATATTCTTTCATTCTCATATTCTATTATACTCTCATACTAATATTCTTGTATTACCATTCTTATATTTTAGATTCTCTTATTCTCATTATTCGACATTTATATCTCCAAATTCTGTTTTCATATTATTCTCATTTCCTCTTCACACCTAAACGCATATTTACTTCTCTCAACATCTGATTTCTTCTCTCTCACTTTCTGAATGTCTTCCATCCTTTCATCTTCATTTTACTTTTATCTACGTGGATATTCCCCTATTCTCTCTTTCTGATATTCTCATATTCTGATTTTGCTTCCCATCATTTTATCATGTTTTCTCTCCAATTTACTCATTTTCATCTTTTCTGCTTACTTGCTCTAAAGCTTTTTTTTCTTTCTTCTTATTGTAATTAAGCTTTCTCCTACCTTCCTCTTCTTCTAGCACACTCTCACTTATCGCTCTCTCTCTCTTTCTCTCTAACTCCAAATCGTTCGTCCTGATTCCCTCTTTTATTTCATTTTAAAACGACAATAATCTTTGCTTGTCTACCTCTGAAATTCCGTGTTCATTCTAATCCAAGCAGACATATGTAATGTGATTGGTACTTTTTAAGTGTGCCGTTACAAGTAAAAGCTATCAGACCCACATACTGTTCGGAACCGCCGAAATGGAACAAACAAATTAAAAAAAGAAAGAGGCATAAATACGACTCGGCATTTTTTTTCTGTTTCAACAAAAGGCATTTATTACCGCTACTTTCCATACAATGCATGCTTTTTGTTTTTACTGTTCATTTCTTTTGCGATGAGATGAGCAAACACTGTCGTATCGACACCAGTTAAAAAGTCTATCATCGCCACCACGTGGTAACATGTCCAGCTAACCCGGTCAGCGTTTTCCCTTCCACTCATTGCCCCGTGGTGCATTTTTCTTTCGCTGCATACGAGCAGAAAACGTCCGATCGTTTCTTTTGCTTGGTCACTTGCTGCATTATATTTTTTTTGTTTTTTTTTCTCCGTGGAACTAGGTCGCGAATACTTGATAATTCTTTAATGACATGTGCTACTAATATTTTCTTACACACGTCCATACGCGCTTTGTAACATATAATATGAGATTATTTGAATGAGAGAATATCAGTATAAGACGTTTTCCCGGTTTTCATCTCTTATTCCCTCTCTCTGTGTCTCTGTATTTCTCCTCTCGCTGTCTCTATGACCCTCTCACTCTTTCCGACTCGTCACTTCTTCTTTCTTGCAAAAATACAACAATCAACACCTCTTTTTGCATTTTTTTCATTTCTATTTCCAATTCGTTTATTTTTATTCGATTCTTATTTTTCCCCAAATAAATCTATACACACTAAAAAGTCCGCCCATTTGCCAATTTTCCACTATATTAAGAAATTCCTGCCATTTTTGTCTGTCCCTCCTTATCTAACCTTAGTTAATCAAGTCGACGGCGATCGACGCCACTCGAAATTGTAATGGAATCAATTTCAACTCTATAATTTTCATTCACTCAAAAGCTACAAAGCTGAACACTTTCAACAAAAGACTAATTTTAAATACGACTAGATCTTTTTTGTTGTTCGTTTTTAGTAAATTCGTTATTTAAAATCGACCAATCGACTTTTCTGAAAATATCCGCTTCCTAGACGGTAATACTTTTACGTGCAAATATGTTTTTAATAATAATCATTAATTGTGGAGGTACGTGCCTGCTGTCATGTATATATATATATATATATATATATATATATATATATATATATATATATATATATATATAATACTTTTCGGTTTAAATATATTTTAATATTGATCGAGTGTGCATGGGGTTATATATGTATATATATATATATATATATATATATATATATATATATATATATATATAAATAAATATATATATATATATATATGTCAATCTGTTATACAACAGTTACTTTGTGTGCGTGTGTGTGTAAGTTTCTGTCCTCATAGGTTCCGATACTGTTTGGCCTGTATTTTGCAAATAAGATGCAATGCTAATTTATGTGTCCGGTGGTGTTTTTAGATATATTTTGTACAAAAATTCAGTCGATATGTATCGAACAACGGAAAGATCATATCTTAAAGATAGTCTTCCTTCTATTATAGTGGTCCTGGATATGACTTTAAACTATATCCAGTGGTGAGGTCCGAGCTTGTGGGCTTTGGGGCGTGTGGAGCCACCCTTTAATTACCATTGCTCCCAAGTCCACTCTGACTCGGAGTGGTGGTACCTGTTAGGGTTCCAACTATGGGTTAAATAGAAACCGACTTGAAAACAACAAATATATTCTATTAAAATTTTTTTCTTCAAAATCTTTGGATTCGGCATTAAATAACCCGAAATGGAGTGATATGCCGTGAAACAAAAACAACCAACCAACCAAAATCCTTCTATTATAGATAAACTAGAAAAAATATACAAGGTAATTTTTTACGTTACATTTTTTTTATCTGACATGTTATTGTAAATAAACACAAACGAAATCTAATAAACGACATTTTCCTTTGTATTTATTCATCTATTAATTTATTTTCTTGCAAATTAGTCCATCAGGCAAATTAGTCCATCAGTAATATATGATAATCAATAGAAGATTTTTTCTACAATAATTCATACGCAATCTGCATGAAGTAAAATATATTTAAATTTATGCGTACTGTAAGAACGGGCAAATATCGGGCAACGCTGGGCTACCAGCTTATATATATATATATATATATATATATATATATATATATATATATATATATATATATATATATATAAGGTGGTGTGTTTGTTTGTTTGTTTGTTTACAAACAGGCGGTTTGAGCAGTGTAAAAGTGGTGGCGGATGTCTATTAAAATAGACATTCCGACGAGTTATTTGCGGGCGTCGCTTCTGTGGTCGAGTGGGAGAACTGCCGACTGTCAACACGACGGCTATAGGTTCAATCCTTGGCTCAGGAGAGATACTAGTCTAGCGGCACTGATGAGTTGTGATACAACGAAACAGGGATCTATGTCGATGATTACAAATATATATATATATATATATATATATATATATATATCCTGGCTTGAGATAGTTGCCTGTCTAACTACACTGATGAGCTGTGAAACAGCGAAACAGTACTGTATGTGGATGACTATATATATACATATATATATATATATATATATATATATATATATATATATATGACTAGTTCATTTAATCACATAAATTAATATATGAAAGTATAGATTTTTGCATAAACATAGGTAGGCCCAGATAGTATATATATATATATATATATATATATATATATATATATATATATATATATATATATATATATATATATATATAGCATATGACAAAAGTCTATATTTCAAATTCAAGGATGTGGAACATCTAACAATTCATTATTAAGTACGTTGGCATTCACAATTCTTGACAGCACCTGTTTTGTAACCATATGCAATTTTTTTCGTTAGACTCATCTATTGTCATGCTTATAAATCGTCCGTGCAGATGTTTCTCCTTCTTTTCCAATTTCTCCTGTTTCAGTAACTAGCGTTTCTGTAGTCTCCCGTATTCATGTTTCTTCTTTTTTATCTTTGAAATTATATAGTCTTCTATACAAGACAATCCTCTTCATCCGTATTTCTTTTTCACGGAGACTCGGTCAGCCACGCTCTTTGGTGCATGATTATAAGTTTCCTGATCTTCTGGCCACGATGTCTCAGATTTTTATTTAGTTTAACCTATCAACGGCCAGAAGTATTTTTTAGCTAGACTGCGCATGTGTTTATAACTTCTATTAGTTTACTACTGTATATTTAAGTTTCTAAGAGGTGTTTCGTTCTTTTAAGTGTTCTATTCCAATTTTATTTACTTTTTCTTGCTTTGAGAACATATTGCATTATTTGCTTTGAGAACATATTGCATTATTTGCTTTGAGAACATATTGCATTATTTGCTTGGAGAACATATTGCATTATTTGCTTTGAGAACATATTGCATTATTTGCTTTGAGAACATATTGCATTATTTGCTTTGAGAACATATTGCATTATTTGCTTTGAGAACATATTGCATTATTTGCTTTGAGAACATATTGCATTATTTGCTTTGAGAACATATTGCATTATTTGCATTGAGAACATATTGCATTATTTGCTTTGAGAACATATTGCATTATTTGCTTTGAGAACATATTGCATTATTTGCTTTGAGAACATATTGCATTATTTGCATTGAGAACATATTGCATTATTTGCTTTGAGAACATATTGCATTATTTGCATTGAGAACATATTGCATTATTTGCATTGAGAACATATTGCATTATTTGCTTTGAGAACATATTGCATTATTTGCTTTGAGAACATATTGCATTATTTGCATTGAGAACATATTGCATTATTTGCTTTGAGAACATATTGCATTATTTGCATTGAGAACATATTGCATTATTTGCATTGAGAACATATTGCATTATTTGCATTGAGAACATATTGCATTATTTGCTTTGAGAACATATTGCATTATTTGCATTGAGAACATATTGCATTATTTGCTTTGAGAACATATTGCATTATTTGCATTGAGAACATATTGCATTATTTGCTTTGAGAACATATTGCATTATTTGCATTGAGAACATATTGCATTATTTGCTTTGAGAACATATTGCATTATTTGCATTGAGAACATATTGCATTATTTGCATTGAGAACATATTGCATTATTTGCTTTGAGAACATATTGCATTATTTGCTTTGAGAACATATTGCATTGTTTGCTTTGAGAACATATTGCATCATTTGCTTTGAGAACATATTGCATTATTTGCTTTGAGAACATATTGCATTATTTGCTTTGAGAACATAATGCATTATTTGCTTTGAGAACATATTGCATTATTTGCTTTGAGAACATATTGCATTATTTGCTTTGAGAATATATTGCATTATTTGCTTTGAGAACATATTGCATTATTTGCTTTGAGAACATATTGCATTATTTGCTTTGAGAACATATTGCATTATTTGCTTTGAGAACACATTGCATTATTTGCTTTGAGAACCTATTGCATTATTTGCTTTGAGAACATATTGCATTATTTGCTTTGAGAACATATTGCATTATTTGCTTTGAGAACATATTGCATTATTTGCTTTGAGAACATATTGCATTGTTTGCTTTGAGAACATATTGCATCATTTGCTTTGAGAACATATTGCATTATTTGCTTTGAGAACATATTGCATTATTTGCTTTGAGAACATATTGCATTATTTGCTTTGAGAACATATTGCATTATTTGCTTTGAGAACATATTGCATTGTTTGCTTTGAGAACATATTGCATCATTTGCTTTGAGAACATATTGCATTGTTTGCTTTGAGAACATATTGCATTATTTGCTTTGAGAACATATTGCATTATTTGCTTTGAGAACATATTGCATTATTTGCTTTGAGAACATATTGCATTATTTGCTTTGAGAACATATTGCATTATTTGCTTTGAGAACATATTGCATTATTTGCTTTGAGAACATATTGCATTATTTGCTTTGAGAACATATTGCATTGTTTGCTTTGAGAACATATTGCATTATTTGCTTTGAGAACATATTGCATTATTTGCTTTGAGAACATAATGCATTATTTGCTTTGAGAACATATTGCATTATTTGCTTTGAGAACATATTGCATTATTTGCTTTGAGAACATATTGCATTATTTGCTTTGAGAACATATTGCATTATTTGCTTTGAGAACATATTGCATTATTTGCTTTGAGAACATATTGCATTATTTGCTTTGAGAACATATTGCATTATTTGTTTTGAGAACATATTGCATTGTTTGCTTTGAGAACATATTGCATTATTTGCTTTGAGAACATATTGCATTATTTGCTTTGAGAACATAATGCATTATTTGCTTTGAGAACATATTGCATTATTTGCTTTGAGAACATATTGCATTATTTGCTTTGAGAACATATTGCATTATTTGCTTTGAGAACATATTGCATTATTTGCTTTGAGAACATAATGCATTGTTTGCTTTGAGAACATATTGCATTATTTGCTTTGAGAACATATTGCATTATTTGCATTGAGAACATATTGCATTATTTGTTTTGAGAACATATTGCATTATTTGCTTTGAGAACATATTGCATTATTTGCTTTGAGAACATATTGCATTGTTTGCTTTGAGAACATATTGCATTATTTGCTTTGAGAACATATTGCATTATTTGCTTTGAGAACATATTGCATTATTTGCTTTGAGAACATATTGCATTATTTGCTTTGAGAACATATTGCATTGTTTGCTTTGAGAACATATTGCATTATTTGCTTTGAGAACATATTGCATTATTTGCTTTGAGAACATAATGCATTATTTGCTTTGAGAACATATTGCATTATTTGCTTTGAGAACATATTGCATTATTTGCTTTGAGAACATATTGCATTATTTGCTTTGAGAACATATTGCATTATTTGCTTTGAGAACATATTGCATTATTTGCTTTGAGAACATATTGCATTATTTGCTTTGAGAACATATTGCATTATTTGCTTTGAGAACATATTGCATTGTTTGCTTTGAGAACATATTGCATTATTTGCTTTGAGAACATATTGCATTATTTGCTTTGAGAACATAATGCATTATTTGCTTTGAGAACATATTGCATTATTTGCTTTGAGAACATATTGCATTATTTGCTTTGAGAACATATTGCATTATTTGCTTTGAGAACATATTGCATTATTTGCTTTGAGAACATAATGCATTGTTTGCTTTGAGAACATATTGCATTATTTGCTTTGAGAACATATTGCATTATTTGCATTGAGAACATATTGCATTATTTGTTTTGAGAACATATTGCATTATTTGCTTTGAGAACATATTGCATTATTTGCTTTGAGAACATATTGCATTGTTTGCTTTGAGAACATATTGCATTATTTGCATTGAGAACATATTGCATTATTTGCTTTGAGAACATATTGCATTATTTGCTTTGAGAACATATTGCATTGTTTGCTTTGAGAACATATTGCATTATTTGCTTTGAGAACATATTGCATTATTTGCTTTGAGAACATATTGCATTATTTGCTTTGAGAACATATTGCATTATTTGCTTTGAGAACATATTGCATTGTTTGCTTTGAGAACATATTGCATTATTTGCTTTGAGAACATATTGCATTATTTGCTTTGAGAACATATTGCATTATTTGCTTTGAGAACATATTGCATTATTTGCTTTGAGAACATATTGCATTGTTTGCTTTGAGAACATATTGCATTATTTGCTTTGAGAACATATTGCATTATTTGTTTTGAGAACATATTGCATTATTTGCTTTGAGAACATATTGCATTATTTGCTTTGAGAACATATTGCATTATTTGCTTTGAGAACATATTGCATTATTTGCTTTGAGAACATATTGCATTATTTGCTTTGAGAACATATTGCATTGTTTGCTTTGAGAACATATTGCATTATTTGCTTTGAGAACATATTGCATTATTTGCTTTGAGAACATATTGCATTATTTGCTTTGAGAACATAATGCATTATTTGCTTTGAGAACATATTGCATTATTTGCTTTGAGAACATATTGCATTATTTGCTTTGAGAACATATTGCATTATTTGCTTTGAGAACATATTGCATTATTTGCTTTGAGAACATATTGCATTATTTGCTTTGAGAACATATTGCATTATTTGCTTTGAGAACATATTGCATTATTTGCTTTGAGAACATATTGCATTGTTTGCTTTGAGAACATATTGCATTATTTGCTTTGAGAACATATTGCATTATTTGCTTTGAGAACATAATGCATTATTAGCTTTGAGAACATATTGCATTATTTGCTTTGAGAACATATTGCATTATTTGCTTTGAGAACATATTGCATTATTTGCTTTGAGAACATATTGCATTATTTGCTTTGAGAACATATTGCATTATTTGCTTTGAGAACACATTGCATTATTTGCTTTGAGAACATATTGCATTATTTGCTTTGAGAACATATTGCATTATTTGCTTTGAGAACATATTGCATTATTTGCTTTGAGAACATATTGCATTATTTGCTTTGAGAACATATTGCATTGTTTGCTTTGAGAACATATTGCATTATTTGCTTTGAGAACATATTGCATTATTTGCTTTGAGAACATATTGCATTATTTGCTTTGAGAACATATTGCATTGTTTGGTTTGAGAACATATTGCATCATTCGCTTTGAGAACATATTGCATTATTTGCTTTGAGAACATATTGCATTATTTGCTTTGAGAACATAATGCATTATTTGCTTTGAGAACATATTGCATTATTTGCTTTGAGAACATATTGCATTATTTGCTTTGAGAACATATTGCATTATTTGCTTTGAGAACATATTGCATTATTTGCTTTGAGAACATATTGCATTATTTGCTTTGAGAACATATTGCATTGTTTGCTTTGAGAACATATTGCATTATTTGCTTTGAGAACATATTGCATTATTTGCTTTGAGAACATAATGCATTATTTGCTTTGAGAACATATTGCATTATTTGCTTTGAGAACATATTGCATTATTTGCTTTGAGAACATATTGCATTATTTGCTTTGAGAACATATTGCATTATTTGCTTTGAGAACATATTGCATTATTTGCTTTGAGAACATATTGCATTATTTGCTTTGAGAACATATTGCATTATTTGCTTTGAGAACATATTGCATTGTTTGCTTTGAGAACATATTGCATTATTTGCTTTGAGAACATATTGCATTATTTGCTTTGAGAACATAATGCATTATTTGCTTTGAGAACATATTGCATTATTTGCTTTGAGAACATATTGCATTATTTGCTTTGAGAACATATTGCATTATTTGCTTTGAGAACATATTGCATTATTTGCTTTGAGAACATATTGCATTATTTGCTTTGAGAACATATTGCATTGTTTGCTTTGAGAACATATTGCATTATTTGCTTTGAGAACATATTGCATTATTTGCTTTGAGAACATAATGCATTATTTGCTTTGAGAACATATTGCATTATTTGCTTTGAGAACATATTGCATTATTTGCTTTGAGAACATATTGCATTATTTGCTTTGAGAACATATTGCATTATTTGCTTTGAGAACATAATGCATTGTTTGCTTTGAGAACATATTGCATTATTTGCTTTGAGAACATATTGCATTATTTGCATTGAGAACATATTGCATTATTTGTTTTGAGAACATATTGCATTATTTGCTTTGAGAACATATTGCATTATTTGCTTTGAGAACATATTGCATTGTTTGCTTTGAGAACATATTGCATTATTTGCATTGAGAACATATTGCATTATTTGCTTTGAGAACATATTGCATTATTTGCTTTGAGAACATATTGCATTGTTTGCTTTGAGAACATATTGCATTATTTGCTTTGAGAACATATTGCATTATTTGCTTTGAGAACATATTGCATTATTTGCTTTGAGAACATATTACATTATTTGCTTTGAGAACATATTGCATTGTTTGCTTTGAGAACATATTGCATTATTTGCTTTGAGAACATATTGCATTATTTGCTTTGAGAACATATTGCATTGTTTGCTTTGAGAACATATTGCATTATTTGCTTTGAGAACATATTGCATTATTTGCTTTGAGAACATATTGCATTATTTGCTTTGAGAACATATTGCATTATTTGCTTTGAGAACATATTGCATTGTTTGCTTTGAGAACATATTGCATTATTTGCTTTGAGAACATATTGCATTATTTGCTTTGAGAACATATTGCATTATTTGCTTTGAGAACATATTGCATTATTTGCTTTGAGAACATATTGCATTATTTGCTTTGAGAACATATTGCATTATTTGCTTTGAGAACATATTGCATTATTTGTTTTGAGAACATATTGCATTATTTGCTTTGAGAACATATTGCATTATTTGCTTTGAGAACATATTGCATTATTTGCTTTGAGAACATATTGCATTATTTGCTTTGAGAACATATTGCATTATTTGCTTTGAGAACATATTGCATTATTTGTTTTGAGAACATATTGCATTATTTGCTTTGAGAACATATTGCATTATTTGCTTTGAGAACATATTGCATTATTTGCTTTGAGAACATATTGCATTGTTTGCTTTGAGAACATATTGCATTATTTGCTTTGAGAACATATTGCATTATTTGCTTTGAGAACATAATGCATTATTTGCTTTGAGAACATATTGCATTATTTGCTTTGAGAACATATTGCATTATTTGCTTTGAGAACATATTGCATTATTTGCTTTGAGAACATATTGCATTATTTGCTTTGAGAACATATTGCATTATTTGCTTTGAGAACATATTGCATTGTTTGCTTTGAGAACATATTGCATTATTTGCTTTGAGAACATATTGCATTATTTGCTTTGAGAACATAATGCATTATTTGCTTTGAGAACATATTGCATTATTTGCTTTGAGAACATATTGCATTATTTGCTTTGAGAACATATTGCATTATTTGTTTTGAGAACATATTGCATTATTTGCTTTGAGAACATATTGCATTATTTGCTTTGAGAACATATTGCATTATTTGTTTTGAGAACATATTGCATTATTTGCATTGAGAACATATTGCATTATTTGTTTTGAGAACATATTGCATTATTTGCTTTGAGAACATATTGCATTATTTGTTTTGAGAACATATTGCATTATTTGCTTTGAGAACATATTGCATTATTTGCTTTGAGAACATATTGCATTATTTGCTTTGAGAACATATTGCATTATTTGTTTTGAGAACATATTGCATTATTTGCTTTGAGAACATATTGCATTATTTGCTTTGAGAACATATTGCATTATTTGCTTTGAGAACATATTGCATTATTTGCTTTGAGAACATATTGCATTATTTGTTTTGAGAACATATTGCATTATTTGCTTTGAGAACATATTGCATTTTTTGCTTTGAGAACATATTGCATTATTTGTTTTGAGAACATATTGCATTATTTGCTTTGAGAACATATTGCATTATTTGCTTTGAGAACATATTGCATTATTTGCTTTGAGAACATATTGCATTATTTGCTTTGAGAACATATTGCATTTTTTGCTTTGAGAACATATTGCATTATTTGCTTTGAGAACATATTGCATTATTTGCTTTGAGAACATATTGCATTATTTGCTTTGAGAACATATTGCATTATTTGCTTTGAGAACATATTGCATTATTTGCTTTGAGAACATATTGCATTATTTGCTTTGAGAACATATTGCATTATTTGCTTTGAGAACATATTGCATTATTTGCTTTGAGAACATATTGCATTATTTGCTTTGAGAACATATTGCATTATTTGCATTGAGAACATATTGCATTATTTGTTTTGAGAACATATTGCATTATTTGCTTTGAGAACATATTGCATTATTTGCTTTGAGAACATATTGCATTATTTGCTTTGAGAACATATTGCATTGTTTGCTTTGAGAACATATTGCATTATTTGCTTTGAGAACATATTGCATTATTTGCTTTGAGAACATAATGCATTATTTGCTTTGAGAACATATTGCATTATTTGCTTTGGGAACATATTGCATTATTTGCTTTGAGAACATATTGCATTATTTGCTTTGAGAACATATTGCATTATTTGCTTTGAGAACATAATGCATTGTTTGCTTTGAGAACATATTGCATTATTTGCTTTGAGAACATATTGCATTATTTGCATTGAGAACATATTGCATTATTTGTTTTGAGAACATATTGCATTATTTGTGTTGAGAACATATTGCATTATTTGCTTTGAGAACATATTGCATTATTTGCATTGAGAACATATTGCATTATTTGTTTTGAGAACATATTGCATTATTTGCTTTGAGAACATATTGCATTATTTGTTTTGAGAACATATTGCATTATTTGCTTTGAGAACATATTGCATTATTTGTTTTGAGAACATATTGCATTATTTGTTTTGAGAACATATTGCATTATTTGCTTTGAGAACATATTGCATTATTTGCTTTGAGAACATATTGCATTATTTGCTTTGAGAACATATTGCATTATTTGTTTTGAGAACATATTGCATTATTTGCTTTGAGAACATATTGCATTATTTGCTTTGAGAACATATTGCATTATTTGTTTTGAGAACATATTGCATTATTTGCTTTGAGAACATATTGCATTATTTGCTTTGAGAACATATTGCATTATTTGCTTTGAGAACATATTGCATTATTTGTTTTGAGAACATATTGCATTATTTGCTTTGAGAACATATTGCATAATTTGTTTTGAGAACATATTGCATTATTTGCTTTGAGAACATATTGCATTATTTGTTTTGAGAACATATTGCATTATTTGTTTTGAGAACATATTGCATTATTTGCTTTGAGAACATATTGCATTATTTGCTTTGAGAACATATTGCATTATTTGTTTTGAGAACATATTGCATTATTTGCTTTGAGAACATATTGCATTATTTGTTTTGAGAACATATTGCATTATTTGCTTTGAGAACATATTGCATTATTTGCTTTGAGAGCATATTGCATTATTTGCATTGAGAACATATTGCATTATTTGTTTTGAGAACATATTGCATTATTTGCTTTGAGAACATATTGCATTATTTGTTTTGAGAACATATTGCATTATTTGTTTTGAGAACATATTGCATTATTTGCTTTGAGAACATATTGCATTATTTGTTTTGAGAACATATTGCATTATTTGTTTTGAGAACATATTGCATTATTTGCTTTGAGAACATATTGCATTATTTGTTTTGAGAACATATTGCATTATTTGCATTGAGAACATATTGCATTATTTGTTTTGAGAACATATTGCATTATTTGCTTTGAGAACATATTGCATTATTTGTTTTGAGAACATATTGCATTATTTGTTTTGAGAACATATTGCATTATTTGCTTTGAGAACATATTGCATTATTTGTTTTGAGAACATATTGCATTATTTGCTTTGAGAACATATTGCATTATTTGTTTTGAGAACATATTGCATTATTTGCTTTGAGAACATATTGCATTATTTGTTTTGAGAACATATTGCATTATTTGTTTTGAGAACATATTGCATTATTTGTTTTGAGAACATATTGCATTATTTGTTTTGAGAACATATTGCATTATTTGCTTTGAGAACATATTGCATTATTTGTTTTGAGAACATATTGCATTATTTGCTTTGAGAACATATTGGATTATTTGCATTGAGAACATATTGCATTATTTGTTTTGAGAACATATTGCATTATTTGCATTGAGAACATATTGCATTATTTGCTTTGAGAACATATTGCATTATTTGCTTTGAGAACATATTGGATTATTTGCATTGAGAACATATTGCATTATTTGCTTTGAGAACATATTGCATTATTTGCTTTGAGAACATATTGCATTATTTGCTTTGAGAACATATTGCATTATTTGCATTGAGAACATATTGCATTATTTGCTTTGAGAACATATTGCATTATTTGCTTTGAGAACATATTGGATTATTTGCATTGAGAACATATTGCATTATTTGCTTTGAGAACATATTGCATTATTTGCTTTGAGAACATATTGCATTATTTGCTTTGAGAACATATTGCATTATTTGCTTTGAGAACATATTGCATTATTTGCATTGAGAACATATTGCATTATTTGCTTTGAGAACATATTGCATTATTTGCTTTGAGAACATATTGCATTATTTGCATTGAGAACATATTGCATTATTTGCTTTGAGAACATATTGCATTATTTGCTTTGAGAACATATTGCATTATTTGCTTTGAGAACATATTGCATTATTTGCTTTGAGAACATATTGCATTATTTGCTTTGAGAACATATTGCATTATTTGCTTTGAGAACATATTGCATTATTTGCTTTGAGAACATATTGCATTATTTGCATTGAGAACATATTGCATTATTTGCATTGAGAACATATTGCATTATTTGCTTTGAGAACATATTGCATTATTTGCTTTGAGAACATATTGCATTATTTGCTTCTAAGTTTCTAAGAGGTGTTTCGTTCTTTTAAGTGTTCTATTCCAATTTTATTTACTTTTTCTTGCATTGATGTTATTTGCTTTCAGAACATATTAATAATTGTGTAAAATTTACATCATGTAACACCAAATTTATTAAGATATTTTTATAGTTAAAAACATGAATATTAGTACCAGAAGGTGTGGAATATATTCTTCGAACTGAATAGTTTTCGAACATTTTTATAGCTGTATAGGAAAAGAAAATTCCGAGTGTAATAATATAAATCGTTCTATCTACAATCTGGTTTTAATTTTATGATAATTTATTAGACGACACGATTCTATGAAAACTGCAGAATCTTAGGCTTCAAATGAAAACCTTTTACAAACAAATTCATATTAAAAAATAGTTGCACAATTGGTTCGTAAAGATTAAATATACAATTCAATGCAAGCATAAAATAGTTGAATGTTTTAATAAAAGGTTTTTTCCATATTATGCAACCAAAAACAATACAATAAAATAGCACAAAAGAAACGGATGTTTATTTATTTATTAATGTGTAATGTACATATTAAAATTTTACGAAAATATCAGTTTCTGTAATTCGCGAATAAATTTATTGGCTTAGGAGTTTATCATATGCAACGAATTTATACGCATATTTAAATTTATATAAATTCTGTTACTAATATATATATATATATATATATATATATATATATATATATATATATATACTCCTCTTCTTCTTCCCTGATCTTTCTTATTTTATTTATGTCTCGGCAGTAGAGTGAAAAGCATATCTTATTTTTCTTTTATTAATATTACTGGAATTTATTTCCTTTTTTCCCCTTGTACACATTTTTGTGAATTTTTCCATGGATTTCTGCCTTTTGATTATTTTCGATCAGCTTTCAATTACGGGATTTCCTTGGATTTTACTTGTGCAAATGGAAATTAAATTAACTTTCTTGAAGTTATATATTTGGATTTTACCGTCACTGGATTATTTATCTTCCACCAGACTATCCATACATGTTTAATCACCCTTTTCTTCACAATATTCCCTCTGCTACCCTTTTTTTTGTTATCAAGTAAGATCTTTGACTTACTTGTTTCATCGAATACTTTTTCATGTGAAATCCGATCCCGCATTTTGCTAATTCCTACCGTCTGATGAGAAGGAAAGTATTACTTCGAAACTCCGCGGATTAAGGACTATCCACTTATCTAGTGTTTCCTTTTAAGATTAAATATGTTTTTACTCTTTTTCAAAGTGTTTTTTAACATGTTTTATTAACTGTTTGCTCGTATATATATATATATATATATATATATATATATATATATATATATATATAGAGAGAGAGAGAGAGAGAGAGAGAGAGAGAGAGAGAGGGAGAGAGAGATCTGTCAATATAACTTCTCAATTCCACTTTCCGAAACTGGTGTTTACTTTCTTTCGGTGGAAGAGAACCAAACAACTCTTTCTCTTTCTTATCAGCTCTCGTTACTGACAAAACACTTTATCTTTGATCAATCCCAAAACTTCTCTTTTTGGGCGCAACAGAGCTCATCTAAACCTTTAGATCGACTTGATCAAGATACATATATGAACACCTTTTTCCCTGCGAAAAGAACTGCCGAAGCTGTAATATTCGTCCATGTACATTGACTAACCCTTTCATTTCAATATTCCTACAAAGAAAGATAGCAAATAAAGTTGTTTATAAATGCTAGAATGATACGCATTGCCTATCTCGTTCTACATTGCTCACTCGGAATTCTCGCAGAGGTTATTAATACTAATTACTCGCTGGCAATAATTCGTAATGTTACCCGTAGAATTGATGACAACCAGTCTTCCAATATCTCTAGTGCTGCACACCGCTCTCTACCACCCATTCAAGTGAGTTCACGTTATTGCAACATCCGATTATATTTGATCTCTTTCTGATAAAGATCATTAGTCTCCTGTGTGTTTTGCCTGGCAGGTAAGTTTTGGTTAGTACCTTCCTCCTCAGGTTTTCCGAATCTTTGAACCGGCACCATCCGATGCACACTCCACAACATTTTTTGGGGGAGGGGGCGTAATTAACACATCTCAGCATCTCAGTTTCGGTTTTCTTTGTTTCCTTTCGGTTGTAGTATGTTTTTGTTTAATTTCTCTTGCAAGATTCAAGCTACTGGTTAGTGTTCGCAGTTTATATGTGTTGGTTTCCGCACCGTTTGCATCATAGTTGTCCGCTGGACCTTCTCATTTTCGACCGATTCGAAAGACTTCCAGTCATTTTTCCAGCTGTTCTGGATCGTTCTTTCTTGATGTTATTCTTATCCGTTTTCTTCTGCTTCTCCTCTTTCTTCTTCTTCTTCTTTCTTCTTCTTTTTCTTCTTATAATTATTATTCACATTTTGTTATGGTATTTTTACAGATGTTATACTGACATGCGGATCATAACAAATAAACATCAGCATTTTCTTTTCTAAAATGTCCATTATTTTTGGCAAAATTCTGGCGGTTCTCAACGAGGCAATTTTCTGAAGTACCTCAACATTGCAATGGATTCTATTTTTTTCAATCCACTTCTCAAATCATTTTGCCACACTCCCTAGGGCTCCTATCACAATTGGTACAACTTCTAACTTCTTCTTCTTCTTCTCCTTCTTTTTTCTTCTTCTTCTTCTTTTTCTGATTATTATTATTAGTAGTAGTAGTAGTAGTAGTAGCAGTAGTAGTAGTAGTAGTAGTAGTAACTTACAAGAAGTAGTCACATTGACCATCATCAACGATTTGTCTTCAAGAACAACCTTTGGTGGTCCCTGGAGTTTTAATAATACCAAGTCTTCTCTGATTTCAGATACTCTCCATCTGTTTTGATACCATTTGTAATTTAATTTGCCTTATCGCATCGCCCTTTTCCTATTGATTTCTCAGTAGTAGCGACCGGTTGTTTTCACTTAAATTTGAATGGCAATAAGCCTCCCAAAGTTCCTAGTACTCTTCTTCTTCTTCTCCTTCTTCTTCTTCTTATCATCATTATTATTCTTCTTATTATTATTATTATTATTAGTAGTAGTAGTAGTAGTAGTAGTAGTTAAGTAGTTGTAGTATCTCTCTTTGTTCACTTTTCTTTCTGGTGCTCTGTATTTGCCCTCCTCCTTATCTTCTTCGTGCCTTAATTCTCGTAACTACTTCGTCCCCATCGCATGCTTTTCTTGTGTTACCTATTTTCATGCAGCTTTGAAATCTCTTTCCATTTCCGTCGATTCCCCCCATCCGATCTCCGCCGCTCGTCCCGCATCCCATCCTTGCAAGAAACTCTACATTCTCTTCCCTAATCTCCCCACTCCGCAATCCCCCACACTCCTTTCGTCCCCTTCATCATTTATCGAAACTCGACAAACCTCCAGCCGCGACGCCACAAAGAAAGGCCCCCATACCGCTGACCCTGTTCCACTTTCCGATTCCGCCAGCCCCAACTTCCGCGTCTCGCTCGATCGGATTTGTTCGCCCTTAATAAAAAGAAAGCCGAAAGATCGCGAGTCGACATCAACACGCAAACACCGACAATAGAGAAGCAGGCAGACACACTCAATGAGTGTTCGATTTGCCACACCCTATTATACAAGCAGACCTATAACGAACAGTTAAACGCTACCTTTTCTCCGGTTCCAAACATATATCGATCAAGGATTATTTGCGGCGCTTTAAATTAGGCGTCGTCGCTTTAGATAGAAAATATCGTATCCATTGGTTCTGGATACATAAGTCCAGTTTAAACATTGGATATAACCTATTAAATTATTTATTACTAGGGCTAGGACAACAGCATATTATTTTTATTGTTTTGACTCTCGAGTGTGTATCTATTTATATCTTATATGCTTTTATAGCGATGTAGTTCTCGGTTGATTAACTGTCTAACTGTGTCGGGTATATTCTCGAAAGTCTAAACAATGAAAAAATATTCTGTTGTTTTAGCCATATTTAATACTATCCTTTTTTTCTCGTACTCCTCTTTGTGCCCTTTTACGCACCCTGATTTTCATATTAAAATATAAAATAAAAAATTGAAAAAAAAATATTCCAACATCTGTATATGAAAGAGTTGAGCCTAATCATCAAGTTGGATTTTAAGAGCAATTCGTAAATGTAATCAATAGTTCTCGTATGAATAAAAAATATGCCACGATATAGCTCTAGATGGTATTAGGCACTATTCGATAATTACTAGTTTGACTCAATATCTTAAAAATCGCAAAGATTTTAGCAATATATATGAATTTATATATATATATATATATATATATATATATATATATATAGTCATCCACATACAGTATTGTTTCGCTGTTTCACAGCTGATCAGTGCTGCTATAAAGGCAGCTGTGTCAAGCCAGGATGGAAACCTAACCGCCCAAATGGCAGTCAAGGCTTCTCACAATTAGGCTATACGGATGATTCTGTATGGGTAATGAATTAACGATGTTTTAACATTGCCCAAAAGCCTTCGCTCGATTTCTTTACACAAAGAGCGTCGCTTGATACTCTAATGGCAGTTTGTATATCACTTCCCAATATGCTCAACCCAAGATAGGTAGCATTATAGTCATACACTTACAGTACTGTTTTGCTGTTTCACAGCTCATTAGTGCTGCTAGAGAGGCAATTGCCTCAAGCCAGAATCGAACATTACAGTGAGGTCCAGATTTGGAATCTCGCTTGATTTAGCCACTCTGATAAATTGTAAACAACGTGTCAGTTGATAATTATATTTTAAAAACAATATATATATATATATATATATATATATATATATATATATATATATATATATACCGCTCCCCATGTGGGGGTACCAAATTGGTTAAACGGAAAATTATTGCCAACTCACATTTAGGTATAAATGAACTTTCGTAAATAATTGAATTCATTCAAAGACGTATCGCACAAACAAAAATAAATAACACAAACAGATATATATATATTAAAATAAATAACGCATACACACACATACACACACACACACACACATATATATATATATATATATATATATATATATATATATATATATATATACGGCACAATCACGTTGGCGAACCGGTTCTCGAGAGACCATCGAAGTTAAGTAACGTTGAGCCTACCTAGTACAAGATGGGTGACCATTTACGCTGTATGTGTCGCGCCGAGTCGGAGTAATTTCCAGGTTGTTATCTGAAGGCGCATTTAATTCACTATGAAAGATGCACTCATAGTCTTCGTTAAGACATGCATGTAGAAGATCGAACCTCTGATGAAAAAAACGGCGGTGTACTGTATACTCTGTCTTGTTGCAGTCATCTGCACCGACAAACGTTAGCAGTAATACTAACAAGTGTGGTTGGTTCCACACAATGCATTCATCACTATAAACAAATCATCTTAGTTGTTGTGGCGGAAGCCATACATCAGAATCGACGGCAGAGAGTCCATTATATATATATATATATATATATATATATCATGCGATCTGTATATATATATATATATATATATATATATATATATAACTACTTCATTTACTCACAGAAAATTAATATACGAAAGTATAAATTCATGCGTAAACTTTAAGTATATACTTCAAAAGTGCGCAATACGTTGGTAGAGCTAGTTAGTAAGTTATAAAATATATATGGCGATTAAGCTACACTTAATATTCAGTGTAGCTTAATCGCCATATATATTTTATAACTATATGTATATATATATATATATATATATATATATATATATATATATAGTACGTTATAAAATATATATGGCGATTAAGCTACACTGAATATTCATGTAGCTTAATCGCCATATATATTTTATAACGTACTATATATATATATATATATATATATATATATATATATATATATAGTAATTTATAAAATATATATGGCGATTAAGCTACACTGAATATTCTGCGTTTCATCCAACTATAGGATCCGTCAGGCTTACCTACGTATTGAGCACTTTTGAAGTAAATACTTAAATTTCACGCATAAATCTATATTTCGTATATTAAATTTATGTGAATAAATGAAGTAGTTATATATATATATATATATATATATATATATATACATATATATATATATATACATATATATATATATATATATATATATATATATATAAGTCACTCTTTGTGTATGTGTATGTGACTTCTTTCTTCATGGTCCTGGATATGACCTTAAACTATATCCGATGGTGAGGCCCCAGCTTGTGGGCTTTGGAGAGAGTTGAGGCACCGCTTAATTCCTTTACTTCAGGTCCACTCTGACCAGGGGTGGTAGTACCTGTTAGGATCCCAAGTATGGATTGAATAGAAACCGATATGAAAAAAATTTTTTTACAAAAATCTTCTTCAAAATCTCTGGATTCGGCAGTAAATAACCTGAAAAGGGTTGATATGCCGTAAAACAAAAACCACCGTCCAACCAACCTTTCCTCATAGGTTCTGTAACAGCTGGAAATCTCTTTTGCGAAGTTCGCAGTGTTCTTAGATATATTTGTACAGAAATTCATACGATAAGTTATGTCAATCGATCTTAAAAATAGCTTTTCTCTCTTATAAACTACAAAGATAAATTTCTACGGGGGTATATTTTACGCTACACAGTCCAATAAAGTTAACAAAATTTCAGCAAATCATTTCCTCTTAATCAAAGATTTACTATAAGCAGGAGATATAGATTAGAGGTAGAGCATTCAACTACAGATCGCATTATCCACTGTAAAATATCTGGGTCTCCCTCGCCAATATATTTTATTTTTTCTTATTAACGAGTTCAATTGACGATCAATGATGAGTTACAATTTCAAAGCGCCGCGAATAATTTCTTCGTTTGCATATTTGAAAACTAAACATTAAGTAGAAGTTACTGTTTAAGGGCTTTCATCGTCAAGCCCAAATATCAGCTGACGTGATATTGTAAACAAACACCAAGGGGATTTGATGAACGACCTCATTATTATTATTATTATTTTTCTTGAGAATCAGTCAAGAGGCAAATCATCCCTCGATATATATATATATATATATATATATATATATATATATATATATGTATGTATAAGGTTGATTCTATAGTAAGACATGTACTCTGCATAAATTAAAATATCGCGTTTAAGCGTATTGTACTATATAGGAAGCTACAGACGGCAAAAAAAAAAAACGACCGAAGTTGCATTATTGTTTCAGCTACCCGGCCGTTTTTTTTTTGCCATCTGTAGCTTCCTCAGACTTTTACAGAACCTGAGGAAGCTACAGACGGCAAAAAAAAAAAAAAAACGGCCGGGTAGCTGAAACAATAATGTAACTTAATAGAAAGATACGGTAATAAAAATAAAACGCATATTTGCTCTACAACAGTACTGAGCACTTTCTTCAGTGTTTATTAATTACTATTTCCACTATATATATATATATATATAAATATATATATATATATATATATATATATATATATATATATATATTTCTCTTTCGAACTTAGGATTTTGTAATAATGCTCGTATTATTTTATTCTTTTATTCTTTTATTCTCATAAAAAAATCTGCTCAGTTAAGAGCGGAATAAGTTAAAAAATAGACATAATAATTACATGGAGTATTCTGCGCTATGAAACAAGTGCTGTCAAGTATTATGTATTTCACCATACGTAAAGAAAAAAAAGGTAAGATAGACAACATCTTGAAACTTTGAATATATTTTTTTCTTATTTATTTGTATAAGTTCTGTTGTTACATCGAGCGTAATAAATCAAAATACTGGTATAAATATGAGGCAAAATAATATTAAATAAACATATATCCTGATAAGCATATACATATACATGCATGTCAGAAAAGAAGAGACACTAAGATAAATATTTTTTTCTTATGATTAATATATGGTTATTTATATTTACGGTGAGAAACTCTAACAATAAAACGCTGTAGCAGAAGATGTTTGTGCCTGTACAGAACAAATTAATTACGGAGTACAAAATATCACGCTCCTCTTCATAGCTATTCACTTTTTTGAGTTAAAAAATAGGAGACTTTACTTGTTGAACGAACATCGTATTTGATATATATATATATATATATATATATATATATATATATATATATATATATATATATATATATATAAGTAAATTCTTGGTACAGCAAAATGGAAGGAGAAATTTCAGAGGAAACATAATTTAATTTAAATACCAAAGAAACAAAAAAAAAAAAAACGGGCAGGTGGAATTGTTAATTTTTTTTCCTTAAGGCCTTATCGTCTGACCCTCTAAGAGGAAACGTCAGAATGATAAATTAAAAGCTAAGAATCGAATGAAGAAAGAGGGAAATTGGTTTCAGTTGGAAAACCAGTGAGAGAAAAAAAAAATAATAATAATTCTCACTGTTCAGGTGGTTTTAAATCAGTAAATATTTCCAACTGATGTTTCAAAATCTTTTGTCTACACAGGCTAGGTCGAGAGTTATTAATGACTAACGCCTCAATGATATTGAGATGATAGTTCGACCTAGCACTGTATAAAACAGAAAACCAACCATCGGAATATTGGTCAGAACACCTATTTATACTAATCAGGTGATTACCGATGGCGGACTCATGAGCTTCGGAGTGCCCGAATGTTCTCGAAACCTGGTGTAATCGAATATATATATATATATATATATATATATATATATATATATATATATATATATATATATATATATATATGTATATGTATATATATATTGTTTTGTTGTTGTTGTTATTGTTTTTTTTTGTTTTTTTTACATAATTGGCATTTTTTTTTCATAGAATTTTCTTTACTAGAAAACAAGAAATTCAGTGGCTGTAGATTAGATAGTGGAACGATAATATTGCCACCCTAGAAATAACGACATGATTCCATTTCCGTTTAATGAAAACATTTTTTTATTTATTTATTGTATGATGTATATTTTTGCAGTGTATTTACAAGTTTGTCAGTTGTGTACATATTCTAGGAGCGACAGGAGCGTTATATTATGTCAGAATATGTCACAATGTTCAACGACCCAGATCGGAGATGCGCCGCTGTACAAATACTGCTCTCTACCGATTAAAGTTATATAAAAAGGACCATTCCCAGAACACTACAAATGCATCGCTTGATTAACAGGAAGTACAAGGACGTGTCCAGAGTGATGAAAACAAAGTTCCCCGCCATGGTTATGGTATTTGATGAAGTTGAAATTGAGGGCCACTTCATGCCACATCACATATCGCAAGTCACCACCTAAGTGTTCTTTGGTGTGATGAAGAGTGTGGTTCAATCAAGAGGCCGCTGCAAGACCCTGTGGATGGCAGCAAGACAATGCCAGTCAACAATTCCAAAGAAACCAAAGCTTGGCTTTAGAAGGAATGCTACGACTTGTATTCTTCTTTCGTTGGCCCCCTCTCCACCGATCTAAAGTCGATGTACATCTTCGTTTTGTCATTCGTCGAGAACAAAACCAACATGACAACATCAAAACCAGCCTGATTGCCACCATACGCCGAGTAGTCTCCCAGCGGAGTATGCGCCGAGCTTCGGCCGGGTCTTGTAGAAAAAGCTAGCTCGTAGTTTCGAACCAATATCGAGGTGGTTATCGAGGCTAAAGGAAACTACATTGAATAGATGTCAGCTCTACTAAATAATGAATTACCGGAATTATTTTTTAATAAAAGTTTTAAAATAAAGATGCAGTTTTGTTTTCTATAGGGAGACACGTTTATCGTTCCACCGTGTATATTCTCGCAGCATATTTTATGTTTCTCTGTAAGAAGGCGTAGATTCTCCAGAAATTATTGCTAGCACTTAAAAAATATTCTGGACAAATTTGTTTCCCAGTACAAATAACGGCACGGTCCGTTGACCTTGCAGTTGTGGTCAGAAATAGGGCCATGATCGGATCTTTTATTATGGCTGCACGTGATGCCTTTCTAAGTTTCTGTCACAAGTAATTAATTTCGGGTTGGGCAGAGATCGCCTTATGCGCAGGTGTGTGTAAGCGACCGGTTGTCCAAGGTGGCGTAAAAGTATCCTCTGAGAGCATTGCTTCCGCTTGTGCGTCCGGTTCCTTCTACTGTGTTTCTCTCTCGTCAGACGAAACACGTCTGGCAAAGTGCCGCGAGTCTTGTCTAATAAGACCGACAGTGTTATGCAGTTTCAGTTGCTAACATTGATCAGTGCTGAAGGCTCGCCTCTAAATTATAGGATAGTATATTATATTTTATTTATTTTTGAACTGTTATTTCCAACTTCATAGTTTCTGTGTCACGACATTTCGGCCAACTATTCCCCCGGCCTTCGTCATGTGGTTAACCGCGACCAGATAGGCATGCTGCATCTCTTAACTGTACCATCAGTAACAAAATAAAATATGATATATAAATTACTAATCTTAAAAAGATTTCTATAATAAAATAAGATACTTACTATTCTTTTACTCTGCCTGAACGGATGCGGGGGACTTCTAAATTAAATTTTTGATGTATATACCAATGCATTCATAGCCTTAAACCTTTATCTCTCTGATGCAGATATTGACGATATTAGACTCTAAATAGGCAACCACTGTCCTAGAAGTAACCAGAATCAGAGATGATTGGTTTAATTCCTCTATTCATAAAAATAAATTGATCGACATTCACCGGCACCTGTTGATCATTTACAAATGTGATGCGCTTGATGTCAGCACAGTAAGGAGATAGGTTCGCTGATTTCAGAATGGCGACAGAAATATGAGTGAAATGCATCCTGCGGACGCCCATGGACAGCCACCATCTGATCACGGACAAAATTGCGTTTGGAATGGTGAGTTACTATGTAGAAATATAGAGTTTGAGTACCCTCGTATTCGTAGCTCTTAAACCATCTTTAAGTTGTATAAATAACAGGCATTTCATTTTGACTGCCCCTCGTTGCATATATCTCATATGATTGCGAGAATATACTTGAATATAACAAAAAATAAAAAGCTATTGATTTGAAGCATATCTCTTTTTCTGAATACAAAATGGTAACATAAGTGCGTTAGGCAAGTTATTATTTAAGTGTTTTTTGTTTTTTTTTTTACATGGGTGTCACCACTTATCAAGGCCCAGATGCCACTCGAGGATAAGGGTTAATAGGTATACATTAGTCATTGTGATTTTAGCATAGTAAACAGTGGGAATTTTGTAACTTGGATTACTATCAATTTATATTGGATCAATAGAACTTGTTCACATTGGACTTTTTCTTTTTTTTATAGGTATCAACACATTATCAAGGCCAAGAGGCCACTCAAGGATAAGGGTTAAATAGTGTACAGTAGAAATTGGACAATATAATAATCATTAGTAATGAAAATTTGTTAAATTAGATAACTTATATGGAACGGCTCATCAAGAACTTATTTACGTTAGACTTGAAGACAACCATATTGTAGTCAGCCGGAAAGCAGGAAAACGGAAGACAATTCCACAGGCGTGCAGTTCTAAGAAAGAAGCTTTGTTCATGGAATCTACGTTTAGGTTTAGGCACAGATAAACAGCGGGGGGAATTATTGATAGTGTTTACAGCTAGACGAGTGTTTCTTGTGAAAGTTTGCCGAGGGGGGACCATAGATTGAAGCTCAGTCGAACACTTTCCATGAAAATAACGATACATCAGAGACAAACTCGCAACATCTCTTCTGTGAGATAGAGGTTGCAAGAAAGAGAAAAGGACATCTCCTACGAGGCTACGAAGTCTATTTTGAACTCTATCAAGGCAGGACAAGTCCTTTCTAGCAGCTCCTGCCCAGATGTGGCAACAGTATTCCATAGTGATAACAGCAACTAGTGTTTATCTTGACAAACGTTGAACTAAGTGCAAAACGAAGTGACACGAATTTGAAAAATTATCGATTTCCATAAAAAAAGACAGGAACAGATATGGCGGAAGTTTAAGTGAAGTCAAAAGTTAAAAGTAGAATAACGTAAAATGGCGACGGAACATGACGACATATGACGTCATGGATGAGAGAGTTGACAATGAAACAGAGGTGCCATACTAGTTTGTGCATGTAGACTGACCGGCTTTAATTCTGTTCTCACTGAACTAGAGACTTTGGTGATCTACAAGAGCGAACTACCTCCCCGTACGGTTTCTGGTTGGTTGTTATTTGTTTTACGGCATATCAACCCTTTTCAGGTTATTTAATGCCGAATCCAGTGATTTTGAAGAAAAAATTTTAATAGAATGTTTTTGTTTTTGTTTTCAAGTTAGTTGCTATTTAACCCATAGTTGGGACCCTAACAGGTACTTCCACTCCGAGTCAGAGTGGATCTGGGAGCAATGGCAATTAAGGGGTTGTTCGACACTCCCCAAAGCCCAGAAGCTGGGGCCTCACCATCAGATATAATTTAAGGTCATATCCAGGACCTTCGATTCCTGTTCACTCTGTTAACAAATTTATTCTCGATAAAGTAAATAAAGAACTAGTAGAAATTCCACGGAATGACAAGTATTTTAAATAACAAATATGTTTTGATGCAGGTAATATTTGTTTCTGTGTAGCGCAAAAAATTTTTTGTTTTGCAGGAAAAAAAACACGCAGAAATTATGAGTGTATCAACATTTTTATAAAAACAGTATCCCTGAAATTTTTAATATAGATATAACCAAATGCGATAAAACTATAAATACTAATACATACTCACAATAAAATACTGACTATAATAAAATCGCATTATACAAGTCGGTCCTGGATATGGCCTAAAACTATATCCGATGGTGAGGCCCCAACTTGCGGGCCTTGGGGAGTGTGGAGCCACCCTTTAATTGCCATTGCTCCCAGGCTCACTCTAACCCGGAGTGGTAGTACCTGTTAGGTCCCAACTATGGGTTAAATAGAATCCGACTTAAAAAACAAAAACAAATATACTCCATTTAAAAAATCGTTCCACAAAATAACTACATTCGGCATTAAAAAACCTGAAAAAGGTTGATATGCCGTAAAACAAAACAACCAACCAATTATACAAGACATTTTCTTTCACTCATTTTTAGTCTAGCACATTTTTGCAACTAACGATCTCTTTTGTTCTTTTTTTACGTAATACTATCACTGATTTCTGTCTTCGTTTAAGAAGTGCTGGACGTTGAATTAATACCTTTCTCTGTCTAATATTATGACAACAACGATTGTATATCATTTTAAGGATATTCGAGAACCTGATTAGATTAAAGGAAGGCCACTTTCATATTTTATCCATGGTTGGAAGATTGTCATTTTTAAGACAGAAATTGGCGAAGTCGGCCATATTCAAACAGTTTGACTTCGAAACCTATATTTAACCTTTTTTATATACGTAACCTTCGGACTTATTGAGACAGAAACAAGCAGAATAGTAAATAGATACATTTAGATAATACTCGTCTTTGTGTGCAGTTTTTTTACTCGAATTTTGATTCGTGGAAGACCGACGTAAAAGAAAGACTGTAAATGCTCACGTTATCAGGATTTTAAAAAAAATTGTTGAATCTAATAAAGTAGATAAAGTTTATTTTGTTCTAATATTAGAAAAAATAACTAATAAACTCGGTTCTATTACAGGAAGGTACAATAAAAGTGCCCTCATAGAAAAAGCATGATTCTATTTTATTTGATGAAGACCGGTGTCCTTTGTTTGTTGCAGACAATCTACTAGTTGGCCAGTTTTGTACAAATCACTGACTGAAATAACACAATGTTCAACAAGCCTGATTGGAGATGCCCGCTGTACAACTCATGTTCTTTACCGATCCAATTATTACAAGGGGACCAAAATGCAATACCGGCCGGTTCAACGCTAAGGGCACAGTTCAACTGTTGCGTTGGTGTCTCTAATAAGGGGGTTCGTGTGTGTGTGATCGTCTAATCGGAATTAATATCGTGCGATCGTCTAGTGGTCCAGTCTATTAAATGATATGTTCATATGCCATTGTGTGTATGGTACATGCATTTTTCAACATACCTTCTGCGTCTAAGATGTTGGTCCATCTGGAAACATTTCGTGTCTTGGAGGGGATACGGTACCTGTTTTGGACGAAGGTGCATTCGGTCCAACACGATGAATTTGTTTTATAGTCTTTATTTCACTTTCCAGATGTCTCGCGGAAGATGGAAAATGAATCTCTGACTTGCGTGGTACTCTTGGTCTCGTTTTCACACATGTCAGCGCCCCCCCCCCAGTGAATGGGAGGAGACGTCTTAAGCCGTTCGTCGCCTTCTACGTCCGAACCAAATCTCTACCATTCAGCTAACCTGATCACGTGACTCACACGCAATCCGATCAGCTGATCTTGACAACCAGTCAACGTGGCTCAATATAATTTACACATCTCTCTTTCTTTCTCTCTCTCTCTCTCTCTCTCTCTCTCTCTCTCTTGATCCATTCTGTAACTCAACGATATTCCGGCCAAGCTTATAATCCTTGGTGTGGTTTCAAGTGAATGCCACCTCATGCCACTTCACATATTCGAGGCTTGAAAGTCAACACCAAAGTGTACCTAGATGTGAGAAAACGTGTGTTATTTCGCCAGTGCAATCAGGTGACCGCCGGCAGACCCTTAATGTAGCAGCATGGCTCGGCACTAGCCCACACGTCCAAAGAGAGTCAGCTTTGGCTTCAGAAGGATAGCTATCCTTCTCTCATTTTCCCTCTCCTTCCCTGGCCGTAACTTGCTGGACTGCTTCGTTTTGTCCTTCCTCGAGAACATCACCAGCATGCTCTTCAACAACACCAAAGCCAGCCTGATCGCTACCATCCTACTTGTGGAAAAGGCATGCTCCTAGTCCCGGACGCGTATCGAGGTGGTTATTGAAGCTTATAATGAGTTGACGTCAGCTTTACTACATAATAAAATTACTTTAATTGATTTTTTCAATAAGTTTTAAAATAAATTTATAGTTATGTTTTCTTAAGGACAACCCATTTTTGTTCCACCCTGTATTTTATGTAAGTATTAAGGATTTGAATTAAACGCATTTGCAGTTTAATATTTTATCAAGGATTAGCAAATAACGCCCAGTCTGCTAATATTGTTTAGCATTTTCCTATTCATGCTAAGACTTTAGTATGACATCAACAAATCTACACGGTCTTTCCTCACTCTCTCTAGTTTAATTGATGTCTTCAAGAGTTTTTGACGTCATTCAATTATCACATTTACTTTGATCTATGTTTTAATCAATGCTGCCATTCGTTCGTGAAATCATCATTTCTGACATTATCGTTTTTTTTTGTTTTTTTTTTTGCTGTCAATGATTATGTTCAATGTCTTACTCTTTTAATCGACAATCACAACAAACGCTCACCATCTAGAGCAACTGCCACCACCTTCTCTTCCACTCTTATAATGGCTGTGCCATAATCTAAACATAAATTCCATGAACAATGTTTCTTTCCTTGACCGAGCCGCCTTTGGAACTTTTTATCACGAGCTTGCATTCCAGACGATTAAAACCTGATCGCTTTCAAGTTAAATGTAAACAAGTGAAACATGCATGGTCCTCCATGAGTGCACAGTGAACGAGGTATGAAAAAGTGACTAAGTTCAGCATTTCCCCTGCGCCTGATTTAGTCCTGAAAATCCCCAAGTGCTTAGCATATTTAAATTTTAATTTAGCACAATGCATAATAGTAAATAGACGTATAGAGAAAATGTAGACAAAATCCCACCCCTTCACACTAGAGATCTCTAGATGTAAAAGATCTTTCTACTCCAGTAGTTTCTTTCCCCAGAACCACTAAACTCTGGAATTCAATTCCAGTTTCCTGCTTCCCTAACTGTACTGACATGTAGAAGTTCAAGTGCAACGTGAACCGACATCTTGCTGCCCAAATCCCTACATAGTGCCCCAGTAGTTGCTGCCCCTGATAGTAGCCCCCTACACCAAAGTGGCAATGTGCCTTGTTTGGGGTGAAAATATTTTAAAAAAATAAAAAATGTGGTAAACATTTTTTAAAGAGTCCATGTTATCGCGAAGTATAGAAAACAGACTTATATAGAAATCAGTTCGTTACAACTTTTCAGAAATTTTATAAAAATCTAAGACACCAACTTTTTGATAAGCACAAAAGTGTTAATTTTATCCATTTTATACTTAAAGGCACCCCTAGGAGGGCAACCAGAGTTTTCCCGGAAAATTCATTCTGCTACATTTTTACTAATATAATGTTTAATGTTTGTGCAAAATTTCAAAATATTCTAAGGCGTAGTTATTGAGAGAAGTGCGCACAGACGGGCAGACAAACGGATGCACGGGCAAGGGTGAATATACAAGTACATCCTCCTTTGTCGGGGGCGGGGCAACAAGTTGTTTTTGTTTGTTTTTGAGTAGTCGCCTTTAAATATTCATAGTTTTGTTATATAGCAGTAATTACGTAATACGAGATTCCTATAGTGACGCCAATTCTGATGGGAAGACATTTATATATATTACATCGTGACGACGACTGTGACAAAAATTGGAAGGGTTTACACAAAGTTCGTTTTAGATGATAATAAAACACATTTACTTTTTCTACTTGTGATGAATGAGGACACGAGACAGACAGTTATAAATTATTAATGGTGATTGCTTAATTCATCTGATCGGCCGGTCGATGACGTCAGGAATTCAAACTTGGATTTCAAACTTGGTCTAATTTTCTACCCTTCGCTTGTAAGGGGGTCTCCTCTCCAACTGACTATCTCTCATCAACGGTAACGCCCTTTACTCTGTCTGATCAACTGACTTCTAACTCCGTGGCTTTAGATATGTTTTTCAAAACAAACTTTTGACAAACAAAGAATGGTCCATTATAATTCTAACCTAGTTTAAACAATATATTTTTATTTGCATTGCCCATTCTTTTAACTGACATATTTAATATTCAGATTTCTAAAAAAAAAGGGCAATCAACACTTTTCCCGACATGAACAATATTTAACTATTTCTAATAGAATTAACAATAGACTTAATTTGTAACATTCCATTTTCCATTATTATCTTTAACACTTGCCTACAGGGTTCGATTCTTACCTTATCCTAATATCATTTTCACTTATCTTACTTACTATGTCTTCTTACTTACATGAGAAGGGGACAGCCCTTCATGTAACAGTTTACCATAATTCTACAACTGTTGGCTCGCTGACCAACTTACACGGTTTAATCTTTGTCTTTAAGTGGACTTCAGATATTGATATGCGGAGACTTTGTTATAAATAAATTTTGATTTAATATAAGGATATCAATTCTACAGGGACATCCTTACCTAGATGCCTCCAAGAAACGATGCCCTCTTTCATTGTGTACGGAGACAACAAAACAAACTGAACAAAATACCAATGTGCGCAGAGTTTTCAATGTATAGAGAGAAGCTAACGTGGCCATCGCCTTTTGTGTTTTATGTCTTGTCAGTTTACACCATGGTCATTCCGGCATCACTTTCGATTTCACTTCCCTAATAAAAGCCTCATAGTGACCAACCATGAACACCTCCCACCTCCTTCCGACAAACACAACAGAGAAACACTGATTTATGAAGCATCTCCTTTAATAACCGAGTCGCTTTATTGTCAGTCTACGTCCGTATCGAACGACTACACATTTATTGGCAAAAGCTGATTGATCTTCAACTTTTATTGACCGGCACAATTTGTTTTACGCGCTTAGATATTATACCTACATTCTTTATACCAGGGCTGACATTTTGGATTTCCTTGTAAATTCCTGCACCCAAATTCAACCGACACTTAAATAAATTCCTTCTATATATAAAAGCGGAAATGAGTCGGTTTGTTTGTTCTCTATAAAAAGGAAAATGATCGGGCGAAATAGTATTTAAGATAGTTAATTAGATGTAACACTTGGTAATGAATATAAACTGCATTAGCTTCGACATTTAGTGTTGGACATGGATAGAATTTTTTTTGTTTTTTTTACTTTTTTGTTTTCAATGCAAGCGGTGAACAGAACGCGCATTTTCACGCAAACCCCATTCCAACAATAAAGATTCTTTTTATTTAATTCTAGACTCGTAAATTTATTTTTATTTAATTCATATTTAATTCAGTAATTGTCCTTCTACGAAAATTGAAGCTCTACCAATAAAACAAGCGAGCGTTTGTGTTTCAGATATTTTTTCTACATGGTCGATACCATAATAATTGCAGTTTTGCCAGTGATTAAATATATACTATATAACCGTGTATGTGTGTGTGTGTGTGTGTGTGTGTGCGTGCGTGGTTCGTGTGTTTATGCAATAAAAAATCTTAATGTTGAACATTTTTTAAGAATTTTCAAAAAGTTTTTGCACCAGTTAGGAAGGTATACAATATTTTAATTATTCGACAAGGAGTACAAATAAAACGATATATACATACACACACATACACACACACATACACACACGCATATATATATGCTTCCTTTTGAAAACTAAATATATTTTTAAATCTTTTTCAAAGTGTGTTTAGCGTGTTTTATTAACTACTTAATCTTATATATATATATATATATATATATATATATATTATACTGTTGATAAAATGTTTCAGTATCTCATAACAACAACACAATATGTCATTCCAAAAAGTGCTCAATGCATGAAACAGAGCAATATACTGATTGTTGGAGAGCTATTGGCTACACATTAGCAAACGTGTTTCAATGACCTCCTAGCAGGGAAAATCACCTCATCAGGCCAAAAACCATCCACGAAACTTTCAATAAAGACCATCCCTTTATATTAAAGTCAACTTTACAGGGTTGCACCATTCTAAAAAGAAAGAGGGTACTAACAACCTATATCAAAACAAATATAAACTATTCACAAAATAATGTTAGGTGTTTCAAGGTATAATTCTGAAGCAGATTTATTATAAGTTTGCATTAAATTTTCTAGCTCCAACCATTATAATTATAACTGTTTTTCGTTTATTTTGTAAATACGGATTTTTAGAAGCTCCAATATCAAAGCAATCATTAAATTTAACTAAGGTTTATTTTTCCACTTAAAATCGAGATATAAATATATACATATATTACTAAACTATAAATTTTAAGTTGAAAAAAAACTTAGTTAAATTTATTGATTGCTCTGATATTGGAGTAATAGTTCTAAAAATCCGTATTTACAAAATAAACGAAAAACAATAATAATTACAATTGTTGGAGCTAGAAAATTTAATGCAACCTTATAATAAATCTGCTTCAGAATTATACCTTGAAAAACCTAACATTATTTTGTGAATAGGTTATATTTGTTTTGATATAGGTTGTTAGTACCCCTGTTTCTTTTTAGAAAGGTTCAACCCTATAAAGATGGTCTTTATTGAAAGTTTCGTGGATGGTTTTTGGCCTGATGAGGTGATTTTCCCTGCTAGGGGGTCATTGAAACACGTTTGCTAATATGTAGCCAATAGCTCTCCAACAATCAATATATATATATATATATATATATATATATATATATATATATATATATATATATATATATATATATATATATAGGGGGAGAGAGAGAAAGAGTAAGAGAGAAAACAGAGGCATTTAAACGGTGTCAGAACAACATTTATTCATTTTCCGCAAAGCACCAGCCATATAGCGCAATGTCGAGAAGCCTAGACTGTCATTTGGGCGATCGGATTTCGATCCTTACTTGAGGCAGTTGCTTGTTTAGCCGCACTGATGAGCTGCGAAACAGTACTGTATGTGGAGTAATATATATATATATATATATATATATATATATATATATATATATTCATATATATATATATGACTACTTCATTTATTTACATAAATTTAATATACGAAAGTATAGATTTATGCGTAAACTTAAAGTATTTACTTCAAAAGTGCTCAATACGTACGGTAGAGCTAGTTAGTAATTTATAAAATATATATGGCGATTAAGCTACACTGAATATTCTGCGTTTCATTCAAGTATAGGATTCGTCAGGCTTATGCGCCATAAGCCTGACGAATCCTATAGTTGGATGTAACGCAGAATATTCAGTGTAGCTTAATCGCCATATATATTTTATAAATTACTATATTTATGTATATATATATATCTGTTTGTGTGTGTATGTGTGTACGCATAATGGTGTAAAGATATACATATATATATATATATATTAAAGAGGAAGAATAGAGGTTATATATAACTTCATTACATTAATGAGAGTTAAGGGAGAAATACCCCTTAACGTTCCCCTCAACGTTTTCTCATTGTTTTGATTATATACCAAATTTATATATAACTTTTATTCCTCATCTCTCATTTACTATTATTTTTTCTCATCTTAATGTTTCGCGCTTCCTGTCGATGAATTTTTTTTGTGGAATATTTTACCTTTGATAAGACACCTATATATATATATATATATATATATATATATATATATATATATATATATATATATATATATATATTGACGGCAATCATTATTCAAACACACCTGATTGAATACGACAGAGTTATTCTTTTTCCGAATTGTTTGCATGTCTTTTAAATTCGCCTAGCGATCTTTTTTTATTTTAACTGGCATGTTGTATATCATGGCGCCCACCATTTTTGTTCAGCCATATTCCGTTCAAGCGTTTTCTACCGGTGAATCTGATTTTCGTCCCGAGGCGATTGTTGATGCGGTTTTCTTTTTCTTTTTCTTTGAGGCTTAGTGTATTTATAGTCGTTTTATTTTCATATTGTTTATAAAGGTGGAGCAGGACACACACACACACACACACGCGTATATATATATATATATATATATATATATATATATATATGTCCTGTATATATGTATATATATATATATATGAATAAATATATATTTTTTTTTTTTTATTAAAAGTAGGCCATCACTAACCAAGGCCCGGAATAAGGGTTATTGCATGTACAGTACGTTGTACGTTAGTGTTGAGATTTCATAAAGTGTCTACTCAAGGGGCGGTTCATCAGGAATTTGTTTACGTTGGATTTGAAGACATCCAAGTTGTAGTCAGTTGGCAAAGAGGCAGAGGGAACAGAGTTCCACTGGCGTGCTGTTCTAAGAAAGGAGCTGTGTGCATGAAATCTACGCTTTGATTTAGGCACAGATAGAGAGTGGGGGGGATTTTTTACAGTGGTTTCAGCTAGTCGGGTGTTTTTCGTAAATGATTGGTGAGGAAGGACCAGAGATTGGAGCCCAGACGAGCACTTGCCATGGAAATAACGGTAAAACAAAGACAGGCTCGCAACGTCTCTTCTGTGGGAGAGAGGTTGCAGGGAAGAAAAAAGGGCATCCTCACTAAGCCACGAAGTCTATTTTGTACTCTGTCAAGGCAGGATAGGCTATTTTTTGCAGCTCCTGCCCAGATATGGCAGCAGTATTCCATCCTTGAACGTACTTGAATTTGATATTGATAGAAGAATTGCATCATTAGTGAGATATCTTCTGGAGTGATAGAAGGAATCTACCATCTTTCTAGCGACCCTGGCAACAGACTTGATGTACGTGTTCCATTTCATATCAGGAGTAAAGCTCAAGCCCAGAAGCTTGTCAAAACATTGAGCTTGTCCTGTATATATATATATATATATATATATATATATATATATATATGTGTGTGTGTATATATATATATGTGTGTGTGTATATATATATATATATATGTCCTGCCCCCACCTTTATAACCAATATTAAAAAAACGATTATAAATACACTACGCCTCAAAGAAAAAGAAAAACAAAACCACATCAACAATCGCAATATATATATATATATATATATATATATATATATATATATATATATATATATACTAGCAAAAGTACCCATCGTTGACTGGGTTCAAAAACAGCCTACAGAAAAAGGACTCTGATTTATGAAAGTATTATATGTTATGAAAAGGAAGGATTGTAAATTTGGGTTGAATTTGGGGGTATCAAAACCAAAGCAAAATTTGATGACAGTAAAAATAAAATAGATAAAGCCCATAAGTTATTATCCCATTGCTGTTCACACTTAAACACTTATAACAATATTCTGTGGATTTATATTAAAAACCTTGTTAAACATTGTGATATATTTCCATTCTATGGAGGTTAGGTGCGAACGAACACCCCATAATTTTACTATACCATATTTCTTCAAACCGAAACCTAATTATCAAAGTATACTCATGCAATAGATATGAAATGTCTTTATTAAAGTTTGTGCCTATTTCCATTTTATGGATGTCAGGCGCGAACGCAGACCCCACAATTTTATTATACTGTCCCTATTTAATTTAAAACATACTTATCAAAGTATTATTATGTACATCTATATCAAAAACACTTGTAAACTTTTTTTTTTATTTTTAAATTTTTTATTTCCATACTTTGTGGACCAGGCGCGAACGCAGACCCCACAATTTTAATGAACCACCGTTCTGCCAGATCAAACATACCCATTTCCGTGTCTCGATACATCTTCTATCATTATATGTAATCAGTTTTTTAAAACAGTCAACCATATAGGAGCCTGTTCGTGACCAGACAAACACACACACACACACACATACACATTCAGGTTTATATATATATATATATATATATATATATATATATATATATATATAGATATATATATATATATATATATATATATTAGGATCTATATACAAAACAAGATTGGGTATCCTTATACATAGTTGAAATAAATGCATATCTAAGCAAATATATAAATAGACGATCTGTTACTTGGACGCAAACTTAGATGCAAACGTGTGGAAGACAAAAATGTGCCAGTACATTTTCTATATCTAAATGGAAGATGCTTATTTGGAAGTGGTTAACAGGAATTACTGACAACCTGGTCATTAAATTTTAAATCTAGATCGTTAAAAAAATAAACACTTTCACATAGCCTGCTGACAACCTCTGCTTCGTTCCTACTATAAGTACCCGATATTTTACTAAGCTGCAAAAATATCGCCGAATCCAATGCTAACATTAATAGAATCATCCGATTCGTCGACAGGGTGATAATATAACTAAATAACGTCATTTTTTTTTGCCTCGCTTACAAACACCCACACACGTCATGCCTCTATAATTGTGTTCCTAGTTTCTATTGGTTTATATCTTCATCCACTTCGTTTCTCATGCTCATCAACTTGCATCCTTACTCTTCATCTATTTTCTATTCTTTTCCTCCTAACCACTCTTTCTTCTATTACAATATTTGGGCAATTCTATTGTCTAGCTTTCACCGCTAGTCATCATATGAGTTGGCTTTGTCATCGTCCAAACACAATGAAAGCCATTCCCTCGGTCAATATGTCCAATATTCTTTGACCATCGCAAACACACACACAGCGAAATAATAGAACTGCCTTCAGGTTTCCTGATACCCGTCCAGTGACCGAAGTCCGTATTTTACAAGACATGATTCGATTTTGTGGTGTTCTTTTGACGAGTGAAAATCGCTTTTGGCAGACATGTTTAAAGAATTACGGCGTCTTTTGTACGATGGGTGCGCGTTGTGAATTTTTGTTTCCTTATTGACGTAGGAGTTTCAATTTGACTAAACAAAATGAGTATGTAGAGTCACAATCTACGAGTAAAAAATTTACTTTTACCTCGACTAATGTTTGCGCAAAATTAAAAAAAAATATCAATGTGTGGTTATTGAGAAAAGTGCGAACAAACAAAGGGACGAAGAATTTTGTGGGCAAGTTTTCCTCCTATATAGACCCCTAGAGGGGGCAACGATAGATATTCAGGAAAATCCGTTCCGTCAAAAATGTATTTTATCATTACTAATGTGCAAACTTTTAAAAAAATCGAGCCGTGGTTATGGAGCAAAGTCTTAAGAACCGAATATACGAACGGGAGTG
>NC_136516.1:5922500-5942500 GCF_053919585.1 Euprymna scolopes
CATTATTTTATTATTACTAGCAGTAGTGAAAGATTTTGTAAACAAAATTAAAGAAAAATAATTAAAATAATCATTTTTAAGAATCGATTTCCGGTTTCAATTCCAATTAATCGCCATAACAATAGTATTAATACAAGAATTTACTTGCAAAAATCTCCCAAAATATCAAAATATGAATAAAATATACATTTATTAAATAAAGTAATTATATGTAACGCAGACGAGTCTTTCTTTCTTTCTTTCTTTCTCTCTCTCTCTCTCTCTCTCTCTCTCTCTGTCTTTCTAAGATTAGGATTAACATAGTGTTAAACTGGACTTCACTCTCTGCCATTCGCCACTAGCCTTTCAAGTCGACCAAAAATCGTAACAATATTATTTCGCAACTTATTTTGCGGGATGATAATCATACACTTCACGTATTCGCTCTTCAAGTTTTTCAGAATTTCTTGGATTGGTTGAGTAGACTGGCGCTTTCTACCACCCCAAGGAAAAAAAATTAACCGGAACTCCTAATCTCTCTCTCCCTCTCTCTCTCTCTTTCTCTCTCTCTCTCTCTCTACATATATATAATATATATATATATATATTACATATATATATATATTATATATATATATGTAGAGAGAGAGAGAGAGAGAGAAAGAGAGAGAGAGAGGGAGAGAGAGATTAGGAGTTCCGGTTAATTTTTTTTTTTTTTATATATATGTAATATATATATATATTACATATATATATATATATATTACATATATATATATATATTACATATATATATATATATTACATATATATATATATATATATATATATATATATATATATATATATATATATACAATACTCACTATATGTGACTGTCTATCTACGTCTCTTCCGTCCAGGACCCAAAGTCGCATAGCGGCACAAAGCAATTGAAAGATATACATAAAAATTATGTTTAAAAACATGCCTGCGCTTATTCTGTGCATTCGCCTAACGTGTCTGCGGACATGAACAAGCATTCTCAATTATTATTGTCGTAATTTTTCCGGCTATTATCATCGAGTACAAGCTTAATTTTCAGATTAGAAAATAAATTTAAGGTAATATTTTAATGAGTGTGGCAGTCGGTGATCAATTTGCAATGATAAGCCCTTACAAATGAGATACATCCCTTTTACACGGTAGTTACCAATGCTGCTCCTCGTCTTTAAATGTTTTCCTCTTCTGTTGGAAAAATGCATACACTTTTTTCCAAGGAATTTTGTTGATGTGAAAGATGTGTAATATATGATAAGCGCCGTAGACATACCCGAACAATATTAAAGGTAAAATGTAAATTCTAATGGCAGCATTGACGATGAGAGTAGCCAAAAAGCGGGTTGTCGATGTTGTAGGACGTTATAATTCCAAATTTAAGCCTGTAAGCGCTGATAACCGGTTGTAAATTTATAGAAATAAGTGAAAAATGACAAATTAAATGGTTAGGACAGAAGTGTCTAGGTCGACCAAATTTTGTTGGGTTTTTTTCTCTTAACTTTGATTGCAATCTGAAAGCTGCGTGCGCTTTAAAGGTTCTAAAAGTACAAACGTGTGTAATAGACGGTCCTAATTAGGGTGCAATACTCTACTAAATATTTCGACGTAAATCTTTAAGAAAAACGCCCAAAAGAAACCAAGTTTTTAACTATAGCAAAGTAGGAAAAACAAAGATGGTGTGCGTAAATATATAAAGATTTATTTATTTTGCACATCATTATATTTGATGCTTGTGTAGATTGGCGATGTTTTGAACTGACACATTTTATATATATTTATATATTACAGATTTTAGCTTCCAAATTATGGTGTGTTTTTAGTAGGATTTATATCGAAAAAAAGTATGGACTTCAATTAAAAGAAATATGAAAACATATTAAGGAATGTTGTTAAGAGTAATATGTTTTGAAAATGATATAGTAAGCACCAAATAAATACTTTTTTATTTCCTTAATTAAATTCCGTATTTTTGTTTCGGCATAAGAACGCAAATTTTTTGAGAGCTAACCTCTTTCAATTTAGTCCAAGAATAAATATTAAAAGAAATATGTTGGGAAAATGTAATTGTTGGAAGAAAATAAGTTCGTATTATTTCGTTCAATGAGCTTTTATTTTCTTCGACATAATAGAAAAAACGAAAATACTTGGGAGCTATCTTTTCATTTAGTCCAGAGTTTTGTTTCCAAATAATTGCGTGTTCTTTATAATAATTTGTCTCGAAAAAAAAAAATAATAGATAAAAATTTTGTTGTTTTCACGAAGACGACGGCGTTGTGATCGTAGATGTGGGCGGGATCCTTGTAGTGGATAGTGTGTTGTAAACTTTGTAAAAGAAAGCAGGTATACGAGTTATTCAACGTTCGTTTACTTATTTTCTCTCTATTGCAATTTTCAGTTTCACATGCCTGTAATGACCTCTCCATTAAATTAGCTTGACTTCAAGCGTAATAAGATTTCTCATACTGACGCCATATTCTAATTTTAGTAAGCGTTCGTTAATAAACCGAGTGAATTGATTCCGGAATAAGATAATTTTCAACGGACTTTGGCGAGGGAAAATTTATTTTTTTATGAATCGCAAATTAGAAATATTATGCTATGCCTATATATTAGTTATGGTTGGTCGAAGCACAGAAACATGTAGAATTCATGCCGGGGGCAACTGGTAGTAGTAAGAGGACTATATATTAACGGAGAAAAAATAGAGACACATTCCTCCACAGATATTGCGATTGTAATGGCGTTACTCGAAGGATACTATGTAGCGTGTTATTATCACGACTATATGCAACGAAAATATTGTTCAAAAATTACATAAGATAGTGGCTATTAGCCTAGATGTATTGAATTTTTCGTGGCATATGTTGTGGCAAACCTACGTTACTTTGATCCGAAGGGGACTTTCTGGAGTAATTTTATTATATATGAAAATTAGAGATAAATAATAACCTGGAAAAGTTTACTATATATTGGATAAAATATAATAATAAGTAGATATTGTTTCTATGAAAATAAATATGGAATCACAATGTGCGTATTTGACGGCAGTTTGCTAATATAATATCATAAATCCGCTAAGGTTCTTATTCAATATAGCCGATTGCTTAATCGGTGTTAGCATCCATTGCACCAAACTCTGACCTTGTTCTAAAGAATCATTAAATGCCAAAGTCATAGGAATGACATCGCGTCGTCATTTGACATTTCAAGAGAACGAAATGTTTGGATCCAATTGCTTTAGCTTAGCGAAATGTCTTGCTGCCATCGAGAGAAAAATAAGGAAAAGATGGGAATATCTTAAATTACATGGAATGGTTATCTGGTAAAAATAAATAAAATTGTTGTCTCACTATCGCATGACATACACCTTAAGTAATATTATTAGGCTATATAAGTATATATATATATATATATATATATATATATATATATATATATATATATATATATATATATACTTATATATATACTTATATGTATATATACTGCTGAGGTCAAATCTGAATATATATATATATATATATATATATATATATATATATATATATATATATATATTGAAATGTCTCTATTTCTTCATTCTACGCACACAATAATATTTTGAACTCAGTTTGTTTTCCTTGTACCCATTTGTGAATTATGTAATGAAATTCTGTTTTTTTTGTTTTGTTTTTTTTTTTGATAACCTCGAAATATCTTCCAGTAACGCGATGTCTTTGGATATTTACTTCTGGATACTTGACTTTTACCAACTGTTTTTATGGATTTTACCGTCATTGGATATTTTTCTCTTCACTCTCCCATCTATTCACATGAAATCAGTTTTCTTTATTTTTCCATATTCCTACTGTCTGACCATTTATTGACCTTTACCAAGAAACCCCATTGGCTCACTTGCAGTTTCATTAAATAATCTGATTTCGCATTTTCCTAATTCCTACCATCCTATGAGGAGGAACGTATTTCTGTCGAAACACCGCGGATTAAGGACGATCCACTTAATTTTTGTCTCTTTTCAGAATGTTAAATCTGTGTCATACGCTTGTTAAAGTGTTTTAACATGGTTTATTAATTCTTTTGTCTTAACAGAGAAACAGTACTGTGTGTGGATAACTATAATGCTCCCTATCTTAGGTTGAACATTTGGGAAGTGATATACAGATTACCATTAGCGTATGAAGTGATGCACTTTGTGGAAACAAATTAAATTTAGGTACTTTGGACAATATCAAAACATTGTCAATTCACTGCCCCCATAGCAGCAACCGTCTAGCGCAATGTGTAGAAGCCCCGACTGCCGTTTGGGCGATCAAGTTTCGATCCTGGCTTGACGTAGTTACTTGTCTAGCCGCACTGATGAGCTGTGATACAGCGAAACAGTTCTGTATCTGAATGACTATATATATATATATATATATATATATATATATATATATATATATATTGTATAATATCAAAATAGTGAGAGGAATATTATTTAATTCTGTGGTGTTAAGTAAGGCTTACAAAATATTTTTGGGAAGTAATATTTTATATAAGCAAATTAGCATTTACTCAAAAACATGCGGTTCATTTTTACTGTGTTTAATTTTTGTATGTTTTTATTTGTATCCTTGTTTTAAATCAACATTTGAAGTATCAGAGTTGCACATTTTTTAAAAGTCTAATTATCTTCATTTTATCAAGGATATTTCGCTAATTGAGATATTTATTTTAACGATTGGATTTTAATTTATAAAAGACGTCTTATAACGGGTATATTTTCCGGACCTTGCACCACCAACAAATGAGGAAGAATAAATCTATAATTCTCCATTTCCATTGCCAATTCTCTGGATGTTATATCAAGTAGTATTGGCATTTACCTACATTGTGGAATTCGCAAACCAATTTGGAATCTAATAAAATCATCATATTCTAATCAAAGATTACTATAATATTTCGATATCAAAATCGCAAATTGTTTTTTTTTGTTGTTTTAACCCTTATTTTTTACTAAGTCATTTAAAACGTTTTAATCTTGAATAATTTTCTATGTATGTGCAGATTTTCAAAATTATGTTAACCAAGATTTAATATTTTGCTAATGACTTTCATCTATGTATTGGAGACTACACCAAGAATTCATGGATTAAAGGAAACTACTTTGAATCGAATTCTTCGTTCAAATAATTATTTTTGTTTGAAAAAATTATATTTTTCTTAATGAAATTTAAATAAAAAAACTGTCAATTTTATATATAGTAAATAACGAAAAATAAAGTTTGTAAGCTATAAGCACCTGTTAACTTAAAGAGAATATAATAATTAATATTTGTACAAGAAATTTAAAAAAAACTCAACGCAACCAATATAGGAGATGGTACATAAAAAAGCGTTCACATAAATGTATATGTGTACACTGATACTAACAAATATTATATATATATATATATATTTTGCTTACCAAAAAACTATGTATAATTGTTCTACGTGACTTCATGTATACCACAAATAAATAGCACGGATCTCCGAAACGATCGTACAGAAAATTGACTTTGTTGTTGTTCCTTCTTATGAAACTGATTTTTAATTTAATTAAAATTTGATTTTTAAATTTTTAAATTTTTTTTTTAATTTTTAAATTATAAATTTCATTACTTAATATATATATATATATATATATATATATATATATATACATACATATATATAGACATATATGTATAGAGAGAGACGTGTATATATATATATATATATATATATATATATATATATCTTATTTTTGTCCATCAAATCATAATATACACATATGTAATAACAATGGACGGAACTGCCTGCTTTCAATAAAATTCCCCAATTATCTCCCTTTTATTCTTTATTTCTGTCTGTTTGACTTGTTTCATATCATTTCGCGAGAGCGGTTAATTAGTCGCAACAATACCCGCTGAAGCGACGTGGTGGTTATGGAAACTAATTAGAAAAACATTTTACATTTTTTACGATTTTAAACACCAGTATATCGATCATAACTTTTGTTCTACTGAACGAAAATTGAAACTTTTTTCACAATATGACTGAAAAAGTGATATTTAAACTGTAATATTTGTTTGAAATTTGGTCAAAAAATGAGTGAACGGCGAAGCTTTAAAGCAGTTCTAAATTACTAAATCTACCTCTTAACCATATATACAAACATTAACGTGTTTGAATGATACTAGCAGGCCGCCCAGCATTGCCCGGTCAAAAATTACGCTTAAATATCTTTTGACAATTGCAGATTTCGTATTTATATATTATATAGGACCAAGTGAATAACAATGATTTAAAAAGTCTAAATAAAAAATGACTCGTGCACACCCACCAAGAATCGAAACTAAAACGTTTAGCTTACGATGTACTTTTTTTTCCTTTGACGTTAATGGCCGATCTACGTAGACATGTTTTTCTGAAAGCAAAAACGTAAAACATACACCACTAGCTATTACGTGATGCAGGCATATTCGTATTATCGTTCACCATTCGCCTAGCAACTTCCATTTCTAACATTTTTACAATTTTTCACCGATTTTCCCCAGCTTAAACCCAATTATAAAATTTCGCCTTGGTTTACATATCTTATATATGACGGTTCATGTTTGTAGACCAAAAATTGGCAGAGGAGTTCAGTAGACAATTTTTTAAACAAATATATATGTATATATATATATATATATATATACGCATACATAAATAAATATAGAGAGCAGTGTGTGTTTGCTATAACTATTTTACGCAAGTATATATCATTTAGCATATCTGCATGAATATAATTACACTTTATTGTTAACTAAAGATCATAATCTCATGAGAAAACGGAAAAAAACTAATAGGGAATTAATTAAAATGAACGTTTAAATGAATATGCAAATTTGCTAGATCTTTTGCAGATGAATGCAATGCTACGATCCATATATAACAAAGTTGTATTACACTTATAAATAAAGAGAAAAATGTGTTTTTAATATGAATATCATCACACTAAAAATAAACAATTTTAGGAGTATATGTATATATATATATATATATATATATATATATATATATATATATATATGAATATACCCCTAAAATTTGTTATTGATAGTGTATATACCTATAATATAAAGCTGTGTGTGTGTGTCTGGTCACGAATAGGCCCCTATATTGTTGACTATTTTAAAAACACTAATCTATATATCTATAAAAGTGAACGTGTCTGTCTGTCTGTCTGTGTACATTTCCCTACGCAATAACTCTGTCAATTTTTAGTCTATAGACTCAAAATTTGAAATACCGGGTACTGAGATTTGGGAAAATCGATGTGACGGGTGTCAGCCATAAATTTGGCTGTTAAGGTGTCAAATTTCAATGATTTGCCCTTTAAGAACTCTACCAAACTCCTCCGACAATTTTGGGTCTAGACACTTGAAATTTTAGACATAGGTCCCTTGAACCTGGATCTAATTTAATAAAGTGATTTGAGCCCGAAACTATAAATTTTAAGGGGTCATAATAGGGGTCAAATTAAAAAAAAATTACTTTTTTTTTTGCTCAGCATACACGTCCAAACACCCGGGCAACGCCGGGCTGAAATGCTAGTTACATATAATGATAGAAGATGTATCGAGACAGAGAAATGGGTATGTTTGATCCTGCAGAATACTGGTTAATTAAAATTGTGGGGTCTGCGTCCGCGCCTGGTCCACAAAGTATGAAAATAAAAATTTAAAAAAAAAGTTTACAAGTGTTTTTGATATAGATGTACGTAGGAACACTTTGATAAGTATGTTTTAACTTAAATAGGGATGGTATAATAAAATTGTGGGGTCTGCATTCGCGCCTGGTCCACAAAGTATGAAAATAAAAGAAATTAAAATTAAAAAAAAACGTTTACAAGCGTTTTTATATAGATGTACATGAGAATACTTTGATAAGTATGTTTTAACTTAAATAGGGATGGTATAATAAAATTGTGAGGTCTGTGTTCCCGCCTGGCCTTCATAGAATGGAAATAGGCAGACACTTTAATAAATACGTTTTATATCTATCTGCATGCGTATACTTTGATAATTATGTTTCAGTTTGAAGAAATATGGTATAATAAAATTATGGGGTGTTCGTTCGCGCCTGACCTCCATAGAATGAAAATATGTCACAAAGTTTAACAAGGTTTATTAGTAAAGATCCACAGAATATTGTGATAAATGTTTCAGTGTAAACATGTATGGTATAATAAATTATAGGGTTTATCTATTTCATTTTTACTATCATCATATATTACTTTGGTTTTAATACCCCCAAATTCGAAGCTATCTCTTTACAACCCTTCCTTTTCATAACCTGTCATACTTTCATAAATCCGAGTCCATTTTCTGTAGGCTGTTTTTGAACCCAGTCACCGACCAGTACTTCTGCTAGTATATATATATATATATATATATATATATATATGAGTTCGTGTACGTTTGTGTGTGTTTACTTTGTCTTCGGTTGTGTGCTATTTAACCCTTTTCTCTCGTTCACACCTGTCTAATATAAATTGATAAATGTAACACCCCAACAATCCGAACCACGCGAGGATGCTATTCGATTTAAGCTCACTCCATTCCAATTCTGTGTAAATTTAAAACCTCTTAGCCAGGCGAAAATGAGGCCGAATTAAATTACACTCTGTTCGATCGAATTAGAAACCAGATAACGCAACGAGTGAACTCTTCGCCATCTTTATTTTCCATCGGGATGTTTTTCGCGCCCAATCAAAATGGCGGAGGTAGTTTATTTTTATGGCCACACAAAAGGTTACAATACTTCCGCTGCCTTTCTCTAGTCGGAATGCTTAATAAAAATAAATCACTGACTACCAAAATTACAAAGAACTATTACGGGGTCTTCTGAGAACTCGAAACTTGAAGGTTATGAGCCAATAATATTGGTGCTGCAAATAGATAGATACTTTTTTTTTAAATGTTTCAATGAAGAACGATTTGGGCCAAGAACTGTCGGTTCTTTGGTTGTTTTAACGTCTTTTATTCTTTTTTGTGGTTTATTTCATGTTGTACTCGATAACGAAAACAGGTTTCGAAATTTTGTAAATGGGGTGTGATAATTTTTATTGTTTTTGATTTTTTCGCATTGCTGTTTTCAACATGATAGTAATTTTTTTCTGTTAATGAATTACATAAATGTTTCATTTTTTTATGAAAATAATAGCCTATATACGAGCAGTGTTTCAAAAGTAATGCCTGCTATTTTGGGTTTTAATCCGAATGCAACAGAAGGGGTTGTAACATACAATGTTATAATGTTATGGCTATGTAAAGACTAAATTTAAATTGTTCGAAAACATTATTTATTTAAGATTGTGAAATTAAAAAATAAAAATGAATGTGTCAGCTGACCGGTTTCGAAGCTCGCTCAACAGAGCTAAAATCGAACTTAATTACGTTTTAAAAAGAAAAGGGGGGAACAATGAATCGGAGATGAAAAAGTAGGGGGGGGGAATATATGTATATAGAAAAAGGGGGATGAATTAATTATTACATAGAAACTAGATTAAACCCTAAGAGATTCTCTTTTTGTTTGCAAAGAGAAGGTCTCAGAGTCTTAATATACATAGTTTCTAGAATTTTAAGATGGTAAAGAGAGTGCAACTTACTAAATGGAAAAAAAGTCCGCACTAAAATTCAAAGCGCAAATACGATTATTTATAAGGTGCTCTCCTATAGATGAGCCATGGGTATTTTTCAAAACGTCCGAAGGTAGGTAGTTTCCATTTCGAATTTTGGATGGAACATGTTTTACCTTATTATCTTATCTTTGAGACGTTCCCCCGACGTAGCGCACACCGGAGCTACATTTAAATAAATAAGTAATAGAATTGGTATGGTGTGGGGGGGGGGAGAATGTCTTTACAAATTGAAGACAAAATGGGTTTACAAGAAAAAACAACACGGGTATTTGATGCAAAGTAACATTGTTGTACGTCAGAAGAAATTTGCTTGGCTACTTTTTCACTAACATTACCTAGCCAGGGTAGGCGTAGGTAGATAGGGCATTTATCGACATGTTATGTTATAATGACAGGAGGCATGCATTCGTAACCTGAAAGTTTAATCTTCCTGTTGTAGATATTGCCGGTGTGAGGCTTTTAGAATGCAACACCTTTCCTGCACTTGCGTCAAAAGCTAAGATGCATCAGTCAATTTCTGAGGATATACATGTTTTGGAAATTTTTGATGGTTTTTGATTATTTTTTTTAATTTTTATTATTCATTTCGATTTGCGTATAATTTTATTTTCTACTCGATAAAGATGTACATGTTCAATATTTTAGATGCGGAGAGGAGATGGTATACGTCGTTCCAAAAGGGTGCCCCATATTTTTTTTAAAAATTCAAATGTATTAGAAGGAATTGCTACATGAATTTTTATCATAATTGAACATGCATTCATGACCTGAAATTTAGAAACTGCTCAAATGTGAACAGTGCAAAAGGGGACAACACGGGGACTAATTTAAATCAAAGTAAGCACATTAAGCCTTAAATCTAACTATAGCTGAAACCTCCTTGGTTAGGATTACTAGACCAGTTTCGATCGTATTTGCTTCTCGTCCTACCCTCTACGCCCCTATTCCCTCTCTTTGCCGAACCGCTTTCTCCTATTGCTATTCACATGTTATACACACCCATGTAAAAAAAAAAAACACACACCTACATTCTTAAAGATTTGGACCACGCCCAGAAAACTTTTTTAATAAACAAAATGAATGAATCTTGCTTTTCGTTTCGGTCTAGCTTCTTTTTTTTTTCGTTCTGATGAGATGGGGCTCTTCAAATTGTTATTCCACTGAAACATGTATGCACATATGTAACCAATAATGTTTGTATAATACACATACTGTCCTTCATTGAGCATTCTTTAATAATCATACGGGTTTCGGTGAATCTACATCTAGGAAACTAAGCTATACAACCATAATATATGTATATATACATATATATATATAATATATATATATATAATATATATATATTTCTATAAAAATATATTTTCTTATTATATATCAATCCTTATATAAGAACTCAATGTGAATACAGAGCTATATATAGAATAAATGGCAAAAATTTCTATTCAAAAATACATGATGTTGACAATTGTTATATTTTATTCCTTTACATCAATTGATCCTTACAGTTCTTAACAGTGTCTGTTTCGCAGTGCAAAATCAATCACTTAATAATTCTATCAATTATTGAATATATATATATATTGATATGTAATTTGCTTGAAGCAATCCAACTTCCGCTCCATCATCTAGCATGCTTTGAATCGATCTGTCACGTCTACCATTTGAAAAGGGATTTTTTTCAGAAATTAATAATAAATATTTTCGCAGACATAACAAGACATTTATACCTAATACAACTGAATAAATATATGTATATGTAGACATATCTGTATGTACTTATTGATTTGTAAATTGCCACTTGCTTTCGTCTCCTTTCACCAACAACGACTATATTTCATTCCTCGCATTGTGATAGCCTTCTAAATTTCTACTAGATATATATATACTAGCGGGGGTACCCGGTGTTGCCCGAGTGTTTGTTTCCGGGACGGGGGGGGAGTTTTAAAAAAATGTTATGGTAGGTAAGTAGGAAGGATCAAACCCGGAGTCATGAGTACAAGTAGGAAAATAAAGTGTGAAAAAAAACAAAAACATCTGCAACGTTAACAGTTCGGCCACCAAGAAAAGTCCATTCCAGTTGTTTAGGAAAAAAAAAACGACTACGGTAGGTCGGCGCGAACGTGAAAATATAATGAGAATTGTCCAGCACGCTAACCACTACGCCACAGAGCACTTCAGCTTAGTTTAGTGATTTTAAATAACTTCACATCAAAGAACTACGAAGCCAAACCGGTGTTCTCTTCTCAACTGTTCCTTGTGAACGATCCCCAAACGGTGTTAAGTGGTGGCAGGGGGAGGAGGAATTTATTAGAGAGAAAATATTTTACCACTTCCATTGATCTTAACCGATTTTGGCCGTGACTTCTCAGCAGAAAAAGTATAGAAATCTAAGATTATCGAGGAATTTGAGAAATAATAAGCCTATAACACACCTGAGATATTGTTCTGCCGTTTGTGCATATTATATTTGCATGAAATATCTTGATTTTTAATCCTATTAATGTCAAAATCAGTCGGGAAAAAATGAGTTCATTTTATTTATATAGAATAGAGAAGAAGATATATATATATATATATATATATATATGATTGCAACGTCTTATCAGACGAGTGCCACTCCATCAGACATTTAAAATCCATGAGCCCAAATGCCTGAGGGAGTATCTATACAAAGATGATGTTACAGAGTCTTAGCTTTGTATGACAGCTAAGTCTCTCTCTTGGTTCAAAATGTTGATATCCAGCAACAAGCAAGAGCAAGATAGCAGCAACAAATTAAACTGCAGACCAACTTAATGCGAATACTGGTCTCCCGCTTTATGGTTTTTTAAATCAGAGATTTGCTTCTCCTAGAAAGGTTGCCTTCACCATGGCTTACGGGAGCCCTCTTCACCCCAATACACATATACACACACACAAATATACACGGTGCTAGTTGGCCGTTGACCCAGAAAAAGAGTTCATTCGTCCTATTATATATATATATATATATATATATATATATATATATATATATATATAATTAAAGAAACGCCAACCTCACACATATTCTTTTTTGATATTTTCGTTTGAACTATTGGAAATGTAATTCCAATTATTTTTTGTTTCTTTTAATATATTTGACATAATGCTGGCACCAATACAAGTAATGTTTCCGTCATTAGAATGGGAGAATATTTCGAAATATACGTTCGATTCCCACTGCTTGAAGTATCTTTTCCCCATTTAAAATGTCATACGGATACACCTGTAAATCTGAACTTGATTTTAAATATAATCAGGCAATGGGATACATCGTTAAAATCTAGTTAAATACTAGTACGTATTTGTTACCATCCCACAAGTTGAGGATGTGGCATAATGTCCTAACGTGGCACATTTTAAGGCAGCCCTCCCCCAAGAATGAGATGGTCTCTGGCCTCATAAAATTTAACTGGGTAACATTATCAGTATTTTCCGATAAGAACACTTCAGGAAGCAAGTAATAAACTCCCCGCACCCGAAACACGGGGACAATGACTGGAAAAGGTGGACCTTCTATGTCTACCTATATTCTTATATCGGTCCAAGGACATAAGGGCACCCACTGCACAAAAATAGCAACGACTTCGTCACATATGTCGTTGACGTATCCACGACTGTGCTGAATATAACATTAATAATACAGATTTCTTTTTTTTATAAACAGAAATGGGATAAGTATTTAATCTAACGTTAAATTCCTTTAAACAAATGAAGTACAAAAAAATGAAAAGAAACTGAGACATGTGTATGCAAGTATTATGTATTTTCTATATCCTTCACTTCTTGTAAATAGAGAAAAAATACTCGAGCTGAGATCGACACCAATACCTTAAAACAGTGACTCAAGTACGATAACCATCACTCCAGCTTGACATGACTTTTAAATAATGTTTTCAAACTCACTCATACTTAATATGAGAAAGCTGAAATATTTTATGACTAAGCATGTGCAGTCGTAAAACAGTTGCAAACAGATAAAAATCCGTTGGTCTCTCATGTACCAATTTTTCAATATTGACCCCTTAGAAACACTTTTTTTCTGGATGAAAACAGATTTGAAATTGTCCTCAGTTTGAATCCTTTATTTACCAGATGTAAAGTCTGTAGAGCAACACTTCGAAGAGTATATAGGTTGAGAAGTGTTTTCAAACATATTTTCACACACACACACACACACACATATATATATATATATATATATATATATATATATATATATATATATATAGAGAGAGAGAGAGAGAGAGAGAGAGAGAGAGAGAGATTGCAGTCTAATGGTCTAATGTAATGATTTCCGCAAGTGAAGTGTTGCCAATGAAAATTCCGCCTGACGCATGACGATGAGGGGTAAATCTTTTTTTCTTCATAGTAAAAAGCGAGTTCATGCTGCGAATCTTTCATTGTTAGACTATGGATTTCGAAGAGTATATAGGTTGAGAAGTGTCCTACCACATATTTTCACACACCCACACACACACACACACCCACACACACACACACACACACACACACACACACACACATATATATATAGAGAGAGAGAGAGACAGAGAGATAGATAGATAGATAGATAGATAGATAGATAGAGAGATAGAGAGATAAATAGATAGATAGATAGATAGATATTGCAGTCTAAATGAGAATTCCGCCTCACACATGAAGAAATCAGCGAGTTCTTACTGTGAATGTCTTTCATTGTTAGACTGGATGTTGGATCAGTTGTGTATATTTAATGATTTTAATTTATTCGTATTTATTTGTATGGAGAATGTAATAACTACATTGTTAGTTCTGTCAGACTAACTTAGCGAGAACGTATCGGATTGTTCAGATATAATAGATGTCTGCTTCCATCTAGATGCGCTCAGTACAGAAAGCCTTCAGACATGGCAAGATGTTTACTAGTTTGAAGAGTTAGCAGACCAATAAAAATTCTAAAAGGACCCACGAAGTTTGATAGGTTTGATGGGCTGGGGTGGATAAAAGCTGCTCAGTTGTGGGCCATCTCGTGCCAAAAGATGTTTGTCAGTCATCAGAGAAAAGAATTTGAGAATACGGAAACCCGCTGTTCTATTGCCGTGAAAAAAAGCATTTCCTATAAAAGAATTCCAGTAACGAGCGTATGGAAGTAGGTGGCGCGGGATTGCGCGAGGAAAAGGTTTTTTTTTTGTTTGTTTATAAAAGGCAAGCAATTGTAAAAGAATAAACGAAAATTAGTGGAAACGAAGAAAAGATAAGAAAGACAATGGGGAAAGTGAGAGATGATCAAAAGAAGAGGGAAAGGTAATAGAGAGAAAAGGAAAAGAAAAAGAAGAAAAAAATAAAAACAACAAAAACAACGGAGAAAGATAAGAAGAAAAAGATCATGAAGAAGAAAGAAAGAAACAAATGTGAAATCAGGGAGAAAAAAGAAAGACGAACGTCCAAAATGGTTGTGCGCAATGAAACAGAAACTGATTGACATTTGAACTCAAATTTCCTCAGTTAGCCTTTAAAGCATTGTACTTTATAAAACTAATATAGATGTGTTATAGGTAACCTCATTTATATGTTGACCCTAATGATTATTTTGTGCTTTGCTAACCCCCCCTTTATATATATATATATATATATATGTATATATATATATATATATATATATATATATATATATAAAAGCGAAAGTGTCTGTGTGTGTGTCTCTATGTGTGTCTGTGTACATTTCCCTACGCCTCTACAGACTCGAAATTTGATATACAGGGTACTGAGATTTGGGAAACTCGATGTGATCGGTTTTTGGCCAGAAATTTGGCGATTAAAGGGTCAGAGTTCAACGATTTCACATTTGAGAACTCTAGCAAACTCCTCCGACAATTTTTGGTCTACACACTTGAAATTTTAGATATAGGTTCGTTGGACATGGATCTAACTTAATAACTTCAGTTGGACCCAAAACAATAAATTTTAACGGGTCAAATAAAAAACAATTGACAGTTTTTTTTTGTTGTTCAGCATACACCTCCAAACACCCGCGCAACACCGGGCACCCATGTTAGGATATATATATATATATATATATATATATATATATATATATATATATATATATATATATATATTCTTAGATAATTAGATACATTTAAATATCATGTATCTCTACAATTGCATAAATATAACTTTGTCTCTGTGTATCCTTATAGACTCCTTAACGGCTGAACAGATTTTCTTTAAAATTTACAGAACTTTAGTGTATATGTCTGTGAGTAATCTTTGGTGAGGTTTTGTCACAGAATATCCCCGATAATATCCAATAGGCGATGATCGAAACCATTATTTTAATTTATCTATCATCGATAAGGCGATTTTGCCTATATCGTCGCTTATAAACAATAATACTAAAACGGTACGTGAAAATTCTACTCTGGGTAAGTTGATAGCGTGTTGTTGTTGTTGTTGTATGACGTGGGCTGTAGGTTCAAACTCTTCACGTCAATTTCTAACTTGTTTTTTATTTGCATGACGAGGTATGTATGATCGAAGTCCGCACGTAAATTTCTTACTATTACTGCTTTTTCCTTAACTGGAAAGAAGTTTATATAAAACAATTTTATAAAATATTTTTAAAAAATAGTTTATCTAGAGTGCAATTTAGAATAACACATATTTTAAACTAAGTGCCCGGATGGAGGAATGTGAAGCTTCCCTCCGGGCGATTTCACGAATTTCGATGACAAAAAATATATGAGTGTGAAATATTCATTGATCATCATTCAATCCCGAGCAGCGTCCGGTCTCCCTGTTAGTAATCTCTATATGTATAAGCAAATATTTCTATTTATTATTTTATAAAACAATAGTATACGAACACGCGTTTCGAGGTCCTACCTCTCTTCTGCGTAGCTTGACTGCTTCTAGGATTCGAACCTCAGACCATAGGTAGAAAAAATATGTAAGCGCGACTCATAAATAAAGGACACGCCATCGTATTAATATTTCATTTTTTTACCTAATATTATCTTTTAATTAATTCAGATTCATATTTGTTTTTATAAGTCAAATACGCTATTGATTATTATATCGTAGCCGATATATAGTAGTCATTTTTGCAGCGAGAGAAAAAAAATATAGCTCACAATCCAATACACGTATATTAAATATTGAAAAATACATTAAATTAGCCTATAAATTAATATGTTCGCATTTAGAAACGAGCACTTGAAGTCGACTTATTCCTGCTAAGTTCCAATTTTTGTCGAATTTGACCTATTTGCAGCTATTTTCACCTGGCTGAAACCAAGTCGGAATTTGCATTTTAAAAGTTTCATATATATATATATATATATATATATATATATATATATATATATATATATATATATATATATATACTTGCTGTACCCTGCCACGCGTTGCTGTGGCTCAAATTGGCGCAACGGAAAAAGTTCCAAAATGAGAAAAAGCATGTTTCTCATAGGTTTAAATTTCCATTTTGCATGGGTACACAGTTTTTGTTGTTCCAGTTTCTTAGCTGATATAGATATTTTTTCCGGTTTGGTGACTCTTGAATATGTAACATAAATTATCCATGTGAAAAAACAGTCAGTGTGTAACTGTAAGGCCCACAATTGTAAAGATTGTTCCCTGTGCTTTGTTGATGGTTATTGCAAATGACAATAAAATTGGAAAGTGCAATTTGCTAAAGTGTAATGATGTATCCGGGTGTAATCATAGGAATGCATGGAATGAAGATATATTCATCTGTGAAAGGTCCTGTTAAGATTGTTGTTTCTATGATATTGTTTGTTATTTTTTTTACTGCAAGCTATGTGCCATTGCAAAGCTTGGATTGGTTTATATTTCACAACATGATAATTAGTACACCAAATTTCAGTTGCAATACATGCGGTGGCATCCCTGGCAAATATAACTGTTGAATAATTAACCACTTTATCTGCTTTCACAACAGTGTCGATGGATTTGTATTTGACTACCTCACTTGGAATTTTACATTTAATTATAGCGTTAAGTTAATGGGCATCTTTGTATTGACCTGCAAGAATAGCTCATTCACTCAGTCAAATGGAATTATTATAATTTGAATATCTGCAAAAACATTTTAAACTAACTATTCTTTCGATGAAATAAAATTACAGAAATGACAGAAGTTAAAAGTCAAAGAATTTTGCCCTTAACTCTGACCAGCTGGCACTTTTTCGTACCCAATTTCCCACAAGTGATGCAAAAGTTTTTGTGCGGATCGAACAGTCTGCAACTGGACATGCATATTTTAAGTTAAGTTTAATGTCTTCACATGGAACAAAAAAGTAGAGTATTTGAAGCAAGCATTTATTTAATCTGCTGGCGTTGATTGAAGAATAACAGGTAACATTTGTCTGAAATCTCCTGCAAGCAATATTACTGCATTCCCAAATGGTCTGAAATTGCCACGCAAATCTTGCAAGGATCGACCAAGAGCCTCAAGTGATTTTTTGCGTACCATTGTGCATTCATCCTAAACAATAAGTTTGCATTTCTGCAATATTTTTCCCCATATTGGATGTTTTGGAGATGTCGAACATGAGATTTTTGAAAAATCGAATGTTTTAAAGTAGAATAAATAATTCTTCTACTGGCAGCAAGGTCGCAGGTATTCCTCATGCAGCAAGGGTTAAGGCAATGTCATTTTGTTACCAAATGGCTGCCAAAATCAATTTAATTAGAAAGTTTTTACCAGTTACTTCTGGTGCTGTTAAAGGTAGCAGTAATTTCCAAATAACTTCTATTCTCACAGTCAGTAAATTAGGTGACTAAAATAGGATTTATCCATGTTTTGACAATGCCTTATTCACTGTAATTAATTTAGGAGACTAAAATAGGATGAGGGATTAGAGATGGACAGATACAGAGAAAGATATATAGATAGAAAAGAGACAGTGAGAGGACAATAGAGAAAGAGAAGGAGATAGAGAGATAAAGGGATTGATAGATAAACAGAGAGAGGGGGAGAGTTAGAAACAGAGAGGGATGAAACAGAGGAAAGGAGAGAGCGAGGGAGTTAGAGAGAGAAAGGGGCTCAAAGAGAGATGGAGAGGGTGATATAGAGAGAAAGATAGATTGAGAGAGGGAAAAGGAGAGATGGATAGAGAGAGATATTGAGAGAGGGGGAGAGAAACAGAAGGTGAACTACACTTCACCGTTTGTTGCCTCGTTCAGTAGAGAAGAAATCTTTCGAGACTGAGGCAATTTTAATGTTTTGTTATTATCCAGAGAACCCCTTTTTGCGGGGGGGGGGGGCTAGATTTTCCTCGCATTAGAAACCGACCGGGTTATCTGTACTTTCACATAACAAATTAATAAAAGAAAAACATATTGTAAAATTTGAATTCAACAGGAAAATACTATTTTAAAAATAGCACGGTAACATAAGTGCATAAGTGCCACTTTATGTACTCCTTGGGCGTTGGGTTCCATGGCGACCAGCATAATTATTTAATGGTCGCTCCCTTAGACCCCCCCAGTCAAGGCTAATGCATGCGCACGTAACATTTTTTTTATTTACTGACGTTGGATTAGTAACTAAACGATTTATTGATAATTTCGTAACCCTTAAACGCATGCCGGAAGATTTAAATTGGTTCATTATTGTTGTAATTAAAAAAAAGTTTCATTCGACACAAAACCAAAAACACATATTAATGATAAATGATTTATTATTCTATTCATTGAAATTTACTAATTTTTAAATAAAAAAGTAAAAAAAATGTTAATAAAAAATAGTTGCTTATGTGAGCATAAACAACTTGTTGTTTTTTTTAGATTAGGTCCACCTTATAATCACCCCCCAACCTCCTCATCTTAAGAACAGCTTCCGGAATAAACACCACTTTTGGAGGGGGGATATTTGTAAAATTTAACTGATATTTGTTGTCAGCATACCCACCCGAAAATACTATTAAAAAAAAGGAGGGGTTCAGTGCCCGTGGCAGAGAAGTAGATTTATTTATCAATAAAGTTTCGGAGAAGTAAATTTATTTATCAATAAAAGTCGTCATTTAAAAAAGAAAATTGTGGCGGTGGACCTAAATGTTTTGTTTTCGCACTATTCAACAATTTGTTCATCCGCGCATGTAAATTAAAAAATATTTGTAAAAGTGAGAAGTTATCAGTAAATGATTTAGTTTGTTTTTTTAATTAATTTATTTATTTTTTTTTACATTAGGCCCACCTCCACAAATGTTAAGAACGGATTTCAGAATAAACACCGCCGACCTCTCCATGTTAACAACGA
>NC_136516.1:5947500-6015000 GCF_053919585.1 Euprymna scolopes
AAAAATGCGCAATAGATGCACTGAAACTAAAGCTGTTTTAAGAACTGCGAGCAACCACTGTAAAAGAGTAATAAAAAATGCCAGAGAACTATATGCGCAATCCGTTAAGTCCAAAGTAGCTGAGCAGCCGCTTGGTTCCCACCAGTTCTGGCAAATAGCAAACAGGATCTTGAACAGAAACGTGCGCTCTATCCCAACCATTATTAATGGACCAGAGGTCATCTCGACAGCATCCGACAAGGCCAAACTATTTGCCAAAAACTTTGCGGCAAATTCTACCCTGTGTGACGAAGGCCATCAACTCCCCATATTCCCTCCTATAACAGACAACACGCTATGCAACATACAAATATCTGTGCGTGAGGTCGCCAAGATAATCAAGAACCTTGGCTCCAGCAAAGCAACTGGTCCCGACGGTATTCAAATTATAGTGTTAAAAAAATTACAACCAGAACTTGCCCCCATACTTTCCAAACTGTTTAAGCGTTGCCTTAAGGAAAAGTGCTTTCCAACACCCTGGAAGACGTCATCAGTATGCCCTGTATTAAAGAATTCAGGTGATAAGTCATCGCCCTCTCAGTACAGACCAATAAGTCTCCTGTGTGACATGAGTAAGTTGCTGGAATCCACAATAAATAGAGAAGTAGTCAACTACCTCAGCAGAAATAACCTTCTTAGCGACACGCAATATGGTTTCCCCTCTGCCAGAACTACAGCAGATGTGCTAACGGTTATATCTCATAGGATTAGCGAATCTCTCGACAAAGGCTTCATTTCTAGGGCAATTGCTCTCGACATATCAAAGGCCTTCGATAAGGTTTGGCATAAATGCCTACTACACAAGACTTCCATCTACGGTATAACTGGAAATGTTTTCTCTATCATTAAGTCATTTCGCTCAGATAGGTTCATAAGAGTAGTTGTTGATGGGCAGAAATCAGAAGCCCACAGTATTAATGCTGGAGTTTCTCAAGGGTCCATACTGGGCCCAACTCTCTTCCTGATCTACATCAATGATCTCCCAAAACACATACTAAAATCTTTCGTTGACATCTATGCTGATGACACGACTTTGTATGGCAACACATTAAAGGCCGTAAATGATGATTCTCTCTCCTCTGGTCTTGACCGCGTAGTACAGTGGAGAAAAAGGTGGCTGGTTACCTTTAATGCATCTAAGACCAAGCTCCTATCTCTACATCATAAACGCTCTGATCCCCATCTGTCATCAATTGAAATGGATGGCTTTCGTCTAAGGGAGGCCCCGTGTTTTGTTAAGCTCTGGGGTTTGACCTTTACACCTGCTCTTAAATGGAACACATACATCAAGTCTGTGGCCAAAGTCGCTGAGAAAATTATGGGATCCTTCTACGCTCCAGAAGATATATCACTAATGATGCAATTCTCTATCTATATAAGAGCCAAGTACGTCCAAAGATGGAGTACTGCTGCCACATCTGGGCGGGGGTTGCAAAAAAAAACAGCCTATCCTGCCTTGACGGAGTACAAAATAGACTCCGTGGCTTGGTGGGGGATGCCATTTTCTCTACCCTGCAACCTCTTTCCCACAGAAGAGACGTAGCGAGCCTGTAATTGTTCTATGGTTATTTCCATGGCAGGTGCTCGTCTGGGCTGCATTCTCTGGTCCCCCCTCGCTAATCTTTCTCAAAAAACACCCGACTAGCTGAAACCACCGTCAATAATTTTCCCCACCCCCTATCTGTGCCTTAATCAAAACGTAGATACCATGAATAAAGCTTCTTTCTAAGAACTGCACGTCTGTGGAACTCTGTTCCGCTTGCCTGTTTCCCTCCCGACTTCAATCTGGATGTCTTCAAATCCAACACAAACAAATTCCTGATGAACCGCCCCCCTAAGTAATGTTACCTCACAATTTCTCCAATACTATTGCTACACTATCCCTTTGATTACTGTACACACAATAACCCTTATCCATTAGTGGCCATTGGGCCTTGATAAGTGGTGAACTCCATGTAAAAAAAAAAAAATGTATTTTCTATTTTCACATTCCTTTTGCGATATTATTATATTATTTGCTGTCAATCATTTTCTCAATATAATTGTTTATTTTTCTGATAATAATAATTGATCCAGCGACCCGCCGTCGCTCGAAACGATTGATAATAATAATAATAATAATAATAATAATAATAATAATAATAATAATAATAATAATAATGTTTTGACCTTTGACCCTGCTTGCAACAGTCAACACAGATACTACGCTATGATCACTACCCAAAATTGTTACAACATTACAAAAGGGGGATTTGTTAGGGATTGCCCAACCTTTTCTACACAATTTAGCGTGTTATCTCCGGATGATCAAATGCCGTTCGTTGTTTTGATGAACACCAAGTAATAGTAATATTAGTAATAGCACCGTAGTATTATTGTCTTATTATAATTCGCAGTAGAACTACTACTTGTCTATTTTTTATTGATTTTATCCAGACAAAGTTTATTGCTACTGTGACAAAAGGAACAAGGATTTATGATCGTGTCTAACAAGGGACTGAGGAAAGTTTAGTATCGAGATGTCTGTTCACATTACATTTAAATTTCTGTGGGTTAGTACAGTCAGGAAAACAGGAAATAGGAAAAAAATTCCGAAGTTCAACGGTCAGTGGAAATAAATCGTTAGAGATTAAGTCTTTCCGGCACCTACATGTTTCTGCTTATCGGGTTTGTCGAAGTATATACGTCGAGGAGGAGAGGAGTGATGTGGGTTCATCGGAGCACATGACATTAAATTATTGTAGAAGAGGCACAGAGATGAGAGTTTAGGAGATAGTGCGGGCAAATTAGATTTGAGAAAAAAATGTTGGATCTTGTCAAAGGGTGGCAGATGATGCAGTCAATATATGTAAACAGTATTAGATGCCTGAGCGAGTTATGCTATTATAAGGATATAAGAATTCTTTCTGATGTAAATAATTGTCTAGCTTGCTAATAGAAGCCGAGCGCATTTGTAGTAACTTTGGAAACGTTCTCTTTGTATTTGTTTCAATTAATGTTATATGGTATTTTTTATTACATTTTAACCCCAAACAAGCCACAGTGCCAATTTGATGTAGGGGGCTACTATAAGGAACATAAGTTGCAGGGATACTATGTAGGGAGTTGAGCAGCAAGTTGTATGTTCAGATTATACTTCAACTTTTGTATGTCAGTAGAGTTGGGAAAGCAGGAACCTGGAAGAGAATTCCAAAGTCAAGTCTTGCAGCTCTGGGGAAGAAACTAGTGTCAGGCTGATTAATTTGAAAGATGTGCTCTCATATATGAGGCTATTTGTCATGATTCCCGATGAGAAAGGTTTTGCAGTTGCAAATAATAATTATAAAATCATTACGACATATACTAACACGATATATTTACATTAAGTTCTTGGATCTCTTATTACAAGAGATCTCTCACATAAGGGTTGCGTTTCCTTAAATTTGAAAGGCAACAAAACACGAAAGATGCCCAGTACTCTCCGTTAGGTTATATGCTTAGGCAAATCTGAATAGTTTGGTGTTCTCGCAACAACCATTGACCATTGGTTTTCTGTTAATAAAGGCAGTTTGCTTTTTCCGTAGTTTTTGTTGCAATAAGAACTCTCAAGACTCGAATTCATCCTGTGCCATTACATTGGACGTCTGTATATTAAAGTACCACTCCGATCTCTCGATAAATCTTCATCTTCAACGACTATTTTACTTAGTAAATAACTGCTGGTGGCACTATATTTGGGATGCTCCAACAACAACAACTACTACTACTACTACTACTAGTAGTAGTAGTAGCAGTTGTAGTTATAGTAGTAGTAATAGTCATTTAACAATAGTATTACTACCTCGAGCGTTTAAGGCTGGTATTGATTTTTCGATGGGCCCGTTCCACTCCTGCACACGCATCGTGGCATATAATCGATGGCAAGTCTGATCCGTTGTTAGGGAAATAACATCAGAATGGAAAGCGTTAGGGTGAGGAGCCACACGACTCTCCCATGGGAAAAGTAGGTAATTTGACAGGGTAGAGGTGAAGTTTCCAATTATACCACGCTTCAATTCGAAGCCCGTCTACCTAGAAATGTTCGCACTGATCGCTGCTATTCTTATCTAAATCAAACCAGGTGTGTGTGTAGTTGCGTGTGTATGTCATTTTGTATGTGTGCGTTTGTCTGTGGCGAATATTTATTCATCTATCTATCTAGCCATTAATCTATCTACGTATGTATCCGTCTATGTATTATTATAGAAAATGAACTTAGTATTAAACATAAATATTGAACATAGAATTAAAAACAATTATGCAGATTTTTATGAAATCTTACACAAATGTACATTAAGTATCTGCTAGTGTTCGTAAAAAGGGTTTCTATCAGAATGTCTTCTATAAGTATCAATAATCGAAAATATCCGATTAAAAAACGGATATGCGATTTTGACCAAATTAACAAATTATGCAGTCAAATATCACAAGTGCATCTGACAAGTTTTATGCATGGCATATACCATACACAGCGTGTTTTTAGTATAACAGGTGCGCGTTCGGATTGACTGTTTCTCTTTAGAGCACAACTGACCTATAATACTTGAATTTCTCATTGTAAATAAAAATTCGAGCAATTATTATTACACAAGAGGATAGACCTGTCATATAAAATAAACAGAAGGTTCTTTAATATGACAGGGCGCGTTCGTAATGAATATTTCTGTGAAGAGCACAACTGAAACATCATATTTGACTTTTGTATTTTAAAATTTAATTCAAGGAGTTATGTACAAAAGTAATTGTATAAAAGCAACATAAATTTCTCGACGGTGAAATATACACGAACATGAATTGTGGACTAAGAATACAATGTACTGTAAATATGTCTCCAACGAGAGCACGAAATCAATCAATAGGATTAAAAAATGGACGATATCATCGATTTCGCTCACAATAAAATTATGGCACTGGGAAACATTAGTTGATTACCATTTAATCCCGGGAACGTCAGTTTTCCCTATGAGTATATATATATAGTAATTTATAAAATATATATGGCGATTAAGCTACAATGAATATTCTGCGTTTCATCCAACTATAGGATTCGTCAGGCTTATGCATAAGCCTGACGAATCCTATAGTTGGATTAATCGCCATATATATTTTATAAATTAATAACTAGCTCTACCTACGTATTGAGAACTTTTGAAGTAAATACTTAAAGTTTACACATAAATCTATACTTTCATATATTAAATTTATGTGAATAAATGAAGTAATTATATATATATAATATATATAATATATATATATATATAATATATATATATATAATATATAATATATAATATATATATATGTATATATAATATAAAATATATAATTCTATTATTTATTTATTCAAATGTAGTTGTAGCGCGCACTACGTTGGGCGAACATCACAAAGATTGGATTCTCGTTTGAAACAACACGTACCATCAAAGATTTGGTGTGCAAATTTTTCACCTTCGGATTTTCGTAGAAATACATATGGTTCTTCCATTTGCGAGCACCTCATAAATAACCATGCATGTGCCACGAATTTCAGTGCTGACATGTTTACGATCTTGAGTAAGTCGCACTCACTCTTTCATATAAAAATTGCGAAAACAATTTTTATAAAGTCATTGAGAACAAGCAAAAGGAAAATCTTTTAGGACTTAATTTGGTCTCTATGTAATTTTTCTCCCCGCTTATTTTCCGTTTTTGTTTTTTACTCCATATACATGACGATTTTTTAAAAATCGTATTTTCCTCGATTTAGATCTGTTGAACGAGGAAGGAAACCTGGTTAGCTTAACTTTATTTTCATTTTTTATGTATTTTCAATCATCATGTTGATTGGTCTGTATTTAGCCATAATCAAATTTTGTACCCCCTCAAAAAGATTTATATATATACATATATATATATATATATATATGTATATATATATATATATATGTATATATATATATATATATATATATAATAAGAATTATTAATTTACGAAAATGATCCAAGATGTTAAAACTAAAGTATATTATAAATATTAAAGTATTAATATTTATAACGTAATCTTAACCAGATATAAAAGCTCGATAAAACCAAATAGGACATAGAGTTTATAGTAAGAGAAAATAGTTAATAAAACACTTTTTGAAAAAGAGTTAAAAACATATTTAATCTGAAAAGGAAACACTCAATAAGTGAATAATCCTTAATCCGCGGAGTTTCGAAGAAATACACTCCATCTCATCAGAGGGTAGGAATTAGCAAAATGCGGGATCGGATTTTGCATACAAAAGTATTTGATGACACAGCAAGTAAGTCAAAGATCTTACTTTATAAGAAAAAATTAAGCAGAGTGAATATGGTGCAGAAAAAGGTGATTACTAGTGAATGGATAGTCTGGTGAAAGGTAAAGTATCCAATGACGATAAAGTACAAAAAATGTAAATCCAAGACAGTTAATTGAATTTCCATTCGCATTTTGTTATCAAGTAAGATAAAATATGTTTTTCAAAGTGTTTTTAATATGTTTTATTAACTATTTCCTCTTATATATATATATATATATATATATATATATATATATATATATATATATAGTTTGGTGGTTAAGTTTTAAATTCTGAAAAAAAACAACATGTAGACACATATATTCGGTTTAAGAATTTATTGTTTGACAAAAGTAATATATAGAAGGGGGTTATGTTAATTTCCTTAATTCATAGATTTTCAACGTTTGCTAATATCATCAGAGGAAATGAAATGCGTTTAGCAAAATGTTCAGCTGCGAGTAAACGCTATTTTGCTTTTCAGCACAATTATTGAAAATGGTTTTTGGGTGGTGTGGATAATTATATAGGAAAAATTTTACGAAAAGAGAAGTTGATACAACCTGGGCAATCCATTATTTGAAGGAATACAATTTCCTTCGGGGTTATAAATCCAGGTGGGTAGAAAATAGGTCCAGGAGAGAAAGTAGTATTCCCATATAGCGAAAGCGTATTGCTTCTTATTGATTTCTCGAAAGGTATATGTGGCAGCCTTATTCGTTGTTGCGTTGGGTGTGTGTTGGTTGATGTAGTCAAAACGCTTTCTCGGTGTTGAAAAAGTGCGTTCAATGTTGTGTTGATATACCATTTCATTGTAATTATCCCCGTGAGTATGAGAATTTGAGCATTGAGTTATGTATGCAAGGGATCTTGAAATCAATAGTATAGGTAGCAAAATAGCAAAATAATCTGGGAGATGATATTCAGAACGGTGCGTTGGACGATTTGCTTCTGGGGTGAGTCCCGATAGAAAGATAGTTCGCTTTCTTGTTAATAGTGGGTGAGGGAAGCCTTTTATATGAAGTAAAGAGGAGAGTGGGGGCAAGTAAAGAGGGTAAAGAGAGAAGGGGAGGGTTTAAATTAGGCGAGCATACAAGTGCTGAATGGATTTTTCGGCGGGGGGAGGAATTGTATTTTAGTATTCTTTAAAAGGGTTGACCTCTTGATTTCAAGTTCAAATGGGAAATGGATATTGTGATTTTCAATGGGGGCGTGCGTGATAAGAGGTGGGTGTGCTTTTTTTTGCTGTGCGGTTGGGTGAGCGGGTGAGGTGGAGATAGAAACGTATCATTGTCTGAAATTTTGGAATGCCGGGAGTGTTACTTATTTAAGTGAGATTAACGTTGGGTTCTTTTCATTCTGACTGTATATTTAATGATGACTTTATTAGTTGCGACACAGTCAGTTTATTACGCTTGTTTTTGTAGTGTGATCTAGTTTAATTAAGTTTGTTTAAATTTTATTTAAAACTAGCGGGGGTACCCGGCGTTTCCCGAGTGTTTGTTTCCGGGACGGGGGGGAGTTTTAAAACATTTTATGGTAGGTAAGAAGGAAGGATCAAACCCGGAGTTATGAGTAAAAGTAGGAAAATAAAGTGTGAAAAAAAAAAACATCTGCAACGTTAACAGTTCGGCCACCAAGAAAAGTCCATTCCAGTTGTTTAGGAAATAAAAAACGACTACGGTAGGTCGGCGCGAACGTGAAAATATGATGTGAATTGTCCAGCACGCTAACCACTACGCCACAGAGCACTGCAGCTTAGTTTAGTGATTTTAAATTACTTCACATGAAAGAACTACGAAGCCAAACCGGTATTCTCTTCTCAACTGTTCCTTGTGAACGATCCCCAAACGGTGTTAAGTCGTGGCAGGGGGAGGAGGAATTTATTAGAGAGAAAATATTTTACCACTTCCATTGATCTTAACCGATTTTGGCCGTGACTTCTCAGCAGAAAAAGTATAAAAATCTAAGATTATCGAGGAATTTGAGAAATAATAAGCCTATAACACACCTCAGATATTGTTCTGCCGTTTGTGCATATTATATTTGCATGAAATATCTTGATTTTTAATTCTATTAATGTCAAAATCAGACGGGAAAAAATGAGTTGATTTTATTTATATAGAGAAGATGTATATATTTCTGTTTGGAGGCGATCTATGGATGAGTTTGTTTTGTTGTTCGTTGAGTTGCAATTGATATTTGAGTGAGTGCTTTATCTACTGTGGTTAATTAGCTATTTTTTATAATGGGGTAAATTGGTTTAAGTGCGGGGCTGGGTGTGGGGTTACCCTAACCTGGTTGAATTTAACTATTTATATAACAATTACTTGTATATCCATCTGTCAAACCTAAAAATAATTGCAGATATAAGCACATATATACCAACAGACACATACACACGTACATATACACATATAGACATACACATATACATACACATAGTATACACATAAGCACAAACACTGATCCATACAATGCATACATAAATACAGACTTATATGCACACGCATGCTTGTACTAATGCACATGTGTACTCAATTACATATCATAACGCATACACGCAAGCACACATATTAGAGAAGGGAACTACTTATACAGCTTTTATTGCTCTATCTCTTCTCTTTTGGCTTATCACATCTGGAAAAACTTCTCAAAAATACTCGTTTACGTAATTGTTATTTTTGTCCCCTCTAAAATTATAATTATATCTAGGCCAACCATTTTACTAGTAACATCTTACTTTTTCCTAAATCATTTCAATTCCAATGTATATATCTAATCTTGACTTTGAATTCCCTTCGCAAAAATACAATAACATTTACATATATTCAAGACATTTTAAAATATATGAAACATTTTTTAAAAAAATGTTACATTATATAATTTAACTATATTTTTCACAAAGCAGTCGTAACTTTTCTGAAGAAAAGAAAAAAATTATTTTGTAACACAAAGTCCGTTAACAACAAAACCATTTGTTACTTTTTTTTCAAAAACAAAACAATTAAAACATATTAACAGAAAATGATTTTTGCATCTTTTTTTACGACATACGTATTTTTGTTTTGATCATAATTACAGTACACTGACCTTGAAAAAGAAAATGTGAACAATTCGTACTGACACACATGTCGATCCAATTTCAACACACTGACCTCTTTTTGTGTGTGTTTTTGTGCGTGTGTGTGCTTGCAAACTGCATATGTTCAAAATATATTTAAAACAATGAATACAATTTATGGTTTGCTTTTGAAAAAAATCTGTCTTTTTGTGTGTGTATATTTATCAAATAAATTTTAAACAATTCTTTTATGATTGAATTATGCATGGTGACCATTTTTTTTTCTATTGGTTACTCCTGATTTCATAGCGGCATATCGGCTCTTTTTTTTCTTGTATGCTTTTTGTTCACTGTGTATGTGTATATGTGTGTGCGTATTTCTTTTTCTTTTTTAATTTTTTTTCATATCGTCTATCATTTATTTTCGTGGTATTTATATAATGAGCCCTAAAAAGTTGTGATTTTCCGTGGTTATCGAAGTTTCTTTTTTTCAACCCCACCCTTGTATGAGTGGACTGGACACGACACAGAACCAAAAAACATGTATGTTGCATACTGGGTGTTATTTTAGAAGGGGTGATATATGTATTTGTTGTTCGTGTTAGTAAGAGAGTCTTAGAGTGTGCATCTTGTATGCAGGTATATCGAGTATATATAAAGACACAGAGTACATGTTAATGCAATAGAGCCGACGATATGTAATACACAATGAAATGAGATTTGATATATAGATAGAGAGATTAAGAGTAATATTGACATTTATACGTTTGACAGTTCTGTGAATGGGAGTGTTTCTATAACATTGACACATATATTTCTTTACCTATTTTTGAGATGATGATTTTTACAAAGTTCTTATGATATAAATCCACAATACCTTTTCTGTTGAATAGCATAACACGAATACGCAGGTACAAAAAGATGGTGATGTTCGTTTATTCTATTTCGACCAGTCAATGGCTTTGCATCAAGGAATTCAAGTCTTTACATGATTTCTTTCTTCTCCCCTTCGCTTCCAAGAATCAATGTAAGCTCTGTCTCTGACTCTTCTCTTCTCCCCTGACTAACTGGCTGAATTCTCACTGACCGCTTAAAGCTCTCTATATAGAGAACTCATGACGTCATTGCATGACTAAACACGTGCATATCATACTCGTGGCCTAACATGCATTTTTCCTCACGTTTTTACAAAGCCGACTCTCTAACCTAATTTTTGATTAACCCATTTTACAAACATTTTCCATTGTCCGTTTTTAAATTCCTCATTTTAATTTCATTTCTTTAACAGAAACAAAATTACGTCATTACATTCCTTTTTCAATAAACAGATATTTAACTATTTCATGTGAACTAAACAATGGTAATTCTACATTCCATTTTCAATAACATTCTGTATTTATTTTTACTCATGATCGGAATTCTCAATTCCAAATCTAGCTTCGCAAGTTCGAATCCTCGGCTCTCCCATCTCATATTTACTCACAAGAACAGACGGCTGTTCTTTAACACTAAGATAAATTTTGTAAAGAAATTCATCCGATAAATCTTTAAAATTGATTTTCATTTTTAAAGATATGAGAAGGGGAATTTTAACGTGGGAATATTTTACGTTAAAACGGCCAAGGGAAATAATCAGATTTCAGCATAACATTTATTTTTTAAATAAAAAAAAATGTATTATGATCTAGATATAGTGTATGTGGTGAATTATTTGACTATCAATCATTTTATTTTTTTCTTATTACTTAATTCTATTTACGATAAAATAAGACTCCATTTATAATCGCCGCACACATTTCATATTTTAAAACTAAATATTAATCAGAACTTTGCCAGGCCATTCATCGTTAAGTTCCACTAAAAGATGACGTTATATTGTCAACAATACAGACAGTTCGATGAACGATATTATCATTTTTTTCGATTTAGTATATGTGGGCCAATTATTCCACATAATATACTATAATCAATAGAGGATTGATTCTATAAGGATACATACGCCATCTGCATAAAGAAAAATAGTATGTGTAAACGTATTGTACGGCCGGCAACGTCGATCTGCCAGCTAGTAGTTATATGTATATTTCTTTCTCTCCTTCTCTGTACATTTTACTTTTCATATTTCTCTCTGTTTCTCTTATTTCTGTTTTCTTTCTCTCTTTTTATCTCTTTATCTATATGTACGCGTATGCATATTATTCACCATTCTGTCTATAGGCTTACAATGAATCCTAACCTTCTGGCCTAGACTAAGAATGCCAGAGAACGAACGAATTGCAAATCCGATTGTCACAAGGGTAGAGTTCAGTTTTTGAAATGTCAAAGATTGTGAGTCTTTGTTAGCATAATACGCATAGGATCATCCTTAAAATGACAACAAAAGAATAGCCAAGCCAAATTATATCGGCCTTAAATGAATTATTAACGAGTTTCTTTGTTCAAAAGACATGCGATGACCTTTGGGAGTAATCGCTCGACAAAGCAGATATATTAATATACTAGTTGTGTATGCCCGTCGTTGCCCGGTCGAAAACTTATTACCGGACGAAAGTATTAGTCACATACTATGTAAGATACACCTTTATCTACATGTTACGAAAAATTGACAATATGCTGAACTTAGAGAAAATTAAAACACATCCATTTTGTTTTATTAAAATCAAACGCAATATAACTCCCTGTAGGGGACGCTCCCCAAATACTAAGAATAATGAACTACTCCATGACGTCACTTCCGCCCATAACGTTACTCCCAGAGAATCAGAAGTGGTTGACGAGCGAGTCAGTGGTAGGTACGCGATGCGGATGGTCTTTAACAGCTAGTCCTGCCAATGAGCAAAGATATGTTTTGGTTCCTACTTCGATGTATGTTTTTAATACACATCTATGTAATTGTTACTGTGTCTCGATAGCCACAACACATTCATAGCTCATAGGGGAAATAAGTCTCATAGCTTAAATAAATAAGGAACTTCCGGTTTCAATGGTAACTGTTGTCGGCTATTAATAATTAAAAATAAATTAAATTTAAATTAAATTTTAAATATATTAAATAAATCAACGTTGAAAACTATTTCAAAATAGAACAACTAAAATATTTCTATTAAAATAAACATTTAATAACATCGGGCTAATTATTAAAATACGTTTTTTAATATAATATGCACACACACTTATTCACCGAATGTATATTTCTTATGAATAAATAGTATATATAAAAATGATCGATGAGTATGTTCGTTTTCTGTATGAAAATTAATTTGTGAAACGATGTACCTTTCAGACGCAGTAATCAAGTTGTGAAAAAACAAACAGACATAAAGACGACGTTATTATAATGGATAAAAAATGTATATATGAAAACATTTTCATGAGAAATATTGGAATGTTTTCATATAAAAGCCCACGACACAGAAAAAGACTATATATATTATAGTTACATACTGACTTGCATACAGTGCACGCCATGGACAGAAACCGGATTTACAGGACGATCAACATAAACCCATTAATTATAGGAACACCCAAATTCGTGTAAAGGAATTTCAAGAACAAGCTGGAAAATATACCCGGCGAACCCAGTGCGACGGAGATATAAAAAATTGGATTAGAATCTAAAACAGGTTTATCGGTTGCAATCTATGAGATAAGCCTAGATGTCTAGTATCCAGGAGTATGCCCCATCACCAGCTACAAAAAGAAATTGATAAGAACATTTTAAAAATAGTGTAGCAGCAAATCCTGGGAACATATTGCAGAAAAAATGTGTTGCAAATAATTAACGCACGGTCGACTATGACAGCGCAATTCATACAGCTATATCACAAGAAAACGGAACCTTTTAAGTTAACATAATGATATAGAAGAAGAAGAAGAGAAATAAGCAACCATAGTAGAAGTCAGTGTCCTCAGTTAATTATGCATAACTGAGAGGGTAAAGAAAACGAAATACCAAGATCTAATTACAGGAGAAACGATAAATTTGTCGCTCTAAAAACAACGCAACAGCTTTATTTTTAAATTCTTATAAAAAAATCAATTCAGGTAACGTGAGTATGTGATAGAGCTGACATCTATTCATTCAATGTAACCGCCTTCCGCCTCAATCACCGCCTCGATACGGGTCTGGAACCGAGAGCATGCCTTTTCCACAACCGGCAGCGGAAGCTCGGCAAATACTTGGCGAATCACAGTAATCAGACTAACATTGATGCTGTGGGAGGTTATGTTGGTGATGTTCTCGACGTATGATCAAACGAAGTAGTCCAGCAGATTCAACGAGGGTGTAGGGAAGCCAGTGCGACATGGGCACACAGTCATAGAACTCCTTCTGAAATCAGGCCTGGGTCCGTACTGCCACACCCAGGCTCTGTCAGCGACCACCTGATAACACCAGGAGATCATAACACACTTCAGTACATCCAGGTACATTTTGGCGTATACTTTTAAGCCGACTGGAAGATATGAGGATGCATAATATGTCCCTCACTCAAATTCACACCTAAAATTATAACCCTGGTTGGAAACTTCATTGAGTTGTACCTTTAAGCATTGATCCATCCCAATTTGCATTTGGAGGGTGCTGGCATTTCCGATCTCGCTCATTAAACACTGTGCTACTTTAAGACATGATAGAAGGCTACTATCGTTCTTGAGGTTTGTACACAACTAGCCAACAAGTAGATGGCTTGCAACAAAAAATGAAAACTTGTTTTACTCAAACGGATATGGGATCATGTCGTTATTACTGGGACGAAAATGTTATTATTCCACGCTGTATAACACTAAAAGAAACTCGAGTCTTATAACTATCTTGTATAAGACTAAAAGAAACTCGAGTCTTATAACTATCTTGTAGTCATAAGAGCAGCCGGACTCATGAAAACTAATTTCAAAAACTACCTGTCAAATATACCTCGTGAACAAAGTGCAAGTGAAGTACGAACAATTGCACATCCATGGACTGGTAGAGTCTTAAAAAGATCTCTTGGTAAGAATATGTGAGATCTGGTAGGTTTTATGTATGTAGTACAACACTCAACGATACTTTTACATGATTTAGCAATATCTAGAGGCTTGGATTAAAAAGTATATACATGCACTTAAACTAACTTTTGTTAATCCTAATTCTACAGCTACAAGATCTCGGACCGATAGACAAAGCTTCATATGTCAATGTGAGGTTTAGGATATAAAGACACGCACGGGCGCTCTTTGTCTCGATAAATTTTCCCGCTGCGTTACGGAGAAAAAGAGCAGGAAATACACAAAATAGATTTGCTGGTGTCTTCTTACTCTCTCCCTCTCTACCACTCTCTCATCTCCACTTTCTTTTTCTCCCACTCTATCTCTCACGCATTCTCTTTCAGATTTGTCGATGTACAAAAACCAGACGAGTTTATAATCCTAAACAGATTAAAGGTAACAGGGTACGATGCTATTATTCTATATGTTCAAGTACGACGATATTTTTACAAACAGACGATCAAACGATACGAAATAACAAAAGAAACGGATAAATTGGTTATAGATTCAATCGAGACAAATCGCAGTAATTTATTTCATCATACATTTGTTCCGATATTAATTCGATCGTTATCACTAGCTGTTACCGTTTAGCCAGCTGCAAGAATATTTCTCACGTTGCTTTTAAATTCCTTATTTCATACGTAATATACCCTGCTTCTTTCGCCCCAGCTCATTTGAGTATTTCCCTGCGGACTACAACAGGTCTTCTTCATCTGTAATGTAAACAATACTTATAGGGCCGTCATTTTTAAAAAATCAAATTTAGACCCGTACTATTGGAAATAGAATATGAGTTATAGTATCTAGTTACTTTAATGATCTCTACCAATTTGCTGTTCTTGTTGTGTAGTGGGTGTGTATATCTATACCTATCTCTCTCTCTCTCTCTCTCTCACACACACACACACATACACACGCACACTATATATATATATATATATATATATATATATATATATATATATATATATATATATATATATATATATATACTAGCATGGGTGGCCGGCGTTGTCCGGGTGTTTGGAGGTGTATGTTGAGCAAAAAAAAAAAACGATCAATTTTTTAACTTTGGCCCCTATTATGACCCCTTAACATTTTTTTGTTTTGGGATCAAATCAAGTTATTAAGTTAGATCCATGTCCAAGGAACCTATATCTTAAATTTAAAGTGTTTAGACTCAAGATTGGAGGAGGAGTTTGGTCGAGCTCTCAAAGGTAGAATCGTTGAACATTTACCCCTTTACAGCCAAATTGCTGGCCGAAAACGATCAGATATTTTTTTTCCAAATCTCAGTACCCTGTATATTAAATTTCGTGTCTGTAGACTAAAAGTTGACAGAGTTATTGCGTAGGGAAATGTACACAGAAAGACACACAGACAGACACACTGACATGTTCACTTATATATATATATATATAAATATATATATATATATATATATATATATATATATATATATATATATATATATATATATATATATATACCCCATTGGAAAGATTAAGAGATCGTCATAAACTTTTGTTATCGACATTTTCCCCTATTCAGAGCCATTGATGTCCATGCCCGTCTTTCCCTCTTTAACTGCCAACATTGTCTGCTCTTCTCTGACTCCCAATGATACGTGTCACGTATTTTGTTGATATTCTAACATTCTTTTCTATTAAAACATTTTAACAAATGATTTTGAAATTAAATGTACTATATAAATAGATACGTTTGAAAGACTTGAAACAACGCATATCTTTTATATAAATAAATTCATTTGTTTAATCCAGATATTTCGATGATATACATCTTTGGCAATGAAGGTATTTTTCATTCTCTTTTGTTCTGGTCCGCAATTACATCTTTGTGTTATTCTGCAAACAAGAATGTTAGTTTATCTGTCTGATAACGGTATGACTTTTAAAAATGGTCATCCGCAAGGTGTCGCATTAGCAACGCAAAATAAATTAAAGACATATTAACTGAGCTTGAAGTGTTGCACATATATTGAAATAAAGAAATACGTATATGAATGCATATGTGTGGAAGGCTAAAACAACGCATATTTTTATATAAACAATTTAGTTATTTATTACAAATAAATTTGTTTATATAAAAATTATGCATTGTTTTTAGCCTTCTAAACGGATTCATTTATATACGTCATTCTTAATTTCAATGCTTCAAACGCAGCTAATTTTTTTTTAAATAAATGATTTTATCTACAATTTCGCTATGATGACAGGCTTTCTGGCATTCTTTTTTTACAATATTAATAACAATCATATTAATCTTCGACCAACATATCTTTCGGCAAAACTAAAATGGTTTCGGTTAATATTTAAGCTTTGATAACTTATTGTAACACATTTGCGTATGCTAGTAAAATGTGATTGCTCCTGATATGATGCAGAGATGGATCTATAATTTAAATGCCACCCTCAATTAAAGTGGACCGCTAACTTGCAGAAACATGTAAATAACTGAATGAATCAAGTACTTTATCCGCTACGCCACTTACAGTCCTTGTAAGGATTTTGTAGAGCCTTATACCTATTTTGGTTTTTTAATAAACAATATTTATACTTTCCACCAGGGTTATGCCAACTGCATATTTTTCATTGTTTAGACTCTCGATTATATAGCCGACGCAGTTATACACAGTTAATCAAGTAAGAACCCATCACTCTATATAAAAGCATACAAGATATAAACAGATGCACACACGATGGTCAAAACAATGAAAAGAATATGCTGTTGTCCTGGACCTACTTACAACTAAAGCTCAATATTTATAACAACCTATTACTATACCAAGAGTGATTTGTATTTGGTCACTCACTCTTACCTGCGCAGACGAGACACCTCCCGGATATAACTCATGAGTTCGGATACACAAAGTTTATAAATCCTTTTTTTAAATTTTCAATTTCTTTAATCCGCCGTTTACCTATCGGTTTTCTTTGCTTATGCCTCTATTCCTACCTACTACATCTGTGTTTATTTCTTTTAGATTTCTAAGACTTGTCTGAAACAATTTTTCTTAATTGTCTACATCTATTTCAGACGTGAGGTGCGCGTCTCAGTCGTCTAGAAATGGCACAGTAGTTTATTCTTACGTAAGCGAAAATATATCACATAAGTTGTATATAAGTTTTCACAGTAATCTAAAAACAAATTCAGAATCGGGAATCGTAAACTGAATCGATAATTGTACGGATTTGAAATTGACCCATCACTAATAAATATATATATATATATATATATATATATATATATATATATATATATATATATATACTTCATTTACTCACATAAAATTAATATACGAAAGTATAAATTTATGCGTAAACTTTAAGTATTTACTTCAAAAGTGGTCAATACGTAGGTAAGGCTAGTTAGTAAGTTATAAAATATATATGGCGATTAAGCTACTCATCCACTCTAGGACTCTTCAGGCTTATGAAGCCTGAAGAGTCCTAGAGTGGATGAAACGCGGAATATTCAATGTAGCTTAATCGCCATATATATTTTATAGCCTACTATATATATATATATATATATATATATATATATATATACATATATATATACATATAGTAAGCTATAATATATATGTATATATATACATATATATATATATATATATATATATATATTTATATGCTGCTCTCCATTTGGGGTATCAACTTCATAATAGGGAAAATTATTCCCAACTCGCATTTAGAAAAAAATGCATATTCGTAAAATTTATTCGTGAATTTATTCAAAACGTATCGGAAAAAAACAAAACAAATAAATACATCTTATTATAGAGTCGTGATTTCAAAAGTTTTTAAAAAAAGTATCTAGGTGCCATTAGCAAGTATCGAAACCGGAAGCAAACCGTAGCATTACACACCTGGTTACGTTGCTACTGTACCAACGGAGAACACATGTACTAATAAAAAAAATAAGGTGAATGTACAAAATGTATTAAAAAATGTTCAATTTTGACCCCTTAAAATTTTTAACCGATTTAAACCCCATAAAAGAATGGATGATGAAAAATCCAATCATTTGAGGTCCCTATCGCCGCTCCGCTATTTTTAATTTATTAGGAAAATAAAGTTTGAAAATATGGAAACATACAGAGAGACAAACAGACAAACACAGTGAGTTTTATAAATAAGATTTATAGGTGCACACCTTTTATCAATCAACACCCGTAAAATATACATAAATACTAGTATATATATATATATATATATATATATATATATATATATATATATAAAGTAGTCACCACTTATCAAGGCCAGGAGTCCATTCGAGGGTAAGGGTAAATGGGTATACATAAGTAGTGGAAATTTTGGAAATTGGATTAGTTATGGGGGTGGTTCATCAAGAACTTGTATGTGTTAGACTTGTAGACTATCAAAATGTAATCAGCTGGAAAGAAGGCAAACGGAAGAGAGTTCCACCGTCGTGCAGTTCTAAGAAAGAATATTTGTTCATGGAATCTGCGTTTAGGTTTAGGCACAGATTTAGAGTGTGGAAAAAATTGATAGCAGTTTTGGCTAGACAAGTTTTTTTTCGTGAAAGTTTGATTATATGAGGCCATAGATTTAAGCTCAGACGAGCACTTGCCATGAAAATAACGATAAACAGAGACTGGGTCACAATGGTTGCAGGGCAGAGAAAAGGGCATCCCCCACTAAGCTATGAAGTCTATTTCGAACTCAGCCAATGCAGGATAAGCTTCTTCTAGTAGCACCTGCCCAGAAGTGGCAACAGTACTCCATCATTGGCCGTACCTGGATTTTATAGAGAATTGAATCAGGAGTGTGTAAATATATATATATATATATATATATATATATATATATATATATAAACATATATTATTATCATATATATATATATATATATACATATTTGAGTAATTATTATGTATATATATCCTCCAGAATACATTTCGTTAGAATATGTTCAAATATAATCACACTGCCTATTACAAATATTAATTTCGATGACAAAAACAGAAAAGTATTTTTTCTCGCAGGGTACGAAATTGATTATTTGTGTTATTTTTAATTTAATTAAAAAAAAGTATTTTTTAATAGTTTTTCAAATTTATTTATGTGCACTCTAGCATTTTCTTTAGTTCCTCTTTCTTAAGGACAATGTGTATTATTCAGAGTAATAAAAGAACTAATTATCGCAAATTGCGGAATTAACAATACGCACTGATATAAGCACTCATCCCTACATTCGTACTGAAATACAATCATATATACATATATACATATGCCTACATATATCTATATATCTATATCTATCTATCTATCTATCTATCTATATATATATATATATATATATATATACAGGTATACATCTCTCTATCTATATCTATATACATGTATATTATGATATAGATAACATTTTAAATAAATATGTATATTGTTATAAGTATATGTATATCAACACATGCGAAAGTAATTATCAGTTGATAAATCAATGCGACATATATATATATATATATACGTATATATATATGTATATATAATAAAAATTACAATTAAATTTACCAAAATGGTCCAAAATGGTAAAACTAAAATATATTATAAATATTAAAGAATTAATATTTATAAAGTAATCTCAATGTTTTGTTAACTATTTGCTATTATAAAAAAGCTCAATACGCAATAGAGAGTAGAGCTTATTATAAGAGAAAGAAAATTAAAACTGTAACTTAAACTTTACCATCAAAATTTATTGTTCAATTGAATACTTAAAAAAAAATTTACAAAGTCCGTATTCCGCGGAGTTTGAAAGAATGCTATTCTTGTTAATCTTCTCATGAGATGACATAAAGCAATCAGCAAATTATATTTGTAGCAATGCTAGAATTTGCTAGTTAAGGCATTAAGTGACACCGCAAGTTATTGTAGTTATAAATTTCCAAACGGCCACGTAGCTGAAACAATAATGTAACTTTACAGAGAGATACGGTAATAAAAAATAAAACGCATATCTTCTCTACAACGGTATTGAGCACTTTCTTCGGTTTTTATTAATTACCATTTTTACTAAATATATATATATATATATATATATATATATATATATATATATATATACAAACAAACTGCATATAATATTTCAGTTTGCATGAAAATCATCTCAAGTTGATCCGAAATGCAAAAGATTTTTTTAGATAGAATGGATTCCAAAATATAGACTTCTTTTGGAATGAAAGTCAATTCAGGTAACTTGATTATTTAATAGAACTGACATCCATTTAATGGAGCCGCCTTTTTCCTTTATTACCGTCTCGACACGCGTCCGGAACTGGAAGCATGTATTTTCCACAACCACCGGCGGGAACTCGGCGAATACTCGGCAAATGACGGGGATCGGGCTGGATGTAGTGTTGTGTGAGGTCATGTTGGTAATGTTCTCGACGTATGATCAAATGAAGTAGTCCAACGAGGCGACAGTGAGAGTCGTAACACACCTTCTGAAGCCAAGCCTGGTTCTATTACGACTTGAGGACCGGAGCTGCGTCCTGATGCCACGCCCCCGTTATGCCAGCGACAACCTGATTGCACCAGAGTGTCACCAACTCTTTAGCACATCCAGGTATATTTTTATGTTGACTTTCATGCCGACTTAAAAGATGTGAGGTGGCATAGTGTGGTCCTTACATGGAACCACACCAAAGACCATAACCGTGCCCGGAAATATTGTTATCATCACCTTGGGCACGCCCTTAAACGTTGCACTGCCCGGATTTGCAGTTTGAAGGCGCTGGTAATGGTTGCCATAAATTAGATAGGCAGAGAATATGAGTTCTACAGCGGAGCATCTTCATTTTCGCTCATTTAACATTGTGCTTCTTTCAGACGATAGAAGGCTGCTTTTGCACTTGGGGTTTGTAAACAACTAACCAACTAGTAGATGGTCTGACACAAAAATAGAAAATCAGTTATCATCAAACGGAAATGAAATAATATATGATGTACCGCCTCATATATATATATATATATATATATATATATATATATAAATTTTGAACCTCCAAACATATATATATATATATATATATATATATATATATATATATATATATATGTTTGGAGGTACAGAATTTATATACAGTTTTGAATAAAATAGGCGGAAGTTTCTCAAGAGCTCTTTCAGCTATCATCTCATCAGGAGAAAATCGATAGCGTACAAAATAATAGTATGCCGAAAATAAAGAGTTCTAATGTGGAACTTATTGAATGTGCCATAAGTACGGGGGCACTAAAATAAATGTATTAACGTTTAAAAACGATTAAAATATTGGCACAACGACGGGCAAAAAAAAAAAAAACGGGAGAAAAGATTCAAAGTTCCCCAAAGAGAAACAATGCGTTTGATGTTTCCTTTTGCCGGCACAAAGAAGGTTGACGCACCGCAATAGAGACATACTCGAAAATCTTTCAATGGTTTCTGGAGTTCGCTCTATGTAGCACCTCGAACCATTCGATTTTATATCTATCGGCACAGCACGGGTTGTCAATCAAATGCTGGCCAATAGCAGAGTCCAAGGCTACAGAAGGAGGGAGACCACCAGACCCCATGCTCCCTTGTCTGATCTTCGATGGAACATGCTGGTTTATACGAGTCAAAAGACATATATATATATATATATATATATATATATATATATATATATATATGTATATATATATCATGTGCGTGTGTGCATATATTTACATCAGTGGCTACCATGTCGATACTGTGGAACAATTTAAATTAAAATCTCAAACTATTATGCAAATAAAATTAGCATCCGTTGAAGGTGCCCTATTCACTTTTATTGGTTCGATAATACAGATGATAGGCCGTACAATGAAATCTCTTTGTTTGTACAACAATGTTATGTCGCATCGAACATATGAGTTGATTCTTTTCCCATTAGGTCCATTTTTGTTCAATTAGAAAACATGTGCTATGAATAAATAATCATTCCAAAATCTAATGTTTTTATGTCAAGAAAATTGTTTTGTTTTTTTAATTTTGTCTTATGTTCTTTTGTTATTCGACATGTTAAGTGACAGATTTTGATATGCTGTTTAGGAAAGCTCTTAACTGCTGAATCAAATTTTCTGCTGTGAAAAATCATTTTCAGGAATGCGTATGCGTTAGAGTCATATAGAATACATGCAAACGCACACTCCTACAAACACACTTACGCACGCTATGTTTATGTAATTCCTACAGCCATCTACGTTGAACCGGATATAGTTATATGGAATAAGTAAGCGAGAGTTGCAACGTTGGTTGAAGTGAGTGTTCCTAATGATGGCGGTCTTAACAGAGCTGAAAGAGAGCAAAATACCAAATATCAAGGTCTCATGTGTGATATGAAAAGAAACTGGAATCTTAGGGAGATATCAATCACCTGAAGTCTTACCTAACTAATATTCCTGGTGAACCTAGTGCAAAAGAGATCCAGACAATTGCATTAAGGGAACAAACAGCGAGGATACTAAAAAGAGCTCTCGGTTGATTTCAATGAAAAGCAGGGCAATGTTGGCAGCTGGTTTGGCTGCCCCATACCCAACGTTACAATCTTTAAAGGAAGAAAATAACAAAAGAATATGGGGATGTAGCGAGACATGTAATCGAAAGCATTTTTGTCAAGTTTGGTGGAAGGGGTGGGGGCATAAATGGGGTGGGGTGGGGTCACCAGTTCCCAACATTTAAAAAATATGTGTGTAGGGGAGTACTTTTTTTTTTTTAATATTTACCTTGGAAAGCACTGATCGTCAAATATTAATCAGTTAATTATTATTTCCTGAGATTTTTAAGGTTTTTAACACACACAGACACAAAAAAAATAAGATGGACCTGTATAATTCCCACACCATCCTTGTATTTTTGTGTTTTTCTTTTTAACAGACTACACCCCTTTATATAAATGATTTTTTTTCATTAATTCTAAGGGCAATGATGTTAGGACATTTATTATCCAATGTATTCTGTACTGTTTTCAATGGTTTCCATGTTTGTTTTCATGCGCAAGTTCATTCAATATTTGCACGATTATACATATAATCCGTACACTCACTTCACTTTTACACCTTAAATCTGTATACTCACTATTCCATAGCAAGCTATAACATATACTGACCAACCAGACATGATTTCGGAACAACCTTATTTGTTGAGGGACATCACGTCCCTACGAAGGATGAACCGTTTTTCTACAAATATTAGACATTAAGAGGAGATTATAGATAGATATATAAATACCCGTTCACATACACTTTTTCACGATAAAGCTAGAAACCAGAATTAGATAGAATCGAGCAATTGCATCGACAACGGACCACGTGAAAGGTGTATATGAACGGGTATTTATATATCTATCTATAACCTCCTCTTAATGTCTAATATTTGTAGAAAAAACGGTTCATCCTTCGTAGGGACGTGATGTCCCTTAACAAATAAGGTTGTTCCGAAATCGTGTCTGGGGAGTCGGCTAATTTCAGTTAAGTTTGAAGATGTGATATCTACCGCCTGCATACCAGCAGTAACTATCTTAGTTGTATAGGACGCGTTGCTTGTCAAATCGTAGAATGTATAACTGGATAAAAATATAAGAATTTAAAAATCGAAGCATGACCAATAGATTGCGCCGTGGCCTATATGATTAGGTCGTCAGTATTGCACACTTCATAAGTGCGACGACCTGGGTTCGCGCCTATGTCGGAGCACATCACTGATAGATGCAGTACATTGAAATCCACTTTGGGTCTGGCATTGTCCGTTGTAATTGCTCGATTCGATCTAGTTCTGGGTTCTAGCTTTATCGGGAAAGGTGTATGTGAACGGGTATTTATATATCTATCTATAATCTCCTCTAAGTGTGTGTGTATATATATATATATATATATATATATATATAATCGGGATTGACGCGATAAGTAGTTCACATGTATAAAATTAGTAAAAACAGAACTATGTAAGTATATACCAGTGTTTCCTTTTATTTATTTCTTTTACATTTTCATTTTAATATTTGTTTCAGTGTCATCCAATATATTAAACGGACAATTTTCTTAATTGTGAATTTAACGTTTTGCACAGAACGAGATTTGCACGAGATATTGTAATGTATGTGTATGTTTCTACTTCGGTTATAATTTGATGAGATGGATCGATTGAAGAAAGCTGATATAGGGACCTTAAACGCGTCCCTATAATCAGGTGGGTAACCGACGGTACTGATGACTTATCGCATCTAAACCTCTGAATATATAATTGAATATATATATATATATATATATATATATATATATATATTATTGTTATTTTAGTTCTTTCCATCTATATACCTAGGAATCTCTTATCTCCTTCAATAGAAATTAAATTTTCATAAATATAGATAAGAGCGTTCGTATACAGAAGTGCATACATAGATACATGCATACATACATATAGTGAGAGAGAGAGAGAGAGAGAGAGAAAAGAGTGAGAAGTTTATATGTATATATTTGTATGCATATAAGATAATGTATTGCAGTCATATTGATTCATCTATAGTGCATTATATATATATGCTTATATATATATATATATATATATATATATATATATATATATGAGTGTGAATGTGTGTGTTACGTGCGTGTGATTTCCTTATCACATTCGTGCACATTTTGTGTCCAATATTCTTATCTATTTCATTGGGAATTAAAGTGAAACTCTAATGAAAAGAGCGACGACATAAGCATTAATAGACAGGGCTACAGCAAAAGAGAAAACAGACGGGTTTCCAACGCTAAAACAGCAGTCAAAGTGCTAGTGACATAACCGAAAATATATTTAGCACTTTCTTTTCGGCATCAATCTGAAGCGTTCACTAAAAACCCTGTCCCAGTTTAACCGGAAGGAAAAGATCTTTAAATCCAATACTTGAAATAACATCTGAATTGATTAAAGTCTGTGTAACGGGTCGACGGTTTATCACGTTAAAGTAAAAAAGACATATACTATGAAAATGAATGAAAAAAGGCACCCATGTATATAAGTGGTTGCTAAACCTGTTTTATAAAAGCGGGGGGGGGCATTGAATTACACTAACTACACGAACGATTATACAACTACGAAACCCGAGTAAATGGTGTTTAAAAATCATGTTTCAATTATCTAAAGGATTATATGCGGTAATTATTACATGAATATTAAATGCTAATTTAAACGAAATTGGAAAGCTGCCACAGGTCCTACCTTTTTTACGTTTGATGGGCGTTGGACTTATCGCAGTCCTGGGTCTTTCGAGTCATAACGACCGGTCGGCTCGACTCTGTCTGCCACCTTCAAGCTCTAACTCCTAATCCTACGAATACAATACATCTCCCTTCTAATGACGAAATACACGCTTATCTCTTCTGACTATGGTTGATGTCTGTCCTGTATTTTTTTTTTATTTATCTAGCTAACATTCGCGTGGTGTTAGTTATAGAAAGTAACATTCCTTTTTATTTCTAACGTGAATATATTTTATCCTAAAATTACGTTTCGCTTCGATATATTGTTTGCGTTAATCAAATTACTTTTAATCTAAACAATATCAATCAGCCAGTGAAGGTTAACTGATGGAATCCGGGAGTTAATAACTTTCTAATTGGAGGTTGGTAATGTTTTTTTAACATTTTCATTTCTGTATATTTTCACCTCTCTCCGGGTTACTTGAGTCTTGGAAGAACTTGATTATTTATGAACTATTAACTTTGAAGTCAGTTGGGAAACAATTCAGTACTATTGTTAACGTGTTTTTTACAGTTCTTACCTATATATATATATATATATATATATATATATATATATATATATATATATATATATATATATATATATATATATATATATATATAAATTAAAAAGTTAAAAAATGAAACAAGTTAAAACCAGCGTTTTTCCTCGGCTTGAATATGCCAGGTAATTTTTTTTCTCTATTTATTGCTTTGCCCAGCAGCAATAGCTGCTGGTGGCGCCAGGGGTGGTAGTCCCGCTTTAGCCACCGAAACTGTGTCATCACCTCTGGTTAGCGGCTGATGAGGGCAAAGTAAAAGCACATGTGGTCACATGTTGTATGCAGAATTTGAATTATATATATATATATATATATATATATATACATGCATATATATATATATGTATTTATATATGTATGTATATATATGTATTTATATATATATATGTATGTATATATATTTATGTATATATATGTATGTATATATATGTATGTATAAATATGTATGCATGTATATATATAAGTATGCATATATATATATGTATGTATATATTTATGTATGTATATATGTATGTATATATATATACATATATATATATGTGTATATATATATACATATATATATGTGTGTATATATATATATATATATATATATATATATATATATATATATATATATATATATATATATATATATATATATAGTGAAATTATAAGTTAACCTCGACCGGAAAATCGGTTTGGTAAATCTAGAATAGATATATATATACGGCAATTCCCTTAACGTATGTTTACATGTGTTATAACATAGTCATTCTGTTAACTGACATTGGATGCATCCGTAAGCAATGCTGTGGTTGAGAAAGTGCACACATCTTTTTTCAAGTTTTCTTTGGAAAAAAAATGTAAAACATTCAACAACTGCACCTCTTTTCGTGCTTTATTTTATACCAAGAAAAATTAACTGAATACAGAAACAAAATTACTGTAGGTTGTTTCTAGGATAAAGATGCATTGTGAAGAAGCTTATGATTACGGCTATGAAAAGAGAATATCCTTTTCGTTCTCTGACTCCCGAGTATATATCAGTTTGTATCGTATATGTTTTTAGATAGAGTGGTGTGATGTGTCTTACTGTGTCGAATATGTACTCGAGTCAAAACAATGATAAGAATATTCTCTTGCTATAGCCGTACTGATGCGACAACATAGGCAGTAATGGTGGACTTTCGGTACATGATTTAAGAGGGCAGCTCAACAGGAACAGGAACTTTGAAAATGATCATGCTATAGTCAGATGGGAAGCAGCCGCATGCTATTTGGTTCCACAGACAGACAGTTCTAAGAAGGAAAATCTGCTCAGGAAATGTTTGTTTAGTTTTAAGCAGAGATAAAGTATGAAGGAAGTATATGTTTGATTTAAGGTATAATACAGACAAATAGACAGATTGACACACAGACAGACACATGCCATTCATATAAAACTAAATTATCATAATAAACCAATTTTATCTACTTGAAGAACATCTATAGCCTCATGCGTACATTTGTTGCGGATACCCTTCGACAATTCACAACAAGTACAAGCTTTCCAAGTTCCTTTGCCCCGCTGTCTCTCCGGCCAATTGCGGTGGACACATGATTTACTGGTCATAATCATAGTTTCCAACATCTGACCGTCTGGTCATTCTCTCACGCCACACTGGTCATTAGATTTCGCTGCTAGGCTTGCGTGGGTCGTCAGATCAAATTGGCCATGAAATTAATGCGAATACGACCCCTGGCGTATTAAACAGTAAACATTTGCATTTTTCTTTTGCTCGGTAGTGCGTTGATTTGATTAAGCAAGAGATAAGCGAAACAGCAAGGTCATCTGGTGTTGTCCGGTTACAAACAGCCTTTTAATCGATAAAGGTAATATCCGAAGTATAACAAGCAGTTTTCATTTCCCTTTTTCTCGGAAGTGTAGAACCTGTTGCTGTCATATATTTTTAATGAATTTAGGTAAAAATGGAACCAGTAAAAATTGGACCCGGCAAAATTAGCAGCGGTAAAATTAGCAGCGGTAAAATTAGCACCGGTAAAAATGTCAAGAGTAAATAAATAGGTAAAAATGAAACTTTGAAAACGGAAATTTAGGACCGTTCCAGAAATGGTAGTTAAGCTCACATTCTTCTGATTTAATATTAGGTGAAGTTTTTTTTAGTTGATAACAACTTTGGGAATTAATAAAACTTTGGTAAAAAAAAGCAAAAGCTCTAAGAAAGGTATTTGCATGCAACTTAAAATAACGTGAAATAATTAATCTACCACAGCAAAAAATGTGACAAAAGGGTCGGAAAAAAGTTGATTTGAAAAGGTTATTTTCTAGAGGAAAAGCGCACTGACATATAAAACAAAGTCTGATAATCCCTTTCGGAATTCAAACAATTACCAATACACTATCCCCATGTCAAAAGATGGCAAAGTTTAGCAAAAGGGTGTTCTAGATCTGCATAGAAATTGAGGCATATCTCAGTTTACACCTCTTTAATGACCTAGATTTCGTTGGTTTTGGAAATCGAGGGAAAATCACGTTATTTCTTTTAATATTTTTTCGCCAGAAATTTAGAAACAGAAAATTGTCACTACAATGCAATTATATTTTTACTGGTAGGGACATCAAATGTCTCACCCTCCCAGATTTTTATTATCATCTAAATCGGTGAAATTGCCCATTTTGTTCCAAAGTAACCTTAAGAGGCTTAGTCATGTTTAAAACTAGGGAAATGAGAGCTGAACTCGCACTTCACGAACGGTACTAAATTTTCGGTTATAAAAGTGTAATTTTTAACTATTTTTTTTTTTTCATGTTTTCTAGTTTTACCGGTGCTATTTTTGCCGGTGCCATTTTTACCGGGGCCATACTTATCGGTGTCATTTTACTGGTGTAATTGTTATTGGCGCTTTTTAAAATATATCTGCAAATAAGGCATTAATCAAGTTGATGTAACTAGTGAAACATCACTGCTGGAATTTAAAGAAACCAAAATAAATGTTAGATGCATAGATTCTGAATAAGAACAATTTTCCAGAAAAAGGAAATAAAATGCAGACATTAAAGGACGTATAAGAAAGTGAATTTAATGAGGCTTCCGAAAATGATCCTGAGCTCCATTTTCCATTCTTCTCATTTGATATACCGTGTGTTAACCTTCGCTCATGTGTGACTAAAAACGTAAAATATAACACCCTAACCTAACGCATACCATTATAAGGTGAGTATTAATACCAATTTTAGAAATCTTGGCACAAGGTCCAATAAGAAGGGAACATTTGGATTGCACATGACTACAGTTGACCAACGTATTTTCTTTGCGTATCTGTTGGTTGGTTGGTTGTTTTGTTTTGCGGCATATCAACCTTTTTCGGGTTATTTAATGCCGAATCCAAAGATTTTGAAGAAATTTTTTAATAGAATATATTTGTTGTTTTCAAGTCCGTTTCTATTTAACCCATAGTTGGAACCCTAACAGGTACTACCACTCTGGGTCAGAGTGGACCTGGGAGCAATGGTAATTCAAGGGTGGCTCCACACTCCCAAAGCCCACAAGCTGGGGCCTCACCACTGGATATAGTTTAAGGTCATATCCAGGACCCCCATTGAGGGACTTTTACCGTCTGCAGGGGGGGGGAGTCGGTGTATTCTAATGCCCTACCGACAGGGCCTTTGCGTATCTGTTTTCTTATCTCTCATAAACTAATATAATTCTATATTCATGTCAATTAAAGAGACCCCGTTTCGGCAGATGTGAAATGTTTTAGTGTTGAAACAATAACTTGTGCATAACTTTGTTTTGCGGGTATTTTATATCGTCAGGTTCGCAGCAATGTCAAATTATATAATATGCATATAATGCTGCATGTGCAATAATTTGTATTGGCAAAGAGTTCTTTTTTCTTACGAAGGTGTTCAAAAAAGTAAGTGTTAAAGTTTAAACTATTCTTATTTTAAATAACTTTCCCAACATACTACCTTACATTCAGTAACCCTTACTTTAGAGTGACATTCGGGCCTTAATAATTGGTGACTTCCAAGTAAAAAAAGAACTACAATGTCCTACATTTACCAGGAGATTTATGAATTAAAAAAACAAACAGATTAATTGAAGAAGGTAAGAGTGTTCTACGGTTAAAACGTTGGGGAAAAAGGATAATGGAATCAGACAAACAGAATTTTCATATGTAAATTCCAGAAATTCTGGAAATGTTTTCTCAATCATTAAATCATTTCTCTCCGATAGGCTCATAAGAGTAGAGGTCGATGGACAAAAATCGGAGGCCTGCAGTATTAATGTTGGAGTCCCTCAGGGGTCAATCCTGGGCCCAACTCTCTTCCTGATCTACATCAATGACCTCCCTAAACACATACTTAAATCATTCGTTGACATCTATGCTGATGATACGACCATGTACGGCAACACATCAAAGGCTGAAAAACACCCGTCTAGCTGAATCCACTGTGAAAATTTTCCCCCACTCTTTATCTGTGCCTAAATCCAAACGTAGATTCCATGAACAAAGCTTCTTTCTTAAAACTGCACGCCTGTGGAACTCTGTACCGTCTGCTTGCTTCCCACCTGACTACAACTTGGATGTCTTTAAGTCCAACGTTAACAAATTCCTAATGAACCGCCGCCTTAAGTAAACACTTCATCAAATCTCCACACTAACGTAATGTACTTGCAATAAGCCTTATCCCTGAGTAGCTTCCGGGCCTTGATAAGTGGTGACCACTGTGTAAAAAAAAGACGTTTACTTCGAACCTCATGGCTTTATACTTCTGTTCTCTTTCCCTAATCCCCCACTTCCTTCTATACTGTCATCTTCTTTCTCTTCTTTACTTCTTTCTTCTCTTTCTTTTTTCTACTTTCATGTTGTTTCAGTTCTATGCTGATAATTTATGTTGGAATAAAAAGAAAACAAAAATTCTTCCTCCAAGAATTGCCAATTGCTTAACCCAAATCGAATTTGTTTTAATGCAACTTTGCGAAACAGCGGAAAGAAAACAACAAACAGTAAAGGGAAACAACCAAAAATATTACCATTCGCAAAATTTTAAACACACACACACACACACACACACACATATATATATATATATATATATATATATATATATATATTATACAGCTGAATGTGTGTGTGTGGTCAGGAATAGGCTCCTATATGGTTGACTATTATAGACAACGGATGACATGTAATGATAGAAGATGTATCGAGACACAGGAACGGATATGTTTGATCTGGTAGAATAGTGGTTCATAAAAATGTGGAGTCTGCGTTCGCGCCTGGTCAACAAAGTATCGAAATAAAAAAATAAAAAATAAAAAAAAATTTACAAGTGCCTTTGATATAGATGTACATAATAATAATTCGATAAGTATGTTTTAATTTAAATAGGGATAGTATAATAAAATTGCGTTCGCGCCTGGCCTCCATAGAATAGAAATTGGCACACAGCTTTTTTTCTTAACCCATGGATTTTTAATGGGGTCTCTTCAGATTAAAAGTCATTGGAAAATATTAGATCTAATTAATAATTTTGCTATTTAGTACATACAGAGAAAATATATTTAAAAATAAAATATCTTCAAAAGTTAATTACATGCTTTATGGGACATAGATAAATAAAATAGATGGAATAAGAATATATACAATGAAACGATATGAATTTATGAGATCCCGGTGTCGTGGCAATCCTTGTATAATGTGGTGTAATGTGGTCGTTATTCAAACTGTTAATTATGTTCTTTGAAATTAAGTTTTTTGGAATAAAATTTTAAAAATAACTATATATATATATATATATATATATATATTATATATATACATATTATATATATACACACACACATAGATTTTTATACTGAAAACAGACGCTTGCATACATATATTCCTGCATGATTTATATATATATATATATATATACTAGCAAAAGTACCCGTCGTTGACTGGGTTCAAAAACAGCCTACAGAAAATGGACTCTGATTTATGAAAGTATGATAAGTTATTAAAAGGAAGGGTTGTAAAGAGATAGCTTCGAATTTGGAGTTATCAAAACCAAAGCAAAATATAGTGAAAGTAAAAATAGAATAGATAAACCCCATAATTTATTATACCATACCGGTCCACACTGAAACACTTATCACAATAATCTGTGGATCTATATTAAAAACCCTTGTTAAACTGTATGACGTATTTCCATTCTATGGAGGTCAGGTTCGAACGAACACTCCATAATTTTATTATACCATATTTCTTCAAACTGAAACATAATTATCAAAGTATAGTTACGCAGATAAATATGAAAAGTCTTTATAAAAGTGTGTGCCTATTTCCATTTTATGGAGACCAGGCGCGAACGCAGACCCCACAATTTTATTATACCATACCTATTTAAGTTAAAACATACTTATTAAAGTATTCTGATGCACATCTATATCAAAGACACTTGTAAACGTGTTTTTTAATTTTTAAATTTTTATTTCCATACTTTGTGTACCAGCCACGAACGCAGACACCACAATTTTAATGAACCACCGTTCTGCCAGATGAAGTATACCCATTCCTGAGTCTCTATACATCTTCTATCATGATATAAAATCATTTTTTTGTGACAAAACCTTACATGGCAACGCCGGTATATTTATATATATATATATATATATATATATATATATATATATATATATATATATATATATATATATATTCATTTAGCCTTGCCTCGACAGCCGAATTTTTAATTTCTTCCAATTTTTACGCACATCTTATCTTTCGTTTCATAATATTATTGGAATTAATTCCATTTTCCTTGTACCTGTTTGTGAATTATTCCCCGGATTACTGCCTTTTGGATTGTTTTGGAGCATCCACCAATTACGCGATTCCGTTGGACTTTACTTGTGCCAATGGAAATTTAGCAAACTTTCTTGGATTCGGCATTTTTGGATTTTGCCTGCATTGGAGACTTTACCCTTCACCAGACTATCCATTCTCATGAAATCACTTTTTTCTTCACCTTATTGCTTCCGATTCACTTTTTGTTATCGACTATGATCTATGACTTCGTTGTAGTTTCATTAAATACTTTTGCAAGCAAAATCTGATCCCGTATTGTCCTAAATCCTACCCTCTATTGAGAAGAAAAATATGTCGATTAAGGACAATCCACTTATTTAGTGTTTCCTTTTCAAATTAAATACTTTTCTAACTCCTTTTCAATGTGTTTTATAACATATTTTATTGACTACTTGGTCTTATATATATATATATATAATATGTATATATATATATATATATATATATATATATATATATATATATATACACGTATAACCATTATAAAGGCAGAATTTTCGACCCCAAAATCGATTTTATAGCGAGATTTAAGAATGGTTAGCCGTAAAATGTAAAAAATAAGACAAATAATCAATAAATAATTCTTACCAAACGCAATAAATAAATGCTAGTTTCTTTTACTTACATTAATGAGTTTATCTTATGTTTTAAAGTATTTTCAAGCGCTTTTCTTTATTTTTTTTATCTAAAATTGCGGGTGGTGGGTGCGAAATATCTCAAGATTTTCTAGAATTCCCCGCTAGATTGCAAATGAAATCTCCAGATCTAGCAGGAAAACCGCTAAATTGGACACACTGGTAACGTGATAGGAAGCGGTAATAAATAATTGTCCCTAAATAAAAAAATGGCCCATCGGTACAAAAAAAACCCACCTATTTATCATAGAAAAAGTAAGTATGTTATAATTAAACAGAAATATATAAAAAAACACATGGATATAGTAAACATATTATACCAAAACGTGGAAGCCATCCGTCCAGTGTTTTTTTAGACAATTAATTGCGAAGGAACCAAGAGTTACATTTATATATATATATATATATATATATATATATATATATATATATATGTATATATATATATATATATATATATATATATATATATATATATATATATATATATATACACGTATAACCATTATAAAGGCAGAATTTTCGACCCCAAAAACAAATAATAACAATACCAAACTTATAAAATAAAATTGGTTTATTGTAATTTTTGCTGTATCCTCAAGAAGAATGGCTTTTTTTTACTCTGCTCGACATGAGTGATTTGTAAAAAATCCCCAGAAAGCTAAAATTTGGACAAATGAAACGATGAATGTGATTACTATGTATTTAAGCTTCGGGGCTTGACCTTTGCTCCTGATCTGAAATGGGACACGTACAAAAAGTATGTTGTTGGGAAGATAGTGGGATCCTTCTACCGCTCCAGATGACATCTCACTACGGATGCAATTCTTTCTGTATAAAAGCCATGTACGTCGAAGTGTGGAATACTGCTGCCACATCTGGACAGCAGCTGCTAAAAACAGCCTATCCTGCCTTGACAGAGTACAAAATAGACTTCGTGGCTTAGTGGGGGAGGCCTTGTTTTTTTTAATTTTAGAAATGCCAAAGGGAGGTAACTCCAGTTAAAGCGCTGACACCCCTCCCCCTCTTTTATACTAGCTTTTCTTCCAAAAAATCGAAAATTTTGTTCGGTATCATAACAAACTTTAAAAAAAATTTTTAAATAATTAAAAAAAAACTACTTGATGAAATGAAGTGAATTTTTTTCGGAGAACTTCTTTCTATACTGGATACATACAATTTAAACTTTTTTCGATATTTTCATTATTTAATGTCTTGACTAAGCTTTACAAGTACCATTAATTTATGTGCCAAAGTTTTATATATCACAAATTGAAGAGAAAAGATCAATAAAGAAAATATTATAATTTAAAACAAAAAAAAATATTTTTTTTTAAATTCACCTGTAAAGTCAAAAGTGTAAAATTCCTTTTTTTTTTTAAAGATGTTGATTTTTTTTTAAATTAAAACTCATGTTATGCTTACATCGTCAAGTAAATACCAGACGCTGACGGCAAATTTTTCTATTTGATTGAATGTTGAATTATTAAGGTTCTGATCATCATTTTTAATGGCCACTTTCGGATACACCTATAGAATCTCTCCCTAACATACTGGCAATAATTTGGTTTCGTCCTTCCCTTCAATGTTTCCAATAAGGGTGATTGATTTACCAGAATGTGTATTAGAAGCTGAGCACTTATTAAAATTATTTAATTATTGAAATTTTTGCATTTTGGTTAATTTTGTTAGTTTGCTAGCGTTAAAAGCCAACATAAAAATTGAACAAAAGACAAAATTAAAAAGAATGGTACTCATGCAGAATTTAACTCACCCCCCGCATCGGATTCCAATTAGTTTAGGGTTCGACCGGCAATCATCGGATTCAGCCGAGCGTTGTTCAAATGTTGAAACACTAAATCAACATTTTTTGCATAATTAATTAATGATGGGAGTATTTTTTTTAATTTTCTTAACATCTATTGACCAAAAACATTTATACAGTCTCGTAAAAATAAAATCTAACTTTTCGCTATTTCACCTAACTATTTACAGTGTTCATATAAAGCATTCATTTCTTCTTTTTGTAATAAAAATTCTGTTTTCCAAAAGAAACGTTTACTGCCAAATTTCTTTTTGAAAAAAAGTGCAAGTTTTCCTGAAAAAAAACAAAAAAAAAAAACTTTCACCTAACCATTTATGGTAAATAATTCACCTTTTCCTAGGGGGAAAACAACTTTTATTGATAAAAAAAGTTGCAAAAATAATAAAATAAATAAATACAAAATGCAAATGTTTCGAGAAATGTGTTCCATTTTAACAAACTGAGCCACAGCAACACGTGGCCGGGTACAGCTAGTATATATATATATATATATATATATATATATATATATATATATATATATATATATATATATATATACACACACATATATATTTATTTTTATATATATATATATATATATATATATATATATATATATATATATAAATAAAAATTACAATTACATTTACCAAAATTATCCAAGATGGTAAAACTAAATTATATTATAAATATTAAAGAATTAATTTTTGTAAAGTAATCTCAACCAGATGTAAAAGCTCGATAAAACCAAGGAGATAGAGCGTATAACAGGAACAAATAGTTAATAAAACATGTTAAAAACACTTTGAAAAAGAGTTAAAAAACATATTCAATCTGGAAAGGAAACACTTAATAAGTTGATAGTTCTGAATCCGCAGAGTTTCGGAAAACTACTTTCCTTTTTATCAGAGGCTAGGAATTAGAGGGAAATGGTGAAGAAAAGGGTTATTTGGATTTGCATTTTTGGATTTTACCGTCATTGGATAAATTACCTTTCACCAGAATATCCATTCACGTGAAACCACCTTTTTCTTCACCTTTTGTTATCAATTAAGATATTTGACTTACTTGCAGTTTCATCAAATACTTTTGTATGCAAAATCCGATCCGCATTATAACCCTCTGATGAGAAGGGCGGATTAAGGATTACTCACTTATTAAGTGTTTCCTTTTCAGATTAAATATGTTTTAATACCTTTTCAAAGTGTCTTTGTAACATGTTTTACTAACTATTTGCTCTTATATATATATATATATATATATATATATATATATATATATATATATAAATATAAATATATATGGACAAGAAAATAAATCGAAATTATTCATATACTTACCAATGTTTCGTTATAAATTTAAATCTTCTCTGAAACGATTTATTTGAACACATAACACGCAAGCATACTATTTTAATAGATTAAGTGGATTAATGATATGAACAGACTGTGATCATCCTGTTTTCGAAACGAACTATAGCATTTATATTTCTTAAATAACTATACCAAGTTAAAGTAAATATAACCGATAGTTATCTAATCAGCAATCATAGAAATTATAGTTTCACTCCCTCTATAAACATTTGAAGTGGATTATAATGTTCTTATGGTAATATTCATTCTTTGTTTTGTTTTTTTTTGTTTTTTGTTTTTTTTGCAGTTGTTCACCCGTCTTGATTGGATGAAGAGATTTTCCTTGATGTTTTTTAAAAAATTGTTTTGTTTTGACTTTTCATCTAATTTTGTCTTCATATATTGCGATGCCAATCCGTTCAAACTTGAGTGACCCTGACATTTCCACGGCCAAAATATTTGAAGATGTCCCTGCCAAGGTTGATTTTCTTCCGCCTAATCAAAACCTACTTCATATGTTTTTTTTGTTTTTTTTTACTCGATACAAAAATGAATAAAAGGAAATAAATGCCAAATAACATGGATACCTCCTTCAGGGAATGCAGGTTGAAGAGGTCATCTTTGATATCCTTCAAACATCATGGAAAAAATCCATATCAAAATTCCACGCGTCATGCAGCGAACGCATATATATATATATATATATATATATATATATATATATATATATATATATATATATATATATATATTTCGATGACAATAAAAATATGGGAGTGTGCAATGTTCGTTAATCTTCATTTAATCTAGGGCTACGACGGACCTCCTTACTAGCATATATATATATATATATATATATATATATATATATATATATATATATATTTGATATATATATATTTGATAAATATATATATATATATATATATATATATGAAATCTCTCTCTCTCTCTCTATATATATATATATATATATATACATATATATATACATATATATATATATACATATATATATATATATATATATATATCAAATATCTCTCTCTATGTATATATATAGACTGAATTTTACTGGGTTTGTATAATTCAGTAAATTTTTCAGATAACAATAAATTCTAAGACCAAAAGAGATGACTTAAATTGTAAGCTTAAAAATTATCATATTTCCTAAGTGAGCATCCATATACTGTATTAACAAAACCAATATTTCAAAAAAGGAATTGATAGCAACAAAAAGTGTATTTCATTGTTAGTTAAAATATTTATCCCGGACGTTTCTTTGTCAGGAGCTCCAGACAAAGATGCGTCCGGGATAAATGTTTTTCGCATGCTGCATTTTCTTTTAAGGGAAATGTCTTTACATAAGGTTCTATTGTTAAAGTGTTTTTTATTCCAAAAGTTTGAAGAAAGGTTGGTTATGTGAAAATTTTCAAACGCCATAAGGTTTGAATGTGTCCAATTAGTCTTGAAACAATTGTAACTAACAATAAAATACACTTTTTGTTGCTATCGATTCTTTTTCAGAAGTCTTGGTTTTGTTAATAAGTTAATAATGTATATATATATATATATATATATATATATATATATATATATATATACTAGCGGGGAGGGCGTGGGTTCCTTTACAGAAGCGTTTATTCAATTAGAATAAGTTAAAATACGCATCAAGTGCACTTGAAAGCTAAATTACAACGCAATATAAGACAAAATAAACAAATATCTTACTCGTTTGAAATTTGTAATTAAAATATATTTTGGAATTAACCTCCATCCTTAGTATGTTGCTTGCTTCATTTCTTCTTCTTCTTCTTCTTCTTCTTCTTCTTCTTCTTCTTCTTTCTTGGTATGTTGTAAAGTAGGAGAGAGAAAAGTCCGTAGTAAAAATCCGCGTGCTGTCTCTTAGTGTATGTGAAATTCCGAAACAGTCCGTTGGCTACGTGAGATTAAAGTCAGGGGCACGACTTCCGTTATATATATATATATATATATATATATATATATATATATATATATATATATATTATAAGGTAAAATTAAAAGCCAAGAACAATGCGAGATTTTTTTTTTATATAGAGTAAAATAAAATGCAAACAAAAGAAATAAAGTTCTTTTTTTTTGTTGTTTGTTTTTTCTTTTTCACACAAATTTTAACTCTAAACAACAGTAATTTTTTTTTTCTGTTGTATTCAATGGTGATATAAATCTCAATATATTTCAGACTTATTAGTCCATTTTCAAGAGAAGACGCTGCTTCAAGCAAACTACAACCTACTTATATATATATATATATATATATATATATATATATATATATATATATAGGTAAAGTATCCATACTTTACTTTTCACCAGATTATCCATTCATGTGAAATCCCCTTTTTCTTCACCATATTCCCTCTGCTTCACTTTTTATTATCAAGTAAGATCTTTGACTTACTTGCAGTTTCATCAAATACTTTTGTATGCAAAATCCGATCCCAAATTTTGTTAATTTCCTACCGTTTGATGAGAAGGAGAGTATTTCTTCGAAACTCCGCGGATTAAGGACTATCCACTTATTAAGTGTTTCCTTTTCAGATTAAATGTTTTATTAACTATTTGCTCTTATATTATGCATACATATATATATATATATATTTATTAACTCTTTGCTCTTATATATATATATATATATATATATATATATATATATATATATATATATATATATATATATATATACTAGCATTTCAGTCCTGCGTTGCCCGAATGTTTTAAGGTGTATGTTGAGCAAAAAAAGCGGTCAATTTTTTTTTTTTAATTTGACCCCTATTATGAACCCTTAACAGTTCTTGTTTTGGGCGCAAACTAACTTATTTAGTTATATCCATGTCCAAGAAACCTATGTCTATAATTTATAGTGATTCGACCTAAAATTGGCTGAGGAGTTCAGTAGAGTTCGCGGAGGTCAAATCGTTGAACTTTGACACCTTAATAGAAAAATTTCTGGCCGAAAACGGATTAAAAAGATTTTCCCAAATCTCAATACCCCTTAAATTTCAAGTCTGTAGACTTAAAATTGACAGAGTTATTGCGTAGGGAAATGCATACAGACAGACACACACACACACACACTTTCACTTGCATATATATATATATGTATATATATAACACACTCACATACACACACACTTATATATATATATGTATATGCATGCATGCATGCAAATTGCTGTATGTGTGATATGAGAGGTTTGTTTGTTGATCGTCATAATTTATTTCAAGGCAATTGTCTTTTTATCTTTTTAAAATATTTGTGCGCGAACTATATCGGAAGATAATACAAAAAATTCCAATTTATTAAACCGTTTTAATCTGATAAAAAATCTTATTTCGGGTTACTAATAAGAAAATTGACCTTACGGGTGACGCAGGACAATACAAATTCCTATTTGCTTCCAAGAACTGATCAAAAATGAAAAAGTATGAAGAGCCTCCAATAAAGATACGACAAGAAACACGAATAACTTTCTTTGCGATAATAAAAATGTTAAAATACAATATAATTGATGGGTACATGATTTTAAATATAGAACGCGGAGGAAGGGAGTATATTAGTAATAGTGTTCGCGCATGTAATTCCATATATAGCAGAATTCCTGATTTTTTTTATTTCTTTATTTACGTTGTTTTGTAGACTTGCTTTTATGTTTATTATTACTGTGTTGATTCTGTTATATTTTTAGATGAGAATTGATAAGTTGTCTTGGATTATTCAAACTAATTTTATCATTTTGAGGAGTTTTTTTCCCAACCCATTGTGCGATGTCGTATTCAAAAAATACTCGCAAATTCCCAACATCACTTCTCATTGAACCATTGCATGTGAAAGTTATTCCGTTGTACATCGTTTCGTAGCCGATTATTAACAATCATACAACGACTTCCAAAACGATTTGGAAGCTAATAGAAAAGTCAGTGTGATTTTCGAACGTTGTCATCAATTAATTTTCTTTTTTTATATCAACTTTTAAACCTCACACTCACAAACTTCATCCTAGTTAACAATATTTGTCTGTATATATATATATATATATATATATATATATATATATATATATACACAATTATATATATATAATTATATATATATATATATACAATTATATATATAATTATATATATAATTATTTACTATAATAATTATTAAATACCTACAGACGCAAGTGTTTCATCTTTCAGGAATAATCAGTTTAGGGTGACACGATTTCTGCCGGTAATATATATATATATATATATATATATATATATATATATATATATATATATATATATATATATATTACCGGCAGAGACAAGAAATAGCAAACAACTGTGTTCACAAAAAAAAACTTACTCTAGGATAGAGATACAAAATAGCTTTAAAACTAACAATAACAATAGAAAACAAACAAATAAATAAATTAAATAAACATGAATATGCATAAACGATCACATATATATATGAATATATATATATATATATATATATATAAATGTATATATGTGTGCATGTGTGTGTGTACACATAGGTATATTCATATATATATATATATAAAAAAGGAGGGAAAAGATCTACCTTAAACCACTAACCTAGTTCTAAAACAGATCCTTTGTTCGATAAAATGCATGCGCATTGGCTGATAGGAGGGGCGCGGTGGATACTAAAAAGCTGATTGGCTAACTAGAAATCCTCAACATATATAAAAACAAGAAGCAACCACAAAATTCGCGCATAAGCCTGACGAATCCTACAGCGCAGAATATTCAGTGTAGCTTAATCGCCATATGTATTTTATAAATTACTATATATATATATATATATATATATATATATATATATATATATATATATATATACATATGTATATATGTGTATATATATAAATATATATGTACATATGTATGTATGTATATATATATATATATATTCAAGTAGAAAGATAACCAAAAAGTTAGAATAATTGAATTTAAACAATGTCATTGACAGTGCTTAATCAACGAGAGCAAATTATATATATATATATATATATATATATATATATATATATATATATGTGTATTATTCTTTATATAAAAACAGTCAAATAATGCTACGATGTGCAGACCGTTTTAATCATATTCGATTCTATTAGGAAAGAAAATTTTAAATACAAAAGTAAAAAAGTCTCCAGACCTCTTCATGTTTTAAGGAGAGAAAAATAGCCATGACTGACTTGAAGCAAAGCTAACGTTCTTTTAAGGTAAGAACTTTTGCTTTGCCTCACGCCAGTCATTCATTTTTTTTCCTTTCCTAAAAATTTGAAAAGGTCTAGAACCTCTTTTATTCTTGTATTTTACTGTTTCTTGCTTGAGGAAATCAAATGTCATCGAAATGTTCTGCAGATCATAGCAAGATATGACTTTATTTACATAAAGAATAATATATATATATATATATATATATATATATATATATTATAAATATATGCATATATATTATATATATATTATAAATATATATATATATTATAAATATATATATATATTATAAATATATATATATTATAAATAAATATATATATTATAAATATATATATATATTAAATATATATATATATACATATATAAATATATATATATATATACATATATAAATATATATAGATATATTACAAATATATATATATTATAAATAAATATATATATATATATATATATATATACATATATATAATATGTGTGTGTACATTACATATCAATAATTATCCGCTCATTCATGCATATTGAAGAATACAATTGCATATTGAAGAACACAATTGACGCAATTGCGAAATTCTTCTAAAATAAATTTGATTTGCGTTTTGAACGAATCTTATTTGTTGACGCCCGGCTAATGTGTGGAGAAAAGCAACAAAAACAGAAACGAACAAAAGTGTCATCAGCTCACTTTCCCCTGTGTTCGGCTCAAGCTAAAGAGGAAGACACCCTCACCCCCTGCTTCCCCCATTTAATTTGAATTCTTCGTTTATCTATTATGATCAAAGGCTGATTATAATAAGCGTTTCGGCAAGTAGAAATCTCTTTATATGTAAAAGGAATGCAGAAAACGGAAGGGGAAAGAAAGCAGCATTCTTCAATGATAAAAGAATATCGAAAATCGATCGCATAAAAGTAAATGACGGCAAGAAAAACGAGATCGATATTATGTTTTAATTATTCAGGCAATTAAAATCAATCACTAGAGAATATCCATATTAATCTTTTATGATAGAATAAAAATGATAAATCGATCAAAGAAATAACCAGCAGGGACACCCAATGTTGTCTGGTATTGAATGATAATCAACGAATGTTTAAACTACAATTTTTCTATTACCATCCTAATTGGCAGAATCGCTTATTTTCTCACAAATCAGTTGATTGCATTCTCTCGTTTGCGAACTCATTACCGGATCACCGCAATGGAAACTTCTGACGTTTCTCATGTTGAATTATTCTACAACAAATTGTAGTCTAAATTACACTGTAGAGAAGTTATTGTTGATTTTATATATACATATATATATATTTCTTTTTTACATAAAATGGGTTGAATTATAGCTTAGAATGAAAAACTAAAGTTTCATGATTCAGTGGGGCTCAAAACAAAATCATCATTTCGAACGCGTCCCTGTCATAAAAAAGAACCTACTGTGTTATTATATATGTCAGGTTTTTCGTTTTGTGCGGTAATAAAACTTCTCAAATGCACTTGTAATGTGACGCGGTATAAGGTATTAACTTTGATCGAAATCGTCTGCCCCGAACGCATCCCGAGACAAACCTATCTAAAAACATCGCCAGGCCGATAACGTATCTTGCTTTGACATTTCGCTAAAATCGGCCTAGCCATTTCCGCGCCCACAGGAAGCAAAATCAGAAACACACAGGTAGACAATTTCACTTTTATATAATAGTGGATATATATATATATATATATATATATATATATATATATATATATATATATATACATATATATATGTATATATATATATGTATATATATGTATATATATATATAGATATAAAGAAAGAAAATTTTAAATAAAAAAGTTAAAAAGGTTCCAGACCTCTTCAAGTTTTGAGGAGAGTAAGAAAGCGATTGATCACTGAAGTTAAGCAACGTTGAACGTGGCAAGTACTAAATAGATCACCATTTGGAACTCCCGGGTGCAGTATGTGCCCTCCGCTTATCTCGGACTTGTTTCCGGTCGTCCTGGACTTTTCCTTGCCACTTGAGTCAAACAGTGTCGATTCAGGAAAGGTATGGTTAGGGATTGCGCAACCCTTTCTTCACAATTACACGCGAAGCCACCCCTACTGGGGGTATATTGTCTTTCGAGACTGAACGGAGACATGGTATCGTAGGTTTTACATATTGATGCCAGGTTGCCATGCGCAGCCTTCGTACAAAATCACTCTTGGCACATTTGACACATTTTGATTGCAAAGTTATAGAAAAAGTCGTTTTCTATCAGAAAAATCCAGCTCTCAATATAAGAACACTCTTACGTAGAATTAAAGTAAATATTGTCGGGTTTTATGTGAGGAGTAAATAGACTAATTGTAGCATCAGAACAGATTCTACACTATCTTCTAAATTGAAATATCAAATTAGTTTTATCATGTTCAATGCAACGTATTTTATGATAAGTATTCGAAAAATAACTATTCCGGTTAAGAATATTCTTAGAATGGCGACAAATTTATATAAGGGTTTAAAAAGCCACGAGCACAACATGTATGGGACTAAGGAACGCCACGAATGGCATTAAAAAGATGGAAACTTACATAGTGTTGCAACTATACACATCACCCCAAACACAAGCCATGCTTTTATAATATGATACTAGCATACTTTCTGCTTTTTCTTTTAATTAATAAATAAATAACGTAAATAAAGAAGAAAAGTAAAAAAGAGTGCAGTAGAAAAGTCATTGAGATAAGACAAACATGTATTGTAACTCAAAAAATAAACTGATACAAAATTTATTGATTCATTTTAATCCTTTGATATGAGTATTTTGTGTATGTTTTTGCATAAGTAATTTTTATGTTTATTTATAAATATTTATATTATATTTATATAATATGGGTAATTGGTATGTTTATTTATATGAGTAATTTGTATGTTTATTTATATGGGTAATTGGTATGTTTATTTATATGAGTAATTGGTATGTTTATTTATATGGGTAATTGGTATGTTTATTTATATGAGTAATTTGTATGTTTATTTATATGGGTAATTGGTATGTTTATTTATATGAGTAATTTTTATATTTATTTATATGAGCAATTGGTATGTTTATTTATATGGGTAATTGGTATGTTTATTTATATGAGTAATTAGTATGTTTATTTATATGGGTAATTTGTATGTTTATTTATATGGGTAATTTGTATGTTTATTTATATGGGTAATTGGTATGTTTATTTATATGAGTAATTTGTATGTTTATTTATATGAGTAATTTGTATGTTTATTTATATGTGTAAGTTGTATGTTTATTTATATGAGTAATTTTTATATTTATTTATATGAACAATTGGTATGTTTATTTATATGGGTAATTGGTATATTTATTTATATGAGTAATTTGTATGTTTAGTTATATGGGTAATTGGTATGTTTATTTATATGAGTAATTTGTATGTTTATTTATATGAGTAATTGTATGTTTATTTATATGAGTAATTTGTATGTTTATTTATATGAGTAATTAGTATGTTTATTTATATGGGTAATTTGTATGTTTATTTATATATTTATTTATATGAGCAATTGGTATTTTTATTTATATGGGTAATTGGTATGTTTATTTATATGAGTAATTTGTATGTTTAGTTATATGGGTAATTGGTATGTTTATTTATATGGGTAATTGGTATGTTTATTTATATGAGTAATTTGTATGTTTATTTATATGAGTAATTTGTATGTTTATTTATATGGGTAATTGGTATTTTTATTTATATGGGTAATTGGTATAGTAATTGCCTGTATTTTTGAGATGAGTTGTTTTCATTGATTGAGATTGTCGGACTGACTTCCTCATCTTGGTTGTTATTGTCACAACGTTTCGGCCGTTTTGCCCTCCGGCCTTCGTCAGGTGAACGGTTTGTTAGGAGTCTCGAACCCAACCTTTATTATACGGTGGTACCGTGTTCGGACTCCAACTAGGCTTTGGGACATAGTTGTTGATTCTCTGTTTTTCAATGTTACTTTTTCACTGCCTTCGTTCAGGATTGAACTCAGCACCTTTGGGTAACTGTAAACTTTTATACAACGTCTAGGACCACTCGGCCATATGTCACTAGGACAATTCTTAGTTGGTTTTTGTTAATGTTAAACCTATGTTGTTATTCAAGGTTTTCTCTCTCTATCAGAGGTGTCTAAATTGCATTCAGCTCTATGCTTGGTTTGCTCAGTAGGTTGTTATGTCCGAGCATGTGAGCTGTTTCTTTAAGTTTTCTCACTTTCCAGTGGGTCTCTCTGTTTATAATTTTTACTTCATCCCATAGGGGGCGATGATCCCCCTCTCCATCCAGACATGGTTGGCTATACCCTATTTTTCCGTCTCCCCTTTAGTTACCGCTTTTCGGTGTTCTTCCACCCTTACTTTAAGGGGGCGGCATGTTTCACCCTTGTAAACCTTTCTGCAGCTGCATGGTATGGAGTATATGCAGTTTTTGGTCATGTTCTCATCCATGCGAGGCTTCACTCGTACCAGGTGTCGTCTGAGTGTTGACTCGCTTTTGAATACCGTCCTGATGTTGTAGGGGGCACATATTCTCTGAATCTTTTCGGAGATGCCTCGTATGTATGGTAGGCAGACCGTTGGAGGTTTTTGGGCTTCATTGCCCTCCCTATTCTATTAATACGTCTGGTGGATAGTATGCTATCGGGGTAGTTGTTACGACGGAGGGTATTCTTCAACCTGACCATTTCTTGGTGGTATGTAATGGAGTCGCTACTTATTGTCTCTGCTCGATGTTGTAAGCAGCGTGCGATTCCATGTTTGATACTGTATGGAGAAAGAAATAGATAACCAACTGGCCTTCCTTGATATACTCATATCACGCACAGAGCATGGGTTTAAGACATCCGTATATCGCAAGCCTACCTTCACCGGACAATACCTAAACTTCAACTCCCATCACCCATACAGTATCAAACATGGAATCACACGCTGAACAGAGAGACCCACTGGAAAGTGAGAAAACTTAAAGAAACAGCTCACATGCTCGGACATAACAACCTACTGAGCAAACCAAGTATAGAGACCCACTGAAGCTGAATGCAATTTGGACACCTCTGATAGAGAGCGACAACCTTGAATAACAACATAGGTTTAACATTAACAAAAACCAACTAAGAATTGTCCTAGTGACATATGGCCGAGTGGTCCTAGACGTTGTATCAAAGTTTACAGTTACCCAAAGGTGCTGAGTTCAATCCTGAACGAAGGCAGTGAAAAAGTAACATTGAAAAACAGAGAATCAACAACTATGTCCCAAAGCCTAGCTGGAGTCCGAACACGGTACCCCCGTAATAATAATAAAGGGCTGGGTTCGAGACTCCTAACAAGCCGTTCACCTGACGAAGGCCGGAGGGCAAAACGGCCGAAACGTTGTGACAATAACAACCAAGATGAGGAAGTCAGTCCGACAATCTCAATCAACGGTAATGTTTATTTATATGAGTAATTGGTATGTTTATTTATATGAGTAAATGGTATGTGTATTTATATGAGTAATTTGTATATTTATTTATATGGGTAATTGGTATATTTGTTTATATGAGTAATTGATATGTTTATTTATAGGAGTAAATGGTATGTCTATTATATGGGTAATTAGTATATTTATTTATATGAGTAATATGTATATTTATTTATATGAGTAATTGATATATTTATGTATTTGCGGACTTTTATCCTCATCTTCATAGTTGGTGTTGTTTCACCGCGTTTCGGCCAACTATTCCTCGGCCATGGAGACCCGGGTTCAGTGAATAAAGGCGGTTACTTTCTAAAGTTCTAGGTGAGAATTATCTAGAGATAGCTGTGTCAATCCCACCCAAAGCCAGAAAATTAGTTGGCCAAAAACTTAGTGAGACAACAACTATAGAATGCAGTATTACTGAGGATATAGTTTAAAAACTCAGCATTCCCGTCACAAATCGAACAGCATTGTTAAAATGATTTAACTCATGCAATTATGACCTGAAATTTTCATCTCCCTATTAACGATATTAAAGGTGCGAAGTTCTAAGGAAGCGAACCCTGGAAGTGGCGCGCTTCAAAAGCAAAGATGCGTGATTGAATTTAAAACGGAAAGGACTATGAATAGAAATCAATTCTTGGGCACAAAATTTCGCTCGTTTGAATTGTTCCACTCCTGTCTACATGGCTTTTTAACTTTGGGAGTAAAAACTAGTTACTTTTGAAAAGGCACCAGTATAGATAAAGAAACGCAATCCGCTCCAATGATATAACGTGGTGCAAAGTTTCATAAACTATTTTATTGGATAATGCTTGAAAAAAAAACAGCACCTTACGAAATGAACGAAAAGCTTCGAGTATAAATGAATAAACGAATAACAGATTCAACAACCAACAGGATGAGAGAATACCACTAGAAACTAATAATAAGGGAAAGGACCGTAACAAAAGAGAAATTATTTTCCGATTAAAATAATAAAAATTATATTTCAAAGGAAATATCAATATCGGTAATCAGATTTCTTATCTTAAATGTATTCTCAATTCATTCCGCGTGTTTGGAGTATCAAGGAGTACTTAATTCAAAAATTGACACTCAGAGAGGTGTAAATTGAAATGAAGTTTTACCAGCGCACGTTTTCCAATTATATATGAATCAATAGACATTTGCTTACTATATTCAGCTAAAGTGTGTATTTATGCATATATTTACATAGATCATCATACAGTCATATATCTATCTATCTACCAATATATCTGTGTATACATTATCTATCTTTCTCTCTTTCTCTCTCTCTCTCTCTCTCTCTCTCTCTCTATATATATATATATATATATATATATATATATATATATATATATATAGGCTCTCTCTACCGTGCTAGAAAACTACTGCTGCTAGTCTCTCGCTTCTAGACAAGGTTCAACAATGAGTCACCAATCTGATAGGCCCTGAACTGGCATCTAAGCTTCAGCCTCTGTGCCATCGACGAATCGTTGCATCCCTCTGCCTGTTCTACAAGTATTTTAATGGTGAATTCCCTGACGAACTGCAGACATCGTGCCCCCACAACATAGACACCCTTGACAAACCCGACAGGCAGCTAAATCCCACCCCCACACAGTAGAGATCCCTAGATGTAAAAGATCTTTCTACTCCAGTAGTTTCTTCCCGAGAACCGCTAGACTCTGGAATTCCATTCCAGGTCCCTGCTTCCCTAACTGTACTGACATACAGAAGTTCAAGTGTAACGTGAACCGACATCTTGCTGGCCAAATCCCAACATAGTGCCCCATTAGTTGCTGCCCCTGATAGTAGGCCCCTACACCAAAGTGGCAATGTGCCTTGTGTGGGGTGAAAATCTAATATATATATATATATATATATATATATATATATATATATATATATATATATATATATATATATATATATATATATATATATATATATATATATATATATATATATATATATTAAAAACGCAACTCTACATAGCAAATTTTATTTTTAAAATCGAAATTGTAATCGGTAACTGTATTAATTATATCCCAAAATGAAAAAAAAAAAAAATTTAAAAAACGCAACTCTATATTTCAAAATTCATAAGAAAAATTGGTATCGGGAATTGTATCGGAGTTACGAATTTAGAACATAATTGCTAATATATATACACATACACACACGCACACACATATATATACATATATATATATAAACAATATATATATATATATATACAAATATATATATATATATATATATATATATATATATATATATATTACGGATTATGTTTAAATTTCCTGACTCCGATACAATTACCGATTCCGATTCTAATTTTCCATAAATTGTACAATATAGAGCTGCCTACTTTATCTATGAGATGCAGATTAGCGTAAACCCATGTAATATGTGCGTCTGTTTTCGCAAATGTAAAAATAAGCTTATCCGTATGACATATAGATTTACATTTATGGGTAATTTAAAATTAATAAATGATTTCATTGCATTATTAATACAAATTATTAATACAAATTATTTATAAAAATTATTAATACGGGCCGTTGAACATAAACCTTTTTAAAAAGTCAAGATATATAAACAATAAAATGGATCGTTTTGTGCATCAGAAATTAAGCACAATTGTTTTTTTTCCGATTCTGACATCGAATTCTCCAAACCGTTCCGATATTATCAATTTTTGATTTCGGTTTGGATGTCGATAAATCGGATCCAAGCTAATATATATATATATATATATATATATATATATATATATATATATATATGAAACGTTTCGGTCTGTGTAGTCTTCCATCTCCGTTAGGAATGTTGGTCGCCATTTTGGAAATGAAAAGAGGAGAGTTACTGGTTCCGTAGATGGTTTCGTATCCTTGAAGTTGTAATTATTTCCACAGCCAAACAACCTAACAGCAGCTCACAAAAACCATGACATCAACAAATCGATTCACATACATGTATATATATATATATATATATATATATATATATATATATATGATGAAAATAATGGAAATAGTATTCCGACAAAATAGAGAAAATAAAAAGGAACAAACCGTATTATGTATTCATCAACGTTACGTCTTTATTTCGAGACTTCCTCTATATGTATATATATATATATATATATATATATATATATATATATATATATATATAGAGAGAGAGAGAGAGAGAGAGAGAGAGAAAGATAGAAACATAGATCGATACATAGATACATAGATATACAATATATGTATACATATATATATATATATATATATATATATATATATATAAATCTGTTTGTTGGATGTTATGTTTCTTTTTAGCTGCGACGTTGTTTTTTTATGTGGAAATTATTACAACTTCAAGAATACGAAATCATTTACGTAGCTAGTAACTCTCCTGTTTTCATTTCTAAGATGGCGATCGACATACCTGACGAAGGTGGAAGGCTTCACAAACCGAAACGTTGCACAAATAACACCAAAGCTAACAACAATAGTCGGATCAAAACAATAAATAGAAGCAATGCATAATCATTAAAAAAAAAAAAAACAGAACTGAAAAATATTAAAAATATTCAAAGTTTTAAAAAAATATATTTTTAAACAAGTCAATGTTAAATTCTTCACTTCCGTGACTCCAACCTAAAGATTGGGAATTTAATTAATTCTGTGTCTCCTCGTTTTTTCGAACCTTCTCGAATATTTACTGTGGCTCCAGTAGATGCCGACAATATTTATTTCCGAAGAAAGTAGTTAATTTTAAATTTGCTAAATAATCAAATTATACCAAATTACTTCTACAAACGATTATTACGCGACTGCACTAATGACTATAATTCACAGAATAACCTCTATCCTCGAGTGGCATTTAGACATTGATATTTGGTGGCCCCTTTCTAAAAAAGAAATTCTTTGTCTATAGGCTATTTGTATAGCTTTTTTTGTTCTTTTTGTTACAGTTTCTATATGGTCGGTTAGTGTTCATTGCTAATATCGATGCGTTTCCGCATTTGATATTTTTGCACTCCGCAATTTTACAATTTTTCCTGGATGAGTAAATGCTTTAAAATTACAATTAATATACTTATTATTGTTGTTAGTAGTAGTAGTAGTAGTAGTAGTAGTAGTAGTATAATTGTTTTATTTTTTTATTACTGTTGTTGTAATTATTATTACTTAAATTGTTGTTGTTGTTGTTGTTAATATTACTATTATTATAGGCTTACACGGAGCTTTCACACAGGTTATCAAGGATCTCTCCTTGAATACAGCCTATGGTGTTCCCTGGAAGTTGAGTGACAACAAGTCTCCATAGATTTCCAGTAGTCTCCGCCTCTGTCGGTAGTATTTGCAAATCAATTTGCGTTATTGCAACAGCTGCTTGCCATTGATTTCTCGTTGGCAACGGCTATTGGTCTTCACTGGAATTTGAGTGGAAATAAGCCTCCCCAAGGTTCAAATTCTGTTCACACTTATCCAACGGTGATCTGGTCAGTGTTCTCTCCTCGGTATTTCCTTCTACGTTGTTTGGTCTCACTTTTTTAGGTGGGGGTTAGCGATGTGGTAATGGGTGGGGTTGGGATTAGAGAATTATAAATATGCGGCTTCAATATACTTGGTTCCATGTGGCGGCTTATGTTTTTGCCTCTGCAGCAGTTTGTCTGGTCGGCGTTTGTTGCTGATGTGTTTATTAGTCTCCACATTCAAGGGTTTTCTTTAATATTTCACCTGTTTTTATTATTGTTCTTCGTTGTATTTTTCCACTCATTTCTTTGGTTCCAATTTTTCCCATTCTTTTAGTAAAGTTTTTCGGGATTGTTCCTAGTGCTCCTACTATTAATGGTATTATTTTGATTTTCTTTATCTTCTATACCGCTACCAGCTCTCTGACTATGCCTGTGTATTTGCTCCGTTTTTCCATTTGTGGTCGGCTGGAACAGCAAAGTCTACGATTTGACAGGATTTTTCTTACTTGTTAATTAATCCGATCTTCTTGCCTGTATGGGCTTATCAGTCTGTATGTCCATGTCCCATAGGATTTTCTGATACTCGTTTTCAAGTACTGTTGCCGGCTTATATTTATACCACTTGTCTGCACGGTCGAGATACAGTCGTTTGCATAATTCCCAGTGTACTGCCGCTCCACTTGATCCTATCTGTTCTTGTATTCTTTTTGTGCCAGTTTGCTGCATTCACTTATTATATTATATGTTGTTGTTAGTTTATTATTATTATTATTATTATTATTATTATTATTATTATTATTATTATTATTATTATTCGTGGTATTATCATTGTAAATTTTATTATAATATTTTGATTATTCGTCTTAATTCTTCCTATTGTTGTTGTGTTTATTATTATCATCATCGTTCGTTTTGATAGTCTTATTATTGTTGTTACTATTATTATAAATATTATCATTGATATTGTTAATATCATTGATATTATTGTTATGTTTTATCATTATTGTAATTATGATAATTATCATTGTAATGATCGTAGTTATTACTATTTATACGATTGTTAATATGTTTTCATTGTAATTGGATTTATTTTTGTTATACTTGTTATTGTTTTATTTATATTAATAATAATAACATTAATAATTATTATTATTAATACTTTTATTATTATTATTATTATTATTATTATTATTATTGTTGTTGTTGCTGTTGTTATTATTATTGTTATTATTATTATTATTATTGTATTAGTAATAATTTACGCTATCAGCCGTGGGTGTTTCAAGAACTTTAGGACTAAAACTTGGTAAAATTTAAACTGAAGTAAAATATTGGTCCATTTGTTTTTCAAATATTAGCTGATAATTAAAATAATTCAAATGCAATCTTATTTAATTAATTAACCTAAAAATAATTAAGCGAAAGTTTGGTTACGACGAGTTTTCAATAGAATGCAATTTTATATGAACGGAATCTTTTGAATTCGCGAAAATAACAAAGAAAAAGTAGCACGTATGATTTCCAAAGATATTTTCAAAAGAGTATTTTGAATTTGCACATTTTCATTTATTCGGTTATTTTTTTCTATATTTCTTCGTAATTAGAAAAGAAAATTAATTTCGCTCAAGTAAATAAATTGAATAAAAATCATTTGTAAAAGAGAACTCAGCTGAAAAATGTTTCCACCATTCATGGAGAAAGAATGGAAGCAATTTTGGAATCATTCTTTCTTTCATTCTGCCAATATTTTTCTGTTTTATGCGGCCATTTTATCTGGGTAATAGCGGCGGATAGTTCCTCTTTATTGTAGGCCATATGTTAGCAGATTCTTCAGTTTTTCTCCCGTAGTGTAAAACTGTCCATATATTAAATGCGTTGCTTCCTGGGGGAATACAGTTTGTAACCTTAAGATATAAGCACACTTGTAGATTATGTAACCAGACATTTAGAGCGCCCTTTATATATATATATATATATATATATATATATATATATATATATATATATATATATATTGTATTGGTAGTAATTATTAAGTGTGTCTACCGAAAGAGTGCTCAATGTTTAGACAGAGCCAAAATAAGTTAATTTATTATACAAACAAATGGCTACACATGGGCATACATGTTTCAGCGAAAACCCAGTAAGGGAATAGATTCGTCAGGCCAAGGACATCTCTTATATATATATATATATATATATATATATATATATATATATATATATATATATATATATATATACATACACATATTTATATATTACCGTTTTTTCTGCTTAGTTACACATGTTTCGTTTACCGAATTGTATCGACAACCGAGTAACTTCGTCAGACTTTTTCTGTTAAAGTCTGACGACGATACTTGGTCATTGACGCGATTCGGTAACCGAAGCATGTGTAACTAAGCAGAAAAAACGGTAATATATAAATATGTGTATGTATATATAAATATATATATATATATATATATATATATATATTTATATATACATACACATATTTATATATAAATATATATATATATGTGTATGTATATATAAATATATATATATATATATATTTATATATACATACACATATGTATATATAAATATATATATATATATATATATATTTATATATACATACACATATTTATATATTACCGTTTTTTTTGCTTAGTTACACATGTTTCGTTTACCGAATTGTATCGACAACCGAGTAACTTCGTCAGACTTTTTCTGTTAAAGTCTGACGACGATACTTGGTCATTGACGCGATTCGGTAACCGAAGCATGTGTAACTAAGCAGAAAAAACGGTAATATATAAATATGTGTATGTATATATAAATATATATATATATATATATATATATATATATATATATATATTTATATATACATACACATATTTATATATAAATATATATATATATATATATGTATGTATATATAAATATATATATATATATATATTTATATATACATACACATATGTATATATAAATATATATATATATATATATTTATATATACATACACATATTTATATATTACCGTTTTTTTTGCTTAGTTACACATGTTTCGTTTACCGAATTGTATCGACAACCGAGTAACTTCGTCAGACTTTTTCTGTTAAAGTCTGACGACGATACTTGGTCATTGACGCGATTCGGTAACCGAAGCATGTGTAACTAAGCAGAAAAAACGGTAATATATAAATATGTGTATGTATATATAAATATATATATATATATATATTTATATATACATACACATATTTATATATTACCGCAGAAAAAACGGTAATATATAAATATGTGTATGTATATATAACCGAAACATGTGTAACTAAGCAAATAAAACGGTAAGAAGAAAAAATATCTATTGAGCACTTTTTTTCAGATTTTACTAATTGCAATTTTTGAAATATATATATATATATATATATATATATATATATATATATATATATATATATATATATACTAGCGTTTCTCTGTCATACAATAACCTTAAACATATTTTAATTTATACAGATTTCGTATGTATATATTATTATACAATCAATCCTCTATAGATTATTATATATTGTGAGCAAACTTTTGCCCACCCGATTAATTCGGAAAAATAAAAAATAATAAATAATAATGATAACATCGGTCACTATATTTCGTCTGTGTTTCTTTGCAATATTCCGTCATCTGATATTGGGTCTTGACGATTAATGACCTGGCAAAAGTAACTGCTGATAAAAATTTAGTTTTAAAATATGCAAAAGAAAAAAAATATTTTAAATGGTAACTTTTTATCGTAAATTAAACTAATTTAGATTTGAGTGAAATTTGCAAAATATATGTCCAGCCGTTTCGGAACCTATGAGGAAGGAAATCTCACACACTCACAAAGTGACTTATATGCAATTGTATATATATATATATATATATATATATATATATATATACTAGCATAGGCACCCGGCGTTGCCCGGATGTTTGGATGTGTATGTTGAACAAAAACAAAAGTGTTAGTAGGAAGGCAGATTCGAACTCGTACCGCAAAGGAGAAAAAAACGGGGTAAAACCTAACGTTTATGCTGTTACGACCACCGCCAAACCGGAAGCGACATTTTTTTTTAAATTAAGGCTAGATAATCTAAAGGAGAGGATAACTTTAAAAAATATCGGCGAAAAAAGCCCCCCCCCTGTAGAAAAGTGCCAAGTTTAAATGGAAGATATTAATGTTTTTAGCCAATTCTTCGATATTTGTCGTATGAAAGGTCGAACTTCAAATCGATACTAATCTTGGTAAAATCCGTTGCCTCTATCGAAACTTTAAGGCAGACATGCGAACAGACATACATACACACATTTATATATTCGTAACTAAATATTTTCGACCCAAACTGATGAGAAAGCTTGCCCTATCTCCGAATACCCTTTATGTAAACTTTCAAATATTTATACCAGAAATTGTCTAAGTAATATGGAAGAGACCGCAGAGGTAAATTTTTTTTAACTTTGGCCCCTATTATGACCGCTTAAAATTTATAGTTTTCAGCTCAAATCAAGTTATTAAGTCAGATCCATGTCCAAGGAACCTATATCTAAAATTTCAAATACGTAGACCCAAAATTGTCGGAGGAGTTTGGTAGAGTTCTCAAAAGTCAAATCGTTCAACTTTGACCCCTTAAACGCCAAATTTCTGTCCAAAAACAGATCACATCGATTTTCCGAATCTCATTAACCAGTATAATTAATTTCGAGTTAGTAGAGTAAAAATTGACAGAGTTATTGCGTAGGGAAATGTACACAGACACACAGACACGCAGATACACAGATACACAGACACACAGATATACAGACACTTTCACTTATATATATATATATATATATATATATAGAGAGAGAGAGAGAGAGAGAGAGAAAGAGAGAGAGAGAAAGAGAGAGGGGGCAGAGAGGGAATCGTTCATTTTTTTTATATTCGTGTTTATTTATTTGATACTTTAATTTTATTATTTTAATATTTTCATTTTTCTCAATTATTGGAAAAAGCTGAATGCGTACTGTCCTATATTTTACGTCCTTATCACCAATTTTGTGAGAAAAACAAAATTACTTGGGACATTTCAAGATTTAATGTCCTCTTTATAAAATGGAATGTATCTTTAAATTTTTATTTCTTTTGAGTCAAATGTAGCCCCGCTCCCCTTCTCTGATTGGTTGGAGTCGGATCAGATTAATTGAATGCAAATTCGAATCGTGGGTTAGTGTTTTGTATTTCCTTTTTTTTTAATATTTTATTGCATTACAATTTGTACTGAGGGTGGATGTCCATTAACAGAAGGGAATTTAGAATTGTAAATAACTTTTCTCATTTCTAATTATTTTAAAGTTAAGGTAGAAATGTTTTTATATATATATATATATATATATATATATATATATATATATATATATATATATATATATATATATATATATATATAAATGTAACTCTTGGTTCCTTCGGAATTAATTGTCTAAAAAAAACACTGGACGGATGGCTTCCACGTTTTGGTATAATATGTTTACTATATCCATGGTTTTTTTTATATATTTCTGTTTAATTATAACATTATACTTTCTTTTTCTATGATAAATAGGTGGGTTTTTTTTGTACCGATGGGCCATTTTTTTATTTAGGGACAATTATTTATTACCGCTTCCTGTCACGTTACCAGTGTGTCCAATTTAGCGGTTTTCCTGCTAGATCTGGAGATTTCATTTGCAATCTAGCGGGGAATTCTAGAAAATCTTGAGATATTTCGCACCCACCACCCGCAATTTTAGATAAAAAAAATAAAGAAAAGCGCTTGAAAATACTTTAAAACATAAGATAAACTCATTAATGTAAGTAAAAGAAACTAGCATTTATTTATTGCGTTTGGTAAGAATTATTTATTGATTATTTGTCTTATTTTTCACATTTTACGGCTAACCATTCTTAAATCTCGCTATAAAATCGATTTTTCCAATTACATTTCAGGTGGGGAGGGCATTCCAACCTCCGAAGTGTAGTTTAAAATACGAACTAAGCAACCCCGCTTAATTTAGAAGTATTTAGTCGAAAATTGTAAAAAGCAAGAAACAACAGCAAAAAAAAAAAAAAACTTGTAACAATACAGTAGAATTTAATTATCTACCAACCTAAATACTTTTAACATGCTAAAACAAAGTTTTTTTGTTTTTTTTTTGTATTTTTCTAATTTCAAAATATGTTGCACCATTATTGTGATATTTAATTTGCAGTATATTTCAATTTAACTTTTATTATAAAAAGTTTGAGTTCATGATTTGTTTCTTGCAAAAGAAAATACCCTCTCTGAAAAAAACAGGTAAAACTAGCTTCATAAAATATGTAAGCCTTCTGGGGAGCTAACCGCTTACATATAATTCTAGAAACATATAGTGAGAAAACCCGGAACATTTTATATATTGAATATACTATATTTATATTTTTTTTATTGTAGGACGTTAAAATATGGAGGTTTTTTTTTGGGGGGGGGTGAATTAGCGATTTTTGACAATTTCAGATGAAAATCTAGCGATTTTCTGAACATTTCTTTCTCCTGATCTCGCGGTTTTTTTTTAAATCTCAGAAAAGGATATTTTGGTCTCACAGGCTTAATGTAAACATAATGTGTTTACAATATCGGTAAATTTTCAATGTGTTTAATCACATGATTATTGATAATGTAACCATGTGATTGAAATTTGATTTAAATTAACCACACGTGGTCGCTTTGCTTTCAAATATTCATCGAAAAATGGCAATAAATACCGACGCTCAAAGTGCATTTTGACCATTCCCTTTACTTAAAAATTCACCAAAAATCAGGCAATTAACCAATTTTAATGAAAATTTCAGTATTTATCAAATAATGATCGCAGAATATGATGAACTAATTTTTTTTTACCTAACTCTTAGTGAAAATGTTATATTTTGTTCAAACAAAAAATACCTTTACTAAAGTTATGGTTTTCAGTAGTAAATAAAAAACGCAAGAATTTATTTATTTATTTTTATATATAAATAAAGCATCGTAATTTGTAACAATAAAAAATAATTTTTACAGGAACATTCCGAAAAAAGCCCCTAAAATCCGTATTAATGAATTCGATATAACTCGAAGAAAAATAAATTTCTCACATACTATCAGGAAATTAACGATTCAATTAGATTCCTATTTCAGTCACCTAAATTATTTAGGGGGAAATGAGTTTAGGAATTTATAGCCAAACCTAAATATTAAAAAAATTTTTTTTTTTTGCTTAAAAAAATAGCATTAATACAGTAAGTTATGTAAAATTTGCATAGAATGCTCTGCTTTACGGTTGTTGTAGAAATGGAATGGAAATTTGAATTACGTTCCCTTTTAAATTCGGTACATTTTTACATTACGTTCAACTCATCGTTCACATTTTACACGTAAACTTTTATAGCTTTTCGAGTATGCTGGCAAGGTTAGGGGTGTCTATTCCGAAAGCCGTTCTAACATCGGTAGATTGGAAGGTGTGTCAGAAATTTCGTGAAAAATAGTGAATAATTCCACCCCGTTTTTCCAAGCTTATAACTCATCGAAAAATATAACTTAAGCCCTAATTTTTTGTCAATTAAAGGAGCAAGGACCAAGGTTTGATAAAAAAAACACAACAAAAAAACAAAAAAACAATCAACATGTTTTTTTTTTTAAAAAAAGGTTTTAAACTTCGGACTTTACAGTTATATTTCTAAAAACACTACATTTTTGTTTTAAATTTGAATATATTATTTATTGACCTTTTCTCTGACATTTGTGATATATAACACTTTGGTGAGTAAATTAATAATTTACTTTTTAATAGACATTTTAAAATGGGAGGCGTGAATTATTCGACCCCCTGTCTTTCCAAGCTTATAACTACTCGAAAATATGTAATTCAAGCCCTATTTTTTTTAAATTAACGGAGCAAGGACCAAGGTTTCATTAAAAAAAAGAAAAAACAAACAACGTTGTTTAAAAAATAAACTTCGAACTTTACAGGTAAATTTCCAAAAAAACACTACTTTTTTGTTTTAAATTTGAATATATTATTTATTGACCTTTTATCTTCAATTTGTGATATATAAAACTTTGGTGTGTAAATTAATTATTTACTTTTTAATAGACACTTGAAAATGGAGGGCGTGAATTAAAAAAAAACGTTTGTCTAAAATAGTATATTAAGTTTATTGGAAAGAGCATACAATTTCACATTGATTCTGGAAATACCGTAAAAATAGAATCAATAGAAAAATTTTGATAGATTTTTAAAGTTTAAAAATTGAAAAATATTGAGTTCGTAAAATTCATTACTGTTTTTAAAAAATAAAAAATATATTTCTATTACTTTTAAAACAATTTTAATAGTTTATTTTGGAAGTGTAATCCATAAAAAAAATAAACAACCCACTTTTAAAAGAGAAATTACGAGATTTTATATTTTATTCGCAGTTTCGTGATAGGGGTGTCAAAAATTCCTACAAAAATTCTGATACATCTATATTATTGGAGTGTTTATTCGTTGTAAACGTACCCGACAACCTATAAATGTCGCCATTTCCAATGTGAAAGCTGGACTTATGTAAAAAATAACAAAAAGATATACAAAACTGATTTTCCGTTTAAAAATGGAATTATTTTCCTTTCGTTATTAACTTTTTTTAAAAAAATATTTTGTGTTCTATGTACAAAAGTACAATTGTTGAATGTTACTGTTTTGATTATATTCGTTTGGGGGGCACAATTAAAGAATTAAGAAAGATTAAAACGGAGCAAAATTTAAGTTTCTGTTCCATTTTTACAACAGCCGTAAAACAGCGCATACTCAGAAAGTTTTATCATAATTTATAAGCATGATGTTGAAACACTAAATTAACATTTTATTTATTTTTCTGCATAATTAATGATGGGAGTATTTTTCTATTTATTTTCTGAACATCTGTTAAAAAAATAATTTGTACATTCACATCAAAAAAAGAATCAAACTTTTCTCTGCATTCACATAACTATTTACAGTGTTCATGTAAAGCATTCATCTATAATACAAATTCCGTTTTCAAAGAGAAACGTTTACTGCCTAATTTTTAAAAAAAAAAAAGTGCAAGTTTTCCTGAAAAAAAACTTTCACCTAACAATTTATGGTAAAAAATTAATCTTTTTTGGGGGGGAAAAATAACTTTTATTGATTAAAAAAATTGCAAAAATTAATAAAAGTAAATAAACGAACAAAATGCAATTTTTCTTGAGGAATGTGTTCCATTTTAACAAACTGAACCACAGCAACGCGTGGCCGGGTACAGCTACTATATATATATATATATATATATATATATATATATATATATATATAAATATATATATATATATATATATAGTAATAAAATGTATATGGCGATTAAGCTACAATGAATATTTCGCGTTTCATCCACTTTAGGATTCTTCAGCCATATGCATAAGCCTGAAGAATCCTAGAGTTGATGAAACGCGGAATATTCAGTGTAGCTTAATCGCCATATACATTTTATAACTTACTAAGTTACTCTACCTACGTATTGAGCACTTTTGAAGTAAATACTTAAAGTTAACGCATAAATCTATACTTTCGTATATTAATTTTATGTGAACAAATTAAGTATTTATATATATATATATATATATATATATATATAGTTGCATGTATAAATATTTAATTTATTTTATCAATATAATAAATATAATATTAATAATAATTGTATTAATACTAATATTAATAATAATAATACTAATAAAAATATTAATAATAATATTAATAATATATATGTATAGTTTGTTGTATATATATATATATATATATATATATATATATATATATATATATATATAGTTTGTTTGATGGTTCACAATTTGTAAGTAAGATATCAGTCTCAAGATACTTAGTGGAGGTCCATTAACAGAAGGGAATTAAGAATTATAGATAACTTGGCTCATTTCTAATTATTTTTAAGTTAAGGCAGAAATGTGTGTATGTATATATAAAGTTTAGTGGTTAAAGTTAAATTCTGAAAATCAAAATATAGACATATATATTCGAGTTAAGAATTTATTGTTTGACAAAAAGAATATATAGAAGGGGTTATGTTAATTTCCTTAATCCATTGATTTTCAATAACGGCATATATCATCAGAGAAAATGAAATGCAGTTAGCGAAATGTTCAGATTTGAATAGACACGTATTTTCTATCAGTACAAACATTGAAAAGGTTTTTTGGATGGTGAATAATTATTATATAAAAATAATTGCAGGAAAAGGAATGTCATACTATCTGAGCCATTATTAGCAGGAATATGATATATTCGGGGGTATTATTCTTAACTCGAATATATGTGTCTATATTTTGATTTTCAGAATTTAACTTTAACCACTAAACTTATATATTGCTCTATTCTTAAATATTGAGCTTATGCTTTTTGGCTAGTGATATCTATCAGGATATTTCTCCTGATTTTTAATCTGTGTTTTATCTCGCTTATATATATAAATATAAATTTTATAGTTGTATGTATATTTGTATGTATATATTTTATATATATTTTATCAATACAATAATATATTATTAATAATAATACTACTAATAATAACACTAATAATAATAATAATAATAATAAAATATAAACGAATAAAAATATCGATCTCACAACAAGTACTCTATTCTGCTGTATTACTCGTCCTATTATTTAACTTCTAAAATACAAGGAAATGAATATGCAGAAAAGCTATAATTTTAGTTCAGAAATTTTTTTTTACACAATATACACACATATACACACACATATATACATATATATATATATATGTATGTATGTATATAGATAGATAGATAGATAGATAGATAGATAGATAGATAGACCGAGAGAAAGAGAGCGAAAGAGAAAAAAGATGGGGAAAGATCGAAAGAAAAGAATGTTCAGATTAATAGATAGCTATAAATATATATGCAAAGAGATATTTGCTGACACGCATATAATTGTTTGCAAGATGCATATATAAATATACATGTAGCATAATTATTTTCAAAACTTTTATACACACATATACATAAATACGTTACATATAGGAAAATAAAGAGGGAGAGGTCGCTAGATAGATAGATATTTATCTGGTATTTCCTTAACCTTACAACTAATCTGAAATGTAAACATGACGTTTATCTACGTGTACACGCTGCATATATATATATATATATATATATATATATATATATATATATATATATATATATATAATCTAACGCACACATACAAAAGCACAAACATATATATATATATGTGTGTGTCTGTGTGTATGTGTATATATATGTATATATATATATAAATATATATATATATATATATATATATATATATATATATATATATATATATATAACTCAGTAGAGAGTTGGCACAGCTCTGTTTTCATCCACCTCGGAGCATCAAACACCTGTCGTTATTACAGGATGCCGTGTAGAAACATTTATTTTTGGAACTCTTTTGATTTCGAGGTAAGTAAGCACGTTTTACTTTGGCAGGAAGTTGGAACGATTTTCTCTTCAACTCACGCGCAAGAAAAGTTTTAATCAAATGGAAGTTTCTCTATTTATCGTGTTAGTTTAATTAAATAGCTTTAAAACTATGAATCTATGAATAAATAACATACAAGCTGCACCATCGTACACACACACACACACACACACACACACACACACACATATATATATATATATATATATATATATATACCATAATCACTTTAACACTTTGGTTCGTGTTCAAACTCTTAAGCAATTTTGGGTCTTGCTAGTACTCAATGAGTGATAATTTGGGTGTTCTTGGCGCTATATATGTTTCCGCTTTTCTCATCATTGTTTCCAGTCGTCCTGGACCTGCACTTTCCACGGGTGTTTAACAATTCCGTTATAGGAAGAGTGTGGTTGGAGATTGTAAAAGACTTCCCATACAAATTTCACGCGCAGACTCCGTAACAGGTGATGTCTCTAATTTGTCAAGAGTGATGATTGCTTGTTTTTTGTTTTACGGCATATCAACCTTTTCAGGTTATTTAATGCCGAATCTATTTATTTTGAGGAACGATTTTTAATGGAGTATATTTTTTTAAAAAGTCAGATTCTATTCAACCCATAGTTGGGACCCTAACAGATACTACCACTCCGGGTCAGAGTGGACCTAGGAGCAATGGCAATTAAAGGGTGGCTCCACACTCCCCAAGGCCCGCAAGGTGGGGTCTCACCATCGGATAGAGTTTAAGGTTATATCCAAGACCTGTCAAGACTGAGGAAATATTCCATTATACATGTGAATATATATATATATATATATATATATATATATTTACATATACATATATATAATTATATATATATATAATTATATATATTTATATAATATATAATATATATCTGAGATAGTGTACATATATTAAAATAATAATAATTAATTCATAGCCGCATTACATGAATTAACACTAGATATAGGTGCACCTTGTTCTTTATTATTGAAAACAATTATGTCAACCTCGGTATATTCATCCATTTTTATCTTTTTATATTTATATCTAGAACAATCACCCACACACACACACACCCACACACATATATATATATATATATATATATATATATATATATATATATATGCAAGAGAGATGGAGAATAAGTGATAGAAATAGAAAGAGATCGAGATGAGAAAGTTTAAAATTTACACACAAAATGGGAGCCAATTCAAATACTGTGTATACCGTCTTTAATTGATGGTACACATGAAGAGCTAGTCCTCCTTCGAAAGAAACTTTCTCCGGTTGCAATGCATTTGCTGTATCGTTTCAACAAATTGTGAAAGGCCACATGGAAGTCTATCACATCAACAAGTGCCTTATAACGAAAGCCGCTCAGTTGTTCCTTAAGTTTAGGGAATAACCAAAATCACAAGGGAGCAAGATCAAGACTATATGGGGAATTAGAACTTTTTTATGCCCATATTTGTCAAATAGTCTATGACAAGTATGGAGATGTGAATAGGTGCATTGTCCTGGTGGGAATGCCACATACCCGACTTGAAGACACTGGCCTCATACGACCGGACCTCTTTGTGAACTCACTTAAAATCTCAACAGTATTTCTGGTTGATTGTCCCGCGGGAACCCACCCCATGTAGATCATAACGGTATAGTAAGCGAATGCAGCAAACTGGCCCAACAGGAATACAAGAACAGGCACGACAAAGTGAGGAGGGCAGTACACTGGGAATTATGAAAACAAAAGCATCTCGAACGCACAAACCAATAGTAGAAGCATAAGTACATAAACAATCATGAAAACGAAAACAAAAAAATCCTATAGGGTCATGGACATGAACACATCCAAGCAAGAAGACCGGGTGTCGTAATAATTAATAAGGAAAGCCATGTCAAATCTTACTATGCTGTTCCAGCTGATAACAGGATAAATATCAAAGAAAGGGAGAACCTAAGGAAATACACAGAGCTAGCCAAATAGATGAAAGGGATATAGATGATAAAGAATATCAAAATAATACCAATAATAGTAGGAGAACTAGGAACAATTCTGAAAAAAAAAACTAAAAAAAAAGTATAGGAGAAATTGAAATCAGAGGAATGACTGGAAAGATACAACGAATAACAATAATAAAAATAGCTTGAATTTTAAGTAAAACCATTGAATACGGAAATTAATACACTTAAGTCACATGCGCGAGGCAAACAAATTGGTGCAGAGGAATACACGAAGAAGCGTTATAAATCGAAGTAAAAATAATAATACGATTAATAATAATAAAATAATGATAATAATACTATTAATAAAAATAGTAGTAATACAATAATAATAGAAATAGCAGTACTAGTTATAATAATAGTAATAATTATAATAGAAATAATAATCATAGGAATAATAATTGCTATAACAACGACAATAATAATGATGGTAATAATAATGGCAATGATAATAATAGTAGTAATAATTACTTAATAACAATAACAACAACAACGACAATAACAATAATAATAATAATAACAACAACAACAACATAACAACAATAATAATAATAATAATAATAATAATAATAATAATAATAATAACTGTATTATGTTTATAATTATAATAATTATTATTATTATAGTAATTATAATAATAATTATACGGAATGAGAAAGAGGTGAAAAGTCAAGTTGACACAACGATAGGAGCGCTAGGGACCATGCCGAAAAAACTTTGATAAAAATGGGAAAAGTTGGAATCAGAGGGATATTTAAGAAAATACAACTTATAACGTGAAAATGTTTTAATAAATGAAAACGGCTGAAATATTAAGGAAAATCCTGTGCACATAGAAACAATCATAGAAATAAAATTCAATGAAACAACATGAAATCATGAAAACTGAAACCACAGAAATGTAAGCTACTCCTCCATTTTGTCTTCGTGTCAACATAAACTAGTGTCACATAAAACAAGTGAGGCTTAAAAAGGATGGAAAAATCGTGGAGAGAAAGCACTAGATATAACTCCGCTGGGTGAATGCAAAAGAGGACATATTCCGTTGGGAGGCTTATTGCAATCTAAATTCTAGTGAAAACCATTGGTCTCTGTTAACGCAAAATCAATGGTAAACGGCTGCTTCGATAACGCGAATTAATCTGCACAGGATACTGAAAGAGATGGAGAGTACTCCATAGAACACTACAACTTTTCTCAAAGATAAATCTTTGATCATGACTTGTGTGACCACTCCTAGTGAGTAAATAATAATAATAATAATAATAATAAAAATAATAATAATAATAATAATAATAACAACAACAACAATAATAATAATAATAATAATAATCATCTATGTCTATAAAGGTGAAGTGCGTCTGTGTGTGCGTGTGTGTGTACATTTCCCTACGCAATAACTCTGTCAATCTCCAGTCTACAGACGCGAAATTTGATATGCAGGTTACTGAGATTTGAGAAAATCTTTGTAACCCATTTTCGCCCAGAAATTCGGCTGTTAAGGGGTGAAAAAATCAACGATTTGACCATTGAGAACTGTACCGAACTCCTCTAACAATTTGGAGTCTAAACACTTGAAATTTTAGATATAGGTTCCTTTGACATGGATCTAACTTAATAACTGGATTTAAGTCCAAAACAATAAATGTTAAGGTGTCATAATAATAGTCAAAGTAAAAAGAAAATTGACGGGTTTTTTTTTCTGCTCAACATGCACCTCC
>NC_136516.1:6020000-6035000 GCF_053919585.1 Euprymna scolopes
AAGGCAAACAGACATTTTCACTTTTATATATATATATATATATATATATATATATATATATATATATATATATAGACAGATGGATATATATATATATATATATATATAGATAGACAGATGGATAGATTGGATGTAAGATATAGTAGTGATTTAAAAAGTATATAAAAAAGACTCATGCGCCACCACCGAGAATCGAAAACAAAACTTTCTGCTCACGATTTATTTTGCCTGTGCCGTCAATGACTGGGCTATAAAAACATACTTACTGCAAGGCTAAAAATTTAAACATGAACAAATATCTACTACGTTATGCATTCGTAATGCCTGCGTTCGACCTTCACCTGGCAAATTTCATTATTTTTTTTAATTTTCACAGCTCTGCCTCGATTTTTCCGGGATAAAACCTAAATATAAAAGTTTGCATGGATTCAAATCAAGTTTCACGTCTGTGGACCAAAAACTCTACGAGGAGTTTGGTAGGCAAAATTTGTTAAACAAAAATATATACACATACATAAATATATATGGAAACAATTTTGTGTTTGCTATAAACTTTTTACGCAAATATTATGCAAGTATAAATCATGTAGAATATCTGCATGAATATAATTATACGTAATAGTTTACTAAAGATGATTATTCCATTAGAAAACCGAAACAACTAATAGGGAATTAATAAAAATGAATGTTTAAAAGAATATGCAAATTAGCTAGATTTTTTGCTAGTGAATGCAATTCCACGACCCATATATAAGAAAATTGTTTTTTTTTTTTTTTTTAAATAAATAGGAAAGAGGGTTTTTAATATGAATATCAATACACACAAAAGAAAAACGAATTCATAGGTGTATAGGTGTATATATATATATATATATATATATATATATATATATATGTGTGTGTGTAATGATGAGATAATTCCAATATTTTGTCCAATGTGCATTATGAATGCTGTGTTAAATTTTGGATTCCAATAAAATTACTGATTTAATTTAAATTATTTGTAAAGTTTTGAATACTTCACAAGGAACAAATATCATTTTTCCTGGTTAATATATGTTCTCAAGCGTAAAAATACAGTCGTGGAGATATATGTATAGATATTTGTTTAACTGGTAATTTAAAAAATCAATAAATATACATCATTTCATTATTACTATAGAATTTGTAGAATTTGTTTGAAACAAGATCAAATAAAAAAACGATTAAAAGAATTGTTTTCGCCTCGGAAAATCGAAACATTTTTTTTTATTCCGATACCAATTCCGATACCTCAGAAAGATCCAAGTCCTCCTGATTCCCGATTCCAATATTCCAATTCTGAGTAATCGCCTTAAACTAACATATATATATATATATATATACATATATATAAACACACACACAAACACACACATGCATATATATATATACATATATTTGTGTGTGTAGTCGTTTTTACGTAGAAATCACCAATTATTAATGCTTGCAGGCAAGTCGAGGATAAGGGTTCTTGAGTGTGCAGTAATCTATGGTATACTATTGTAGCCATCGTTAGTAGTAGTAATTTAGAGAATTTGATTACTTAAGGGGACGTTTGATCAAGAATTTATTTGCATTGGACTTGAAGACGATTATATTTTAGTCAGCTTGGAAACAGGCGAACGGAAGAGAGTTTCACAGGCGTGCAGTTCTAAGAAAAAGGCTTTGTTCACGGAGTCTACGTTTAGGTTTAGGAACAGATAAAGATTGGGGGAAATTATTGATCGTAGTGTCAGATAGACGAGTGTTTTCGTGAAAGTTTGGTGAGGGGGAACTATAGAATGTAAACTCAGACGAGAACTTGCCGTGAAAATAACGATAAACAGAGACAGGCTCGCAACGTCTTCTCCGTAGAAAAGACGTTGCAGGGAAGAGAAAAGGGCATTCCCCACTAAGCTATGAAGTCTATTTTGAACTCTGTCAAGGCAGGATAAGCTGCGGCTAGCAGCTCCTGCCCAGATGTGGCAACAGTACTCAATCCTTGAACGTTCCTGGCTTTTATATAAATATAGAATTCCATCAGTCGTGTTATATGTAATTGAGGGGTAAAAGGATCCCACCATTGTACCGGCAACCGTGGAAAAAATTGTGATATATCAAGAGTAAAGGTCAAGACTAGAACTTGCTAAAACATGGAACCTCCTCAATACCAGAACCATTCATTTCAATTAAAGGCAGAGACGGATCAGAGCGTTGATGATATTAAGATAGAAGCTAGTATTAAAAGTAACCAGCAACCTCTGTCCCCATTGTACCAAGTGTTCAAGATGTTAGGAGAGAAGAAAAAATAATGTTTTACGGCCTTAAATAGGTTGCCATATATGGTAGTGTCGTAAGCATAAATGTCTACGAATTATCTTAGGATGTGATTTGGGAGATCATTGATGTAGATCAGGAAGAGAGTTGGGCATATCACATGAATTCTTAAATACATGGCATAGTGATGAGGTCTTCCAGGGTAAGTGGAAACAATTGTTCTTAAGACAACACTTAAACAGTTTGATAAGTGTAGGGAACTTGTTCTAGTTGAAGCCTTTTCAACCCTATAATTGGAATACAGTCAGGGACAAACGCTTTATTGGAATCAAAGTGTTTGATTAGCTTAGCAACATCACGCACAGATACGAGGGGCGTGCAATAAGTAATGCCCCTAACCCATTTCCCATAGTAGTAGAGCAACGAAACTTGGCACAGTTATTAGTCTTTCTCTACATAGGAATCACCCAGAGTTATGCATTTCTCTCATCGTTTGAAGTAGACCTGGTGACCGTTTTTGTAGAACACCCCAGGTTGGTCCTCCAACCACGATGTGACTTCAGAAATCACGACTGCATCATCGGGGAAACGCTTCCCTTTCAAAAACAATTTCATGGCTGGGAAGAGGTGAAAGTCAGAGGGTGCAAGGTCAGGAGAGTAGGGAGGATGGGGAGATTTCATAACCACACGCCCGTGCTTCTGATCCGTCGACATGCAATTTATGGACCGGAGCGTTGTCATGCAGGAGGAGCGTACCTTTGCTGATCTTGCTCCGCCTCTTAGTTTTGATAGTTTCCCTTAATTTCCTCAAAAGTGAAGCATAATAGGCTCCTGTAATTGTGGTTCACTTTTCCAAGGAATCTGTCATCACTATTCCGTCCTGATCTCAGAAGACTGTGAGTATGGCCTTGCCAGCGGAGGGCTGCACCCTTGCCTTCTTTGGAGGTGGTGAGTCCAAGTGCTTCCACTGCATTGACTGAGCTTTGGTCTCTGGATCATAGTGATGGACCCAGGTTTCATCCTGTGTAATCAGTTTTGGGGAAAACTTTGACTCATTTTCTTGGCACATCTCCAAATTCATCCTCGAGCACTTGATGCGTTTCTGCTTCTGGAATGGTGTGAGTAACCTGGGAATCCATCTGGCAGACACCTTATGCATATGAAAATGGTTATGAATAATAGTTTCCACAGACCCTGTACTAATCTTGACATTTTGGGCTATTTGGCGAATAGTAATGCGCCGATCTTCCAATAGCAGAAGGGAGGGGGGCGACCAGGTGTGGGAGTTGTTTCCACAGATTTCCGGCCATGTTTGAATTCACAAAGTCATATGATGAGGCATTATAACCATAAGTTTCTTTCATTTCATCAAAAGTCTCTCGTGGTGTGCGTCCTTTCGAATTCAAAAACCGGATCAGTGCTCGACATTCAACAGGCTCCATTTAACACCTGACTCAGTTCAAACACCTGTAAAACAGAAACGACAATTAGTTGAGTGCTGTAATTTGCCACATAACGCGTAGAGATATAAATCATTGTACATGCAAAATTTTGGTCAGACAATTGGAAGTGGGTCAAGGGCATAACTTATTGCACGCCCCTCGTATGTGTATTTCGCAATGCGTGTTTGCTGACACAAGAGAAAATACGGTGGGTTGACGGTCTAGATTGCATAGGGTAGAATTAGCTGTAAAGGTCCTGGCAATAAGTTTGGTTTTGTCTGATGCTGAACAGATTACCTCGGGTTCATTGATGATGGTTGGGATAGATGCACGCTTTTGTTTAGGACCCCGTTTGTAACTTGCCAAAACTGGTGAGAACCAAGCCGCCGTTGAGTTACTTTGGACTTAACGGACTGAGCATACAATTCTCTCTCTCTTTCTCTCCCCCTCTCTCTCTCTCTCTCTCTCTCTCTCTCTCTCGTTCTTTATTACTCTTTTACAGTGGATGCTTGAGTTTTGTAGGGGTGGGACTCTGCTGCTTATCGAGTTTGACGGGGGTATTTATGTAGTCGCGGAAATTATTCCTGGAAGCGGCTTTGATGTCAGTACAGCTATTACTTTGGAAGCAGTGAAAAAAGTGATTTCTGTGCGCAGTGGCAACAACGCATTCTAGAGAAAACCACAGTTGACTGTTAAATATTTGCTTACATTTTTTGGAAGGTGTGAAGCAATCTATACCTATAATAAACAATTCCATCAAGTCTGCTACTATAAAATACACATTCTTTAGAGTCTGTTTATTATAAAAGAATGATTAGTTACATATGTGTATACCTGCTTCAGTGGCGTTCTAATTCAGGGACAATTCATCAGACCAACAAAAAAAGATAAAAAATTGAAATCAGTTTGAAGTCCCTCCCCCTTAAACATGCATGCACAGTTTGAAGTCCCTCCTTCTGAAACATGCATGCACATATGCAACCAATCATGTTTGTATAATAAACAGACTATATACCAGCTCTGCCCTGCATTGAGCACTTTTGATAACCACCATCTCTGTTTTTCTCTATCTATTTTCCTTCTGTATCTCTCTTTCTAACAGCCTTTCCTTTCCTTTTTTCTTTCTCCATCTCTATTTCACGCTCCCTTTCGGTATATATATATATACACCCATCTACCTTCTTCCTGTCTCTTACTGGCCACCTATCCTTCTCTCTCTCTATCTCTCTCCCCCCTCTCTCTCTCTCTCTCTCTCTCCCCGTCCCTCTTTCTCTTTTTGTCTCTTTCAAACTCTGGATTTCTTTCTCTACAACATAATCTCCCTCATTCTCTCTATTTTCTTCTCTCGATCTCTCCCACACTCTTCAGCTCAGATTCATTGGCAAATGACTTATGACATTCGCGAATAATTCGTCGTGTTCTTTTTTATTTAAATCTCAAAATCCTCTCTTCCTTGCCTCGTCGACAAAACGTATACTTTTCTCTTTCTTTTTAAACTAGCATTGTGATTCTCCGACTGGAAAATAGCGTTTTACGTGCGTCTTTGCAGCTTACAAAGGGGCTTTGTACGTTGATGTTCCGATCAGGCTTCAATTTCAAATAATATTTTAATTTGAATTACTTGAATTATTCAGACAAATTTTCTGGTCACGGTTATTATAAATATAACGTTTCGGTCCATGTATCTTCCTCCATTCTTTCTCTAAATCATTTTCGAACTCAGGTAGACTCATTTGAAATCTGAAACTCTACGTAGAATTTGTAATTAAACACTGTTTAACAACAGGGTAGTTTGTTCTCATTCCGTTATCTATGACAGAGTACATGCGTTTTGGTTAAGTATTAATGTTTATTAAGTAGAATCAAAACCATAACTGCACATAAACGTTTTCATGTGCATAATACCAAACGGAATTTCCATGAACAGAGTTTCTTACTAAGAATTTATCACCTCTAGAAGGCTATTCCAAACATAAGGTGGTAAAGCGTGTCCATTCGGAAAGCCGTTCTTAACACGCGGAGGTCGGGGTGTCTATTTAAGACGTTCTTAACATAGGAATGTTTAGGTTTGGGCAACAACAACAACAACAACAACAACAGCCGTACTTTTATTTCTATTACGCGAGAATGGGACATGCTACTACAGTTAACGGGTCCTGCTAGTATAAAAGTAAATAGATAGTTGCATTACTCAAAATATCATATTCTAGTGTATTTTACGACTGGGCAATGCTGGGCGGCCTGCTAGTATATGTATATATATATATATATATATATATATATATATATATATATATGTATATATATATATATAGTTTAATGTAAAAGGAAAAGGGCGAGATCAATCCACAACCTACCTAGAACCTTATCTACACTTCTGATGGGAAGGAATAGGCTTCGAAATGCCTTGGCATAAAGATCCCTTCTATCCTCCAAATTTTGCCTGTATTCCATTATTTAATAAATGATCCATTCTATATCTACCTATATAAGTTTGTGTCTTCATTTCATACTCTTGTTGTCCTATTATATATATATATATATATATATATATATATATATATATTATATATATATTTTTATTATATTTTTCATCCGAAACAAGGCGCATAGGGGGCTACTATCATGGTCAGCAACTACTGGGGCACTATGTAGGGATTTGGGCAGCAAGATGTCGGTTCACGTTGCACTTGAACTTCTGCATGTCAGTACAGTTAGGGAAACAGGATCCTGGAATGGAATTCCAGAGTCTAGCGGTACTGGGGAAGAAACTACTGGAGTAGAAAGATCTTTTACATCTAGGGATCTCTACTGTGTGGGGGTGGGATTTAGCTGTCTGTCGGGTTTGTCGAGGGTGTCTGCGTCGTAGGGGCACAAGTGTCTGCAGTTTGTCAGAGTATTCACCATTAAAATACTTGTAGAACAAGCAGAGAGATGCAACGTTTCGTCGATGGGACAGGGGCTGAAGCTTAGATGCCAGTTCAGGGCCTATCAGGTTGGCGACTCATTGTTGAACCTTGTCTAGGAGCGAGAGACTAGTAGTAGACGCACCAGCCCAGATGTGACAACAATACTCCATACATCGGCGAATGGTGGCCTTATGGAGATACAGGATACTTTCAGGTGTCAGTAGTTTTCCAGCACGGTAGAGAGAGCCTACCTTTTTTGCAGCGGCCCCGGCAATGTTTTCAATATAATTGTTCCAGCTCGTTTCCTGTGAACGTTAGGCCAAGCAGTTTGAAAGATGTACTCCCAGACAAGGAGTCACTGGCCATTGCTATTGGTGGCAGAGAAGGTTTCTTGTAGTTATTGAAGGAAACCAGTTTGATCTTAACAGCATTGAATGTGACCATCCATTTATGTCCCCATTCCACTACAGATTGGAGGTCATCCTCTAGTGTTTTTGGCCATTTCTTTAGATATGTGTTCATTTGTTTTCCTGTCATGCCTGTTATAGAGTGTAGTGTCATCAGCATATATACCCATCTCAGAGGCAGTTTTGTCGGGGAGGTCATTAATAAATATCAGGAACAATAGAGGTCTAAGAATAGACCCCTGAGGCACTCCAGCATTTATATCACATTGTTTAGATGTTCGACTGTCGAGGACAACCTGGATTTTTCTCTTATCTAAGAAGAATTTAATTATGCTAAGCATTCTACCAGTGATACCGTATGATTTAATTTTCCTGAGGAGACCCTTGTGACATACCCTGACAAAAGCCTTAGATATATCTAGAGCTACCGCTCTGCCCTCCCCCGCTTTGTCCAGTGAATGGTATGTACGTTCAGAAATATATATATATGTGTGTGTGTACGTGTGTGTGTGTGCATGTGTGTGCGTGTTTGTACATATGAAATGAAGCTTATGTAAAGATAAAATGGACATATGTTTTTGTGAATTTAATGGTCGCTTCAATAAAGATAAACATATAAAAAAGACGCCGTAAAGCATCTTTATACAAAGACATTTAAAAGCCTAATGCGTCTAATGATGTATATATGTATATATATATATATATATATATATATATATATATATATATATATAAATATATATATATATATATATATATATATAGAGAGAGAGAGAGATTAATAAATTATAAATATTAATAATTCTTCTACCAATAAACATCAGTTTTTCATGCTTTCGCAATCAGCAGTGATAATTACTGTTACTCGGGAAATTCAACCCAAGTTATGTAGTCTACGTTTTGCAGCAGACTAAGTAATACATTGAACATGTACTTTAATTTGTCTAATTTCCCAAAAATCTGAATTAGACAACGTCCTACACAATGGAATAAAACTTCACATTATAATTTGGTTCGAATCTCTTAACCAGTGGTAAATTTCACTTTCTACACTGATGATTGCGAAGGCATGAGACACTAGTAGAGTATGAACAAGTATATTAATATGTTATGTGTATATCTATCTGATATTTTACTTTATGTATACATATATTTATTTATTTATCTATAGATAGACAGACAGATAGATAGATAGATTTATATATAATATGGGCGTAAATGTCTGCTTATCTATCCGATGCAAATGTTGGATGTACTAAAACGTCTGTGGCTGTCTTATTGTTTTCAATAAAACGTCCAAGATTCAATCTGCTTCCCGAATTAAATTACCTCGCATTGTGTTGCATCCAATCGACTCGGACACGTCTCTTGTTTACGTGATCACACCTGCAAAAATAAAGTAAGTTTGTTTGTGACCAGCAACGACTATCCTGTAGCACGCTCCAGCTGCCCAATTGATTGTGATAAATAACGGCGGAGAGGATGAGTGAAATTCTGTTGGCCAGATGGTGTGGAGGGGGGTGCGGAGCTTGACAATCAGCCAATTCTGCCAGACCAAATAGGATTAACGCTCCATGAATCGTATAATAGATATCCTCTTTTCTAATGCCAGACTATATATATATATATATATATATATATATATATATGTATGGGGCGCCAAATTGGTCTGGAGTGTTAGGTGTGCGGAAGATTATGTCTGACTAGAGCTGGGCTGATAAGCCACCTAACTACACATCAGCACAGTGGGCCCGAAAGCAGTCTTGCGCTGCTAGATCTAACCTGTATCAACTACGAGCGGACGTAAAAACAGCAGGTGGTTTGAAGCGGCATTTGATTATACATAAAAGTGACAATCAAGAACGTGCTGCTAGTGACGCACATGGCTGCACAATGTGTGCCAAAGGATGACAGACTTTGGCAGGGCTTAAAAGTCACGTTTGTGCAGCTTATCACTGATTGTTTTCGTGTTTCTGTATATCTTTTTTTTGTGTGTGTGCTATATCAAGCAATGGCAATGTTCGGAAACGAATTTGCTGCAACCATCATCACAACCATCATGTATATGTATATATGTGTGTGTGTATTTATCTATACACGCACACACACACACATGTATATATATATATATATATATATATGCATGTATATAGATAGATAAGTAAAGATATATGAATATATATGTACGCATTGGTACAACTGTCGATTATTAACATAATGACAGTAAGTTTAATCCCAAGCTAGGGAAAAGTGCTAGAGGTGTCCGCACTGATAGGTTGTCATTCAACGAAAAATGATTATATGTCGATGACTATATATATATATATATATATATATATATATATATATATATATATATATATATATATATGTATATATATATATATATAATTTCTTGGTATAATAAAGGGGTTGTGTTTAAAGTTAATATCAATGCTGTTAGTGGGACACAGTAGCCACATGTTCGGAAATAAAAAAAAGCGCAATATTAAAAGTATTTTCCAGTAATTCTCAATTATATTACACTAGCAGGGGTGGCCGGCGTTGCTCGGGTGTTTGGAGGTGTATGCTGTGCAAAAAAAGCAAAAAAAAACAAAAAAAATGGTTAATTTTTAAAAACTTTGACCCCTATTATGACCCCTTAAAATCTATTGTTTCGGGCTCAAATTACTTTATTAAGTTAGATCCAGGTTCCAGGAACCTATATCTAAAATTTCAAGTGTCTAGACCTAAAATTGTCGGTGGAGTTTGGTAGAGTTCTTAAAGGTCAAATCGTTGAAATTTCTACCCCTTAACAGCCAAATTTCTGGCTGACACCCGTCACATCGATTTTACCAAATCTCAGTACTCGGTATTTCAAATTTCGAGTCTATAGACTACAAATTGACAGAGTTATTGCGTAGGGAAATGTACACAGACAGACTGACACACAGATACATAGACAGACAGACAGACAGACACGTTCACTTTTATAGATATATAGATTTTGTCGAACAGTTATGTACGTCTTTTTCTAACCTAAAGATGAGATTCTACTCTCAAAAATTAGGGGCATCCAAAACCTACAATCTTGTACGACACATTATGTTTGTCAATAAAGGTTATATGAAGAAAATCTTTTAAAAGCCATCCTACTCATCTACACACACACACACACACACACACACATATATATATATATATATATATATATATATATATATATGGCTGTCGCCTCCATTTACTGTGAAAAGAAAATTGATACTATCTCTGATAGTTACTATGCGCGTAATTGTAAATCAAGTTTAGTGCAATCGTCAACCAGACTTCTACGTAATCGACACCGCTTGATTTCAGTGGTACGGCGTAATCCAGACAACTAAACACCAGAGATTTCCAAATGGTTTCTTCGTTTAGTACTGCCCATATTAAACGGCGCTAATGTGCACAGACACACACACACACACACACACACACACACACACACTTGTATATATATATATATATATATATATATATATATATATATATATATATATGTATATATACATATATATGTATGTTCATATATTTTTAATATATATATATTAATTAATATATCCTATATATGTTTACATACTATTTAACAATAATGCTATATTTTCTATTTAATAACTTTTGTTAATTTCTTATTTTTTTTTTTATTCTGATATAGTTCAACTGTATTTTAAAATTGTAGACTTTTTAGCAGTCGGCTCATGTGAGTGTTTAGTCTGCGATTGGTAACATTTTGGGTTTTTTTTCCGGAAAGTAAAAGTAAATTCTTTATTTTTATATTTGTCGAATCCGAACTGATTTAGACTATATATACTTAGAATGCTGTCATAAACTGTTTTTGATGATGGTATCAGACGTAATTACACATTCCACAATTTGACAGCAAAATCAAAATACTAGCAAAAGTTGTTCTACCATTAAAAGAGCTATGCCAAGAATATGATAATTTTATATAGTTACATATATATATATATATATATATATATATATATATATATATGTATATATATATATACATATATACACACATATATGTATATATATGGCAAAAATAGTAATTAGTAAAAACCTGACAAAAGTGCTCAATACTATGGAAGAACATATTTGTGTTTATTTTTTATTTTTTTATTACCGATTTAACTGTTTTTCTGTAAGGTCTGATGAAGTTACTGGCTCGTTAATACGATTCGTAACCGAAACTAAACAGATAAATCGGTAATAAAAAATAATATATATATATATATATATATACATATATATATATATATATATATATATATATATATATATATATATATATATATATTGAATAAATTACACAAAAACTATATTCCAAAATTAATGAGGTTTACCATCTTATTATTTATTTCTTTAATTCAATTGAAATGGTCAATATCATGAATTTTGGAATATAGTTTTTTTGTCATTTATTCACTATATTGCTCTGTAATTACATTGAGCTTCTTAACTAAGGATTGATATTATTATAAAAAAATTATATTTCTACAGAAATAAATAAATATATATATATATATATATATATGTATATAAAATATATATATATACCTCCATAAAGTCACCATTTATCCTTGTATGGAGGACTGTTGTCATATTTGGGATGGTTCATCAGCTACTTGTTTCTCACTCTAGGGTTCAAAAGAGCGTCGACAACCTGATAGGTCTTGAACTGTCATCTAGGCTTCAGCCTCCGTTTCATTGACGAAATGATACATCCCTCTATCTGTTCTACAAGTACTTTAATGTAAATGCTCTGATGAACTACAAGCCCTCAACGTGAATACCCCTGACAAATCCGACAAGCAGCTAAATCCCACCTCTTCAGTCTAGAGTTCTTTAGGTGGAAAAAAAGCCTTCTACTTTAATAGTTTCTTAAGAACTCCCTTCGAGGATTCAGCTTTCCTAACTGTACTGATATGCAGAAGTTCAAGTGTAATGTAAACAGACATCTTGCTGCTCAACTCCCTTCATAATATCCCTGCAACTTATGTCCCCGATAGTAGCCACCTACTTCAAAGTGACACTGTGCCTTGTTTGGGGTGAAAATTGAATTTAAAAAAATTAGATTACTAATATTAAAATTTGATGACCGCTAAGTTGCAAGCCTCTTTTCTCTTAAGAAGTGGCCTCATGCGCACACATTCTGCTTAATAGATATACAGATATATTTTAGTGCGAATGAATTTTTTCGGTGGACGATGCGAATCATAAAAAGGAAGAATCAATTGCATATCGAGACATCCGTATAAACAATAAGATGATTAGTGCAAATAAAAATTGCATTGAATCAAGTCTATTTCCATATCGAATGATCAAATTTGAATCGATTCATTAAATAAACAAAATAAAAAAAATCAATCATTCTATAATCATTCCAATCCAGATGAGATCGAAGTATCAATAATCAAAAATATCAACTGAGTATTTCAGTTTTTGTATAATAATCCATATCATTCACTTTGCTTTGGTTTGTTTGAAATGTCATGTCCTTTGGTCTGTCGCGTTCAGGTTTGAAATATAACGTCCGTTCAACTGTACCCGGTAAAGTTTATATATATATATATATATATATATATATATATATATATATATATATATATGTGTGTGTGTGTGTGTGTATTTTTTCATGGGGGTCGCCACTTATCAAGGCCCGAATGCCACTCAGGGATAAGGATTATTTGTGTGTACAGTAATCAATGAGATAGTATTGTAGCAATCATTAGTATTGGGGTTTTTGATAGAGTGTCTTACTTCAGGAGTTTGTTTATGTTGGACTTAAAGACGTCCAAGTTGTAGTCAGGTGGGAAACGGGCAAGCGGCAGAGAGTTTCACTGGCGTGCAGTTCTTAGAAAGAAGCTTTGCTCATGGAATCTACGTTTGTGTGTGTGCCTGAAAGTCACTTTGTGTGTGTATGAGTGTTTTCCTCATAGGTTCCGAAACGGCTGTGTTTATCTTTTATAAATTCCACACAAAGCTAATTTATATGTCTGGCAACGTCTTAGATATGTTTTGTACAGAAATTCCTCCGATAATCATCGATAATACAAATGGCTCGATCTTAAAAATAGTGGGTTTTTTTTTCTCTTATAGGTAAAAAGAAGGACAATTTTACATTAGAAAATGATTTCTTCTTAAAGAAATAGATTTATTTATTATAATTTGGAAATATAGCTGAGTCATAGAGCACTCGATTAATAAAGCCTATGTGTATCTTATTATATTATTTTATTTTATTTTTTGTATTAATGAGTTCTATTTACGATAAAAGAAGATTATCAATCTAACTATTTCGCCGTTTGCATTTTTTAAAACTAAACATAATATACTTGAGGAAGTTCGGAGGTTACATCGACTGAAACGTTGTGTGATATCACTCAAGATGGGAACAGGAGTGCGAGAAATCTAATTAATCTGTACTTCTATAAAAATGAAAATGTGCGTTTGTATGTGATGATACTTCCACACCTATATACTCAACGAATTTTGGATCTACACACTTGAAATCTGGTATATAGATTATTCAGATAGTTTTGAAAATTTAATCAGTTTTCATCCGAAAAAAAGCGCGGCTAACGGGTCAAATTTGGAAAATTGGTACTTGGTGCGTTGTCGAATTATTATTTGTTTGTCAACTGTTTCATGAATGCGTATACGCGAATCGTTTACATGACAGATTCATTACATTAATAAAAAGTATGTTCGGAAGACTCTTTAAAGCTGGCCTAATGGCTACCGTACTTGAATAACTGTCTTAGGTTTTGGTTTCGATCTCAAACCGAGTATTATTTATTTACTTATAAGAAGTGGTTTATTTCGGAAAAAAATATACTCGCTTACATATGTTTCAGTTTCTTAAAAAAAATACGTTACGTTTAACACCTACGGTATTTCTTTTTAAAATAAAAAAAAAAATTATTCTGTATGAAATAAAATATAATATTCATATGTATTTTTAGACCGGGCCACGCCGGTTAGCTAGCTAGTATAAATATATATTATTCGTAAATTTATTTTTTATTTTTTCAATTTTGAAAATCTTGTAAGTACATCAAATCTGTTGCCAAGGCTGCTGGAAAAATGGTGGGATCTTTCCATCGATCCTGTAGATATCTCACTGCTGATGCTATTCTCTATCTATATAAGAGCCAGGTACGTCCAAGGATGGAATAATGTTGCCACATCTGGGCAGGAGCTGCTAGAAAGGACTTGGTCTGCCTTGATAGAGTTCAAAATAGACTTCGTAGCCTCGTAGGAGATGTCCTTTTCTCTTCCCTGCAACCTCTATCTCACAGAAGAGATGTTGCGAGTTTATCTCTGATGTATCGTTACTTTCATGGAAAGTGTTCGACTGAGCTTCAATCTATGCCCCCCCTCGCCAAACTTTCACAAGAAACACTCGTCTAGCTGTAAACACTATCAATAATTCCCCTCACTCTTTATCTGTGCCTAAACCTAAACGTAGATTCCATGAACAGAGCTTCTTTCTTAGAACTGCACGCCTGTGGAATTGTCTTCCGTTTTCCTGCTTTCCGGCTGACTACAATATGGTTGTCTTTAAGTCTAACGTAAATAAGTTCTTGATGAGCCGTTCGATATAAGTTATCAAATTTACCAAATTTTCATTACTAATGATTACTATATTGCCCAATTTCTAATATACACTCTTTAACCCTTATCCTTGAGTAGCCTCTTGGCCTTGATAATGTGATGATGACTATGTAAAAAAAACAAAAAAAAAACTCGTTGCCCATTCTTAACGTACATAGTTTTAGCCGTCTTTTCCATTCGGTAAATTAACTGCATATGTATGTTATGACTAGAGTTTTGACAGTAGCATATTCTTTTCATTCTTTTGAGTCTGGCGTACATATCCGACACACTTAATCAACCGAGAACCACATAGGTCTATATAAAACATATAGAATATTAACA
>NC_136516.1:6042500-6057500 GCF_053919585.1 Euprymna scolopes
GCTAGTTGGCCGTTGACCCAGAAAAAGAGTTCATTCGCCCTTTGGAAGGTCTTGTTTTTAATCCTTCAGGGAGACTAGCCGCCCTCCTCACCAAACAAGTCTGGTGGGGAAGCAGTTTAGTCGCCGGTGACCCGACCATGAGGCAGGTAGTACTGGGTTACATGGTACCAGTAGCATATGACATGACCTGACATATATATATACATATATATACATACATATATATATATACATATATATATATACATATATAACGTATTTTAATCACAACTTAATGTACGAATATATAATTGTATACGTACTTTTTTTTAGTATTTACTTCGACGGTGTGCAATACATAGGAAGGGATAGGGAGTAAGTTATGAAAATATATATATATAGCAATTAACCTCCACATAATATTGGGAGGTTTATTCCCGTGAAAATTAGTCAAGCTGACGAATGAATTCTCATGAGAATGAAACGCGGATTCGTGTGTAGCTTAATTGCCATATATATTTTCAAAACTTATATATATATATAATTTTTTTAACAGTGGATGATTTTAATATATATATATATATATATATATATATATATATATATATATATATATATAAAGCAGTAGATGTGTGTGTGTGTGTAAATATTTATCAGGTAAATTCTTAAAGTACTCATCACATAACACTGGAATTAACAGAAAATAGTCATAATACACCAAGGATTGTTTATAACGATATGTTTGGAATGAGGAACATATATCGCATAGTTGAAATGCGAAATATCCGTTTTCTATAGCTGACATTTTTTTTCGGATACTCCCATAAAATTCATTTCGGCAAGTGTGTTAATATTTACACTTTATTCTTATTTGATCTGTAACCACATCGGTTGAGATCGAGACTGGGAAGAAAAATGTTCTGGTTTCGATTCTAGCTGAGGTACCAAGTGTTTTTTTTTTTAAAACTGTTGCCATCATGTTTTTGTATTGATAAATGAACATATCTGCATGATTTTACATATATTTAAACGTATTTTAGGGCAAACTATCGATATTTAAAACTAATTCGTAATTTGTCCGGGTTTGTGTTTGTGTGTGTGTGTGTGTGTGTGTGTGTGTGTGTGTGCTTTATCTTTTAATATAGGAAAGTAGGAAATGGATATTGGGTTTCCTCCAGGCAACTTCGTAAAATTACAGGCTGGGAAAATTTGTTTTAATTCCTTAGTCTATGACGTGTATATTTTTTGACACTTATTTTTGGCCGGAAACTCTTCACGAACGGAGACAAAATTCAATGACAATTCACACTTTTAATTAGTAAATATTGCACGACAGATGACACTTTCTAAGTACAGTTTTGATAGAAAGCTTACTTGTGCTCATGTCAGGTTTCTGTGTTTTATTTTCTTCTTTCTTCTCGTTTTTAATCAAGCAAACGGTAAATATTGCTCGAGATTCTGACATTTTAAATAATTATAGTCTAGTCTTACTTTAATAATGTTATTATCCTTTAAATAATTTCCCTTCAAATAATTTTCTTTTCTCTAAATACCTGTTCTATTACATTAAATGACGTTTTTTTTTCTGTAAATAATTACCCCGATTCTTTGTGTAAAGAAATAAGACGAGGACATCCCTATATATTTTTCGTTCTTATCCATTCATCGATTAGATAAACAGATATTAATTTCAAAACAAAATTATAAAGTTTTTGAATACGGGTGTTTTTTCAGAAAGTTTTACCGAACTCAAATATTTTTAAGTAAATTACGAGAACACAAAATAAAAGTTCATTTTAATACAAAACAAAAGTTTTCGTAACTAATACGATATAAATACATATTCGTTTTCAGCATACTCGAAAACCTTTACAAGTCGACATTTACAATCCAAAAACCGCCACGAGATTGAAATCAACTAATAACAGGTGGACACGAAAGCAACCATTCAAACCTAAACAGAAGCACTCTTGCCTATTATTTCAAAACGAAATTTAATAACATTTGAATTTTCTCAAAAATTTATGAAGGTTATGTTCATCCACCCCGCGCCCGTAAAATTACATTTTCAGAAAACAAATATTAATTTCACTTTTTAAATAATTGGTCTCTTTGTCTCTCTTTACATGAAATATAACTCATCTTTCCTATTTGAAATGTCGACTTTTATAAGTTTTCGAGTATGCTGACAACGAACCAAGGCCTCTGTTCAGTCCCGAAAGACAAAGGACACACTCGCGTGTAGTTGTCCATGTAATTGTGAGGTAAGTGTTGCGCGATCTCAGAACTACATCTCTCCTGAATCAGCACGATTAGAGTATAGTGGCAAGGAGAAGTCCAGGGCGACTGGAAACAACACCAAGCTAAGTGAAGAGCGCATGCACGTTGCTTAACTTCAGTGATCCAACGGCAACCAATGTGTCAACGTGATTATATCGTACAACGAATATTACAGTTAAATTTAGGCTTGATAAGTAGTTTACCATATGTGAAAACATTTGTTATCCAACGTAAAAGCGAATCAAATTCCTGGCAGCCATTTCTTTCACAACTGAAGAATTAGTAATGCGTAACGACTTTCGGAATAAGCACACCAACCATCTCCATGTAAAGAACGGCTTTCGAAATAAACACCTCCAACCTCCTTATGTAAAGAACAGCTTTGAGAATAAACATCTAATTCTTTCTATTGACGTGTGCTTCAGTTTCACGTGTATTACCAACAAATCGGTTGTGAAAGCCAAATGGCTGCTAAGGAATACATGATTTCTTATTTTGGATATCATATATTTTAATATCTCATAAACAACTTATCCGCCCCAAATTCAACTGTGATCTTCGTTGTCAGAATAGGTAATACGCGCGTGTATCGGCTTTTGGAGTAAACTGTCCGAACCACCCCATGTTAAGAACAGCTTTCCGAATAAACACCCCAACCTCCTCATGTTACAAACGGCTTTCGGAATAAAAACAACCAAGCTTCCCATATTAAGAACGGATTTCGCAATAAGCACCTCTAACTACCCCATGCTAAGGACAGCTTTCGGAATAAATACGTTCAACCTCTCTATGTTAAGAACAGCTTTCGGAATAAACATCTCATTTTTTTTCTATTTGAGGGAGAAGTGGAAAAACATTTGCTTTGTCGTTTGCTTCAGTTATCCGCATGCGCATTACTAAAATAAAATGGCTGCCAGGGACTATATAAACTTTTACGTTGGCTATTATATGTTTTCCTATCTGGTAAACGACTTATTCGTCCCAAATTTAACTGTGATATTCATTGTCAGCATACTCGAAAACCTTTACAAGTCGATATTTACAATCTCAAAACCTCCACGAAATTGAAATCAACTGATAACACGTTGACCCAAAATCAATCATTCCAACATAAAAATATTTTTCTTGCCCATTATTTCTAAACAAAATACAATAAAATTTGAATTTTCTTAAAAAACTTTTTTATAAAGTTCATCCACCCCGCGCTGGTAAAAGTGCCAAGGGGTATTTGCCAAGTCATTATAATATTGTAAGTAGAATTCTATTCTGTTTTACATCATATTCCGAAATCATCCTACACCAGAACTTTACATTATTAATATTTAATTATGATATTACTATAGGTTACTCTTAGGATGGTAAAAAAGAGATATAGATCTAACAAAACGTTATAGTCTGCAATAAGTGGTTTATCTATCAAACAAAATGGTGCTGTCCTTGCGAACCGAACGTTTGATTTAGTCCCGAACTCTTTTTTTCCACTTAAAATGTGATATGAAAATTCGACACTTATGCAATACTGGGTGGTAACCACGTTTTGCTTTTCAGTTTGGAGAATATTATTATGAAGAGATATTTGTTTGATTATTTGTCTGCGGCGCTTTTCTCAAATCACATTTTTCATTTGTACAGATTAAATAACATTTAATAGAGATATTCAATTGCACATATTTTCATATGGTCATTCGGTAAATTAAGTTGGTCTACTAATGATTAAGAATTCCTCATATATTGCTAAAAATTTCCGCAATGTACACCTGTTCAAGCCAGTTAATAGTTCCTGCGTTTTCTTATCTAGTCGGCGACTCCTGGACTGACCGAACAAAGTGCCGTTCACCTATCACTAGCCACAATTCAGCTATTCGTACAATTGGACATGTGTGGGTGTGTGTGTATGTGTGTGTGTGTATGCTTGTATGTAAGTCTTAGTGACTAGGGGTGTACATATTATATATGTTGAAGATTTCTAGTTAGCCAATCAGCTTTCTAGTATAATTTTTTTCGTACAATTATCAGCTTCCGATTTCTAATGATGAGAAGGAGAGACATTATTTATCACGCATAAAAAAAAAATGCCAACATAGAATCAGGAAAAGTTTCCGGAAGAAACGTATGCTAAAATGCGTGTAGTTTTCGGCAGGTTAGAATCATGTCGTCACAGATTCTCGGAAAGAAAAAGACAAAAACGAATGCGCAAAATATGGAGGTAGGTTAAATGGTTGTGGCAGCTGTCCGCAGTAATTGAAAATAAGGACGAGGTCGAGATAAAACAATAAAAAAAACTTGAACAAGCAAACAATAAAAAAAAAGAAATGGATAGGGAAGTTAAATCTTTGAGACAGCAGTCCATATCAATCAAACTGTAAGATTTCAAAGAAAATTAAAATTTTAAAATGTGGAAACGCTGTAATAAAGAACATTAAAAAAAACAACGGAGGATAACATAGAAAGAGGATCAGAAGAAAAATAAAAGAAATATATATTTTTTAATTGAACTGAAAAGAATGAAAAAGTAACCAAAGAGAAATAAACAGTGCTGCTATTGATCAAAACAAAAACTGAATTGTTTATGATAAGCCCCAATTCTAAGGAAAGGCTAAACACCTTTAAACTGTATAGTGTTTTTTTTTTATTATTGCGGGCTATTATCCTCATCTTTTTGAGATGTTGTTTCACGACGTTTCGGCCAACTATTTCTCTAGCCTTCGTCAGGTGGTAACCGCGACGGAATAGGAACTCCGAATTTCCTAACTGCATCCACAGCAATTACTGCCATCCAAAATTGTCGTCCACTTACTACGTTTTGGCCAAGCAAGCCTCTGGCCGGCTTTGGGTAGGACTGAAACCGCTATCTTCAGACAATTCTCTCCTGAACCCGTAGACATTCAACGTCTCTATCCACTGCGCCACGGGCCGCGAAGCGCGATTAAGGTTGGATTTTTGGATCTTATAAATGCACGTTAATTTATTACCTGACCGGGACCATGGTCGGGTCCGTGCCGAATGGTATATATATATATATATATATATATATATATATATATATATATATATATATATATATATATATATATATATATATATATATACATATATTGTTTTTATTTGCTTTGCGCACCAAGGTCATTTTTGAATGTTGAGAAAGGAACAAAAATAAAAGAAATTGTCTCAGTCGTGAAGGATTCTCACCACTACCTGAAAACTAAAAAATGAAGTTTAGTATCAGTACAGATACTACACTGCCTTAATTTTTTTTAGTACTAAAAAATAAATGTAGTTTAAGAGAAATGTCAAATAAACATTCAAAACCGCACACACACACACAAACACACACAGACATATATATAGACATACGTGTGTGTGTGTGTGTGTATGTGTGTGTATGCTTATATATAAGTCTTAGTGACTAGGGGTGTACATATTTCTATACACACATACATATCTCTCTACATCTATATCTACCCCTACCGGCATAGTAGGATATATCCAGGCATGTTAAAGTAGTTAGAGGGGAAGGAGGGGTGTTGATTAGTCTAACTTAGAGTTAAGATATCCGGAGTGTTTGTTAGGAGAAATGCTTCAACATTATCTTAATTAGTTCTAAGCGCACGGATGTTCGGAAATGCAAGCCTCAAGGGAGGAGGCGAGTTGGTTTGTTAGAGTTTAAGCCTGGTTTAAGAGTATTTTTTATTGTACTGTCATTTTTTAAGAGATTCAGTTTAGATATAGGGTGCTGAACAAGTGGGTATGCAGAATACCAGACATGCAACACAAATAGATCACCAGCTGCCCATTCATCTACTAGGATTGTGGTCTCAGGAAATCCCACCAGGTATGAGTGTAGGACCCCTTTCCATGCGCGATATTGCACTACAAACATTCTGATATTATACAACTGTTGATGGAGCAGCTGCTCTAAGGGTTAACAAAGAATTAGGGTCTCTGTACTACCAGTCGGAAACAGCAACCAGAAAGTGTCGATCCGGTACCCTCAACCCATCAGACGAAGGTCAACCTAATTGCACTGCCATTATGGCACTTACTCACTCCCAAATATTGAGTTTAGAGGAATGACATGTGTCGGGAGCGGAGAAAATGGCGTTCCTTGCCCTAGTCAGGAAACAAGATCGACCACTGAGAGTACCTCTGCGTCAGGCTAATTGAAACAGAAGGAGTATGGAAACCGGGCGATAGACAGTGCCTATCTACTCTATAAGCACTTTAGTATTGCAGACCGGTAATTTGTTCGAGTCACCAGCTCTAGTAATGTTGTCATCTAAAACTGGAGAGGCCTCCCTCCCCTTAGGTTTAGCTTCAGAGTTTTCCTTCTCCTAGACGGATGCCTTGGGAAGATCTACAGATCCATCAGCACAGAGAGGGCTTGCCTCGCACCTGGGTCCTAATCCATGTATTTCTGCGCTCCCGTGTTGGTAGTTAATGCTACTGGGTTAGTTTGTAAAGGTTATATATCTACTGAAAAGTTACAGTCCTCAAAGTGATATATATATATATATATATATATATATATATATATATATATATATATATATATATATATATATATATATATATATATATATAACTGTTTAGAGGTACAAAATTTATATACAGTTTTGAAAATAATAAGCGGATGTTTCTCAGGAGCTCTTTCGGCTATCATCTCATCAGGAGAAAATCGATAGCGTACAAAGTAATATGATGTCGAAAATAAAGAGTTCTAATGGGGAACTTATTAAATATGCCAAAAGTACGAGGACACTAAAATAAATTTATTAACGCCATACATGCAAAATAGCAATATTGTATACCAATTTAAATGCCAGTGCGATGCTGGTTATGTTGGGCGAACATCCTTGCACCTTTTGATTCGTATAAATCAGCATGTTCCATCGAAGATCAGACAAGGGGGGATGGGGTCTGGTGGTCTCCCTCCTTCTGCAGCCTTGGACCCTGCTATTGGCCAGCATTTGGTTGACAACCCGTGCTGTGCCGATAGATATAAAATAGAATGGCGCGAGGTGCTGCATAGAGCGGACTCCAGAAACTATTCTCTATTGCGGTGCGTCAACCTTCTTTGTGCCGGCAAAAAGAAACATCCAACGCATAGTTTATCTTTGGGGAACTTTGAATCTTTTTCCCCCGTTTTTTTTTTCTTCCTAGTTGTGCCAATATTTTAATCATTTTTAAACGTTAATAAATTTATTTAGTGCCCCCATACTTTTGGCACATTTAATAAGTTCCCCATTAGAACTCTTTATTTTCGACATAATATTATTTTGTTCGCTATCGATTTTCTCCTGATGAGATGATAGCCGAAAGAGCTCTTGAGAAACGTCCGCTTATTATTTTCAAAACTGTATATATATATATATATATATATATATATATATATATATATATATATATATATATATATATATATAAACCTGCATTAAGCCGCAACCTTTTCCGTTAGTCTATCTAAAGTTGACCTCATTCAGTTTTAACGTTGATCGCAACCGAGTCATAATATAACTCAAATTTCGCAACCTAGTAAATTATGAATTAAATCTCGCCAGTGGATAGTCCAACCCATGCGCAGCTCTGCTGTACAAACGAGTGGATTAGCCTCGCCTAGTTTGGCAGCACCTCGCTAAATAGAAAAAAAAACTGGATTAATCTTCGCTTGGTCAGTCAGTTCGGCTCGACGCTGCATATTAAATTTATCAAAGGAAGAAAAGTCACATCGACATAAGTGATTAGTGTATGCAAATCAAATATATTCTTGGGACCTTGAAGAAATTTACATAAATACAATAAAACAACAAACAAACATTTAGTTAAAACCTTAAACTCACACAACAATCAATACCTATTTTTTTCTTACTTTATTTTCTATTTTGTCGAGGGGGGCAACATGCGAACGACAGCTGCTGCGTTTATTACTAAGTAGCTAAAGGTCAGAGTTTAAAGTTCGCATGCGTTAATGTTTGCGTCCTCGCATCTTAGTTGCGAGTTAGGCTGTCAGCTTCGCTTCAGTAAACACTTTCCTTTTAAACAAAAATATTCCGAGCTAGGATCAAAGTGTACTATCTGTTCTGGTGTTTCACTTCACTTTTTTAGCCTCGATTAATGGAGGAGAAATCCTTCATGACTGATACATTTTTTTAAATCGTTGTTACTCAACAGAGTGCCCCTTTTCGGGGAGCTTGATAATCCTCACATTAAAAACCGATCTTGTGTCTAACTCTGCCCTCATGGGGAAGCAAATAAACAAAAAATATATTAGGAAGAGTAAACGTTCTCTCTGGCATACAACATCGATTCGATATCGACGAAGGTTTGTTATTAAACCGGAATATTCTGACGCGTTAGATATCTTGTGGGGAGGGTTTGCTAATGAGATGCTTCGGGCCTCTCACTCGTTCTTTCGTCAGTTTTTTTTTTCTCTCGTACTGGATCAGTTCTATTCTCCTTTAATCTCTACTCGCCTCTAGTGTTTTCTGGCGGCGTTGCACATTTTATGCCAAGGGAGCGGGGTGGTTTGTAGCGAAATTCTACCTAAAACATTGGTCTGTCATAAGCAAACATATGCAATCACGTTCGTTAAGAGGTCCCCGTGGTTTAACTTGAGGGTCAATCTTGACACAACCTCTTCACATCAATTTGTTTTTTATCTAAATGCTTGTTGGGAATAATTTACCCAATGACCAATCTGGTACCCCCTTTAATGGGGAGCGGTATATATATATATATATATATATATATATATATATATATATATATATATATATATATATATATTATTTTTTTTAAATATAATTATCCACTGACACGTGTTTCGTCGTCCACGACTCATCAGAGTGGCTGAATCCAGCGAGATTCGAAATCGGCACCTCCTGATAAGAACCCTAAACATCTACCACGCGGCTAACCTAACCGGACTCATTCCCAACAAGCATTTATGTAAAAATTCACTTTCGTATAAATACTTGAATTCATTCAAGAAAGTATCGCTAACAAAAACAAATAAAAACATCTACGTAAAAGTGATACATTTAGTAATCCGGCGAGGTTAGCCACTCTGATTAGTCGTGGACGACGAAACACGTGTCAGTGGATTATTATATTTTTAAAAATAATATATATGCCGCTCCCCATAAAAGGGGGTACTAGATTGGTCAATGGGAAAATTATTCCCAACAAGCATTTAGGCAAAAATGCACTTTCGTATAAATACCTGAATTCATTCAAGAAAGTATCACTAACAAAAACAAATAAAAACATCTACGTAAAAGTGATACATTTAGTAGTCCGGCGAGGTTAGCACCGTGGTAGTAGTTTAGGCTTCTTATCACGAGGTGCCGATTTCGAATCTCGCTAGATTCAGCCACTCTGATGAGTTGTGGACGACGAAACACGTGTCAGCGGATAATTATATTTAAAAATATATATATATATATAAAGGTGGACCAATAAAATTGTCGCCCTAAATTAACAAGAGTGCAGCTTTTGATTGAGAAAATCAAGTCACGTATCTTGATTATGTAGAAACATCTATTAAATGTAGTTGCTTTCAGACTTAATCCCCGTCTCGATACGAGTCTGGAACTGGGAGCATGACTTTTCACAAAGGCGGTCGGTAGCTCGGCGAATACTCGACGGACGGCGGCGATCAAGCTGGTTCTGGTGTTATGGGAGGATATGTTAGTGATGTTCTCGATGTATGACCAAACGAAATAGTCCAGCAGTTTCAAATGGTGGGGGTGTAGGACGGACAGTGAGAGAGGGGTACAAAGTTGGAGCCCTTTTTCTGAAGCCAGCATGGGTCTCTTTGGATTGTAGGACGGTGTAGGGTACTGTTGCCTCACCAAGGGTTTTCCAGTGGTCACTTGACTATACGGGGAGATCAGCACATCCAGATACACTTTTAAGCCGACTTCGAAGACGTAGTTTGATGTGATTGAATAAGGATCAGCGAATGTTTCACAATTCTAATTATTTTACACTTTTGATTATTTTTATTTATCGGCGATATATGTGACATTAATTGATTGTGATTTTTTTTTTCTTTTTCAGTTCCGTCGATAATCATAGATCATTTATCGAGTGAGAATATGGAGTTGCGCGAAGGTGAGACAGTTCTCCTCGTCTGCAATGTGACAGGAATACCGCATCCAAATGTCACGTGGTACAGATTGTCGAAACGTGGGAAGAATGGACGGGAAAGTAAGTACAGACATTTGTTACTATGGAAAAGCAATGTCCGCAGCAAACAATATATATATATATATATATATATATATATATATATATATATATATATATATATATATATATATATATATATATATACTTCATTTACTCACATAAAAGTAATATACGAAAGTATAGATTTATGCGTAAACTTTAAGTATTTACTTCAAAACTGATCAATACGTAGGTAGAGCTAGTTAGTAATTTATAAAATATATATGGCGATTAAGCTACACTGACGAATCCTATAGTGGATGAAACGCAGAATATTCAGTGTAGCTTAATCGCCATATTTATTTTATAAATTACTAACTATATATATATATATATATATATATATATATATATATATATATATATATATAATATGAATATAAATGAGCCTGTCTTTTGTAAATTTCATTTTGCACAGAAATTCATCAGATAAGTATCGAAAATTGAAAAAAATATTTTACCTTAAAACACTCTTTCTTCTCTTATCGATAAACCAAGAATGTTACAGTGGAATATTTCACCCAATATCGGTGTAAGCCTGACCCGTGTAATGTAAAATATTCTGTTGTAGAAACTCTTCTTTTTATCTATAAGAGAAGAAAACTATGTTAAAGGCGTCAAGCCAAAATATTAGCTGACATGTTATTGCAAACAAACACAAAAAAGACGGAATTCGCAGAATGACACCATCATCATCATCATCATCATCATCATCATTTTTTTTTAATTTGTTTCTTTTCTTTTTTTGTGAATTACTTCACTAGGTAAATTATTCCTCGTAATATATAATATTCATAAGAGGGATGATTCTTTACTAATACATAGGCAACATGCATGAATTAAAATATCTTGTTTAAGCGTATTCTACAATGGGTGTGTGACTCTTTATATGTGTTTGTGCCAGGCTGAAGGCTGCATGTTGCTTGCTATAGTTATCGTGAACAGACAGAGGTCGTTGTTTTAGCAGGATTTTTCTTTTTATAGATGAACTGACAACACCGCGGCTTAGAAGTCTCACCCATTCCATAGCACCATCGACCCTATATATATATATATATATATATATATATATATATATATATATATATATATATATATATATATAACGATTTGAAGCATTGCTGGTGCAAATATTTATACGTGTCTAAGATGGATGTAGCAATGTAGGAAACCGAATCAAGAAGTGATATTAGGTATGAATAAATTAGAAGGATTATTTTCGAGTTATATATTTCAATTCATACAGAAACAGACGCACAATATATATATATATATATATGTGTGTGTGTGTGTGTGTGTGTGTGTGTGTGTGTGTGTGTGTGTGTGTGTGGGTGGGTGGGTGTGTGTTTGTGTATTTATAGAAATTAATAAGATATATAAAACGATCTTTATAAAAATAAGATGATATACCTATTGATACATCACTATTTTGGCAGCGTTATATAAGTAATCTAATTATATTTCCCGAACTTTTAATTTAGTTTTTGATTTTTTTTTAATGATTTTAGCGACAGATTTCGCTGCTATGAATTTAGAAAAAAAAGAATATCAGAGTCCGCTTTCACCCCGTCAACTATTAAACTAAGGTAGAATATCAAAAATCGATGCCAGTGTATGTAATCGCCCGTTAACGAATTCAATTACAACATCACGCAATGAATGAAAATATCAGGCTATCTGCGTATTTAACGTGATTAATATAAAACGGTAGTGTAAATACAGAGAGAGAGAGAGAGAGAGAGAGAGAGAGAGAGATAGAAACAAGAGAGAGAGAATGAAAGAGATAAAGATTAAAATATATTTAATCACTTGAATATCAATGTGCATTTGATGTGATATACTCGGTTGGTATCGTCATATGTATGTATTAAGGTGTGACAGAAGATTAGAACAGCATTGATATTATAGGTCTATTATGCCAACACAGGGAAAATATATGGTTGGCTATATCCGAACCTCTTTAGTCCCTGTTTGCATATATCTATCCCCCATTTAGTAGATTATATATATATATATATATATATATATATATATATATATATATATATATATATAATGCCGGCAAATAGAAAGTCCGCACTTGTAATTTTTTCAAAAACTGCAAATTTTAGCTAAATTTTAATGTAACTGTTTAAACAAAATATACCTCATTTGATTCGCGTTTTATTCCTCTATAATTTTACCTGTTTTCTTTTCATTTGAAAAAGTTAATATTCAAATACAGACATTGTTATTCTTAGAAAACAAACAATACAATTAGATCGAATAAATCTATTTACTTAACCCATGAGTTTTCGATGTTTATCATCTCCTCAGAGGAAAATACTAGCAAATGTTTTTATTGATTTGCACCTTATTTGCAAAAAAAAACAAAAAAAAAACAATAAACCTTGAAAATTCAAGTTCTTTAACTTTAAAAAGATAAAATTGCTGTACATAGAATAAGGGGATTGCATGTTAAATCTTGAAATGGAAAATCCTGGTAATAATGAGGTAAAGAGGTCTATCACGTCTTGTAATCCTTCCAAGGTATTTAATCGCAATCACATGCAAATATAAGCATCGGAAACTCATGGGTTAAGGAAATAGATTTATTCAATTTTATTCTTTGTTTTCAAAGAATAGAATTTGTATATTTGCAGATTAACATGTTTAAATCATTTTCAACTTTTCACATCATAAAATTCAAATACATAGATTTTAATTCTTTTGCTATATCTTGGTTATTGAGCAATTTTTATTTGGCTAGGATTGTCTTATTTAAAATATTACATTTAATAATATTTTGTAAGACGGAAATCACTGGATTTTCAGCAGATATTTGTTTTCATTTAACTGAAGTATACATACAGGGTGTCCGTAAAGTTACTATACAGTCTTACAAGTTACTATACAGACACCCTGTAATATATTAATAGTACAGTAAGATATTGTATTAAAATATTTATTTGTAACAAAAGAAATAAAAAGAAATAACACCTTTATGTTTATAAAAATCTCAGAAAATACACGTGTTACATCCGAAAAGACTGTAACAATCAAGGCAAACAATTTCTATGACAAATATTCAAATTACATCCTGTGCGTTTTCTGTTTTCCAATCTCGCTTCAAAATAAATTTGCGCTCTTCCAAAGTTAGCGTGCGTGGCATGCTTGATTAAATAAACCTGTAAAAAGAATAAATATTAACTATTAATACAAATATAATACAATAAAACAATAAGACTGTATAGTAACTTTACGGACACCCTGTCTCTCTCTCTCTCTCTCTCTCTCTCTCTCTCTATATATATATATATATATATATATATATATATATATATAAAGAGCAAGTAGTTAATAAAACATGTTAAAAATCACTTTGAAAAAGAGTAAAAAAACATATTAAATTTGAAAAGGAAACACTAAATAAATGGATAGTCCTTAATCCGCGGAGTTGCGAAGAAATAAGTTCCTCTCATGAGAGGGTAGGATTTAGCAAATTGCAGGGTCGGATTTTGCTTGCAAACGTATTTGCTGAAACTACAAGTAAGTCGTAAACCTTACTTGATAGCAAAACGTGGAGCAGAGGGAATAGGTTGAAGAAAAAAGTGATTTCACGCGAATGGATAGTCTGGTGAAGGGTAAAGTGTCCAATGACGGTAAAATCTAAAAATGCAGAATTCAAGAAAGTTGGTTAAATTGCCATTCGCACAACTAAAATCCAAGGGAATCGCGTAATTGGAAGATGGTCCAAAATAATCAAAAAGGCAGAAATCCGTGGAATAATTTACAAATAGGCACAAGGGAAAGGGAATGAATTCCAATGATATTATTAAAAGAAAGATAAGATGTGCGTACAAAAATGGAAGAAATTTAAAACTCGACTGCTGAGGTAAGGCTAATTAAGTATATATATATATATATATATATATATATATATATATATATATATATATATATATATATATATATATATATATATACTAGCAGCGCGATCAGAATTGCCCGGTCAGAACATTTGCTTAAATATTATATTTTGATTAATGCTGATTTCGTATTTCTTGTAATATTATATTGGACCCGATAAATAGTAATGATTTAAAAGGTTTTTTTAAAATGACTCTTCGCCACAACTAAAAATCGAAACCGAAACCTTTGCTTCAAGATAAAAGTTAAAATATGAATAGTATACTACGTTATGCATGCATATTCGTAATGCCGGCGTTCGACCTTCACCTGGCAAATTTCATTTTTTTTATTTTTAATTTTCACACTTTGATACCAATTTTCCTGAGTTAAAACCAACATATAAAGTTTTGTATTTGTTCAGATACCTTATATATGAAGTTTCATGGCTGTTGACCAAAACCTCTAGAGGAATTTGGCAGGCATATTTTTTAAACAAAAATATATACGCATGCATAATATATATGAAAAGAGGTCTGTGTTCACTATAACGTTTTTACGTAAATATTGCGCAATTATAAATCATCTAGAATGTCTGCTTTAATATAATTACACGTAATAGTT
>NC_136516.1:6060000-6072500 GCF_053919585.1 Euprymna scolopes
CAAAGCTTATTCAAACTCTAACATAGAACTCACATTTCTCAAGCCAATACAAGAACACACACGCACACTCACGTACTTATGTGACGAAGTACGAATATGGGATTATATAGTAGCTTGAAACTCACAAGGCCAATACTTATCAGTAACAGGTCCCGTTTTCCACATGTCTGAACGCCTTATATATCAAATTTACAGTCTGTAGATCAAAAACTCGCTGAGTCTATAAATTGAGAAGTGTCTTCACACACATTCTCACATTTATAGGTGTACCAGTCGGCCGGACGGCGTTGCCAGGTCGTAAAACACGCATAAATATCTTCTAATTCATACAGAATAAAACTGACACATCTGCATGCGATTATTATATTTTTCTAACCAGTTCACTTCTTGTAAGTAAACAAAAAACAAAAACAAAAAATACCTGGGCTGATATCGAAACCAACACTAAATGACATTGAGCCAAGTATGATAAGCATTATTTCAGATTGGCACGTCCTTCGCAAAATGTTTTTAAACCTTCATATTCTTAACATAAAGAAGCTGTTATGTTTAGCTGATGCGCATGCGCATTCGTTACATAGTTGAAAATTAAAACATATGCGACCACCTCCAATTTTGACCTCTTAGCAGCCATTTTTACGGACGAATATAAATTTAAAAAATTGTACACATATCTGTATGCCCTATATATTAAATATGTCTGTAGATATAGTATATAGGTTAAGAAGCGCTCTCATACATAGATTCCCACATTTATAGATATATAGATTAAAGTAATTAACAATATCCGTTTGGAAAGGTCGGACGTCATGTTGGTCGAGAGTTTGTGATAACAATATCCAAGTTGAGGACAGTAATCGCATTAAACGAACTAATACTAATACTCATCTTTAAAAATTAGAAACATATTTTCCTATTGTTTGGCTTGTCAACATTATTCAAACGAAAGTAAACTGCTGAATTTAAAGACGAAATAACTATTTCGCTTAAAAGGATTCCTCGATATTGTTTTATTCATATATAAACACGAACTAATTTTTTTATAATTTTCTATTTGTGAGTTTGCTTTTGGCGTTACTCTGTTTTCATAATCAAATTTAAACAAAAATGGCGTCGGTTACTTAAATTGTTTTACGTTTCTATTTGTCGATTGTTTGTGTTTCCGCCTTTTTCGTCCCCCGCAAGAAAAATGAAATTGAATTAATTTTCGTTATGAAACATTTTCGAAGGCGATCAAGAACCAATTGTTCATCAAGTTGACAGTGGGAAAATATCGATCGGAAATGCAATTCTTCGCTACAGATCGATTCGCAGTGCAGTCAGCCATTAAACGAAATATGAAATCGATTCCGCGGTAAAACAAACTAGAAATTGACATCGACTTTGGGCGACATTGAATAGAAGAGAAAAAAAGGTGGAGTAGAAACACAACTGCTGTCACCTACGCAGATCCTAGTGACATATGCTTTGATTTCACTACATAGCGACGGCTCCTGAGTTTATATAAATCACGTAGCTAAAATTTGCATCAATGTATATGGTGCCATCGAAATTATTCGATATTTTTATGTTAGTTTAAGTACAAGGATATCGTTATAAAATGGTAGCTTATTATTCCCCTAAAACACTATCAATAATTACCTCCTCTCTTTATCTGTGCCTAAACCTAGACGTAGATTCCCAGAACAAAGCTTATTTCTAAGAACTGCACGCCTGTGGAATTGTCTTCCGTTTTGCTGCTTTCCAGCTGACTACAATATGGTTGCCTTCAAGTCTAACGTAAACAAGTTCTTGATGAGCCGTTTCATATAAGTTAACAAATTTACCGAACTTCCATTACTAATGATTACCATATTGTTCAATTTCTACTGTACACTCTTTAATCCTTATCCTCGAGTGGTATTTTGGCCTTGACAATGTACTGATGCCTGTGTAAAAAAAAATTGCATATCAGAAAAATATTCTGAGAGATTCCTGATCGGAACGGGATTGTGCCAGGATCAGGTTTTTTCGAATACAAGTCCCAACGCTTATAGTAAACTCTATATTGTAAATTGTTTCTGGGCCCAGAATTTTATACATGGAAGGTTTGTAACATAGCACGCATGAGCGTACGGGAAAATATCAGCAGAAGATGTAAGATAGTTGGCTTGATGTGCAATTTTATCATGTAATAAAAAGGACAATGCTAATTAGGAAGTGTGTGAGATGAAAAAAAAAAAAACACGCATCATGTCGTCAGGAGAAGACAAAGTGCGATTGAAATCGATCGCCGTATAAAGTCAAAGGCGAGAAATGGTTGTCTGCGGACGGCGTGTAGTTGAGCAGAAAGAAAATCGCGAGTCAGGGAAGATGGGCATACAAGACTGCAGTGGCAGAGTCAATAATTTTGCGCATGAAAGATTAGTAACCGGGCATGTATGAGAGCGGTTAAAAATATCAGCAGCAGAAATAAGATATCTGGCTTGCCAAAAACGTCACGTACGCGAATAAGGAAATGTGCGAGATGAAAAATAAAAAGGAGACCACGTGGAGATAAAAAAAACAAGTTTAAAATGATGGACGGGTAAAGTGGAAACAAAGAAATGGGTGACTACGGCTGGCGAGCAGTGGGACAGAAAGAAGAACTTGGCAAGGAGAGATGAACATGTTGACTTCTTTAATCTAACCTCAAGACGGGGAGAAAGAAAAGCGGTAATAAACGACTTGCGTTAAAAAAAAAAAAAAAACACAAAAACAAGCCAGATATATTTTTCGTGGTTTATTGCCTTTCGATGGTGCCGAACGGCGAGGATGTCCGATAGAGATTTGAACTGTAAAGAACACGGTTCGAACGTAACGGCAACATTACAGGTTTACTTTAAACTGATTTCAAATCTAACGACCAGCAGTAATTATCATTTCCTACATTAATGATTGCAAATTATTCAAACGAAACACATGCTTCTGCATATAAAATAATAATTATCAATATTTATAATTAAGACTCCCTTTAAGAACATTAAAGTGGCACCGTGTTCGGGGAATAAGTAAAATATGATCAACTCGCGATATATAACATTTCCGATGGTCAAAATGCTCTCTGACTGCTTCACTATGTTCTGCCTACGTTTGGCATCTATAGGTGTTTAATTTCTTTTCATTCACATGTTCATATATGTTGGTCCAACAGTTATGTCCGAGTCAATGGAGTAAAAGATTGAATTTTTATCAGGGTTCGAATATCCCATCCGGCAGTAATTATAAATTCATACACTGACGACTGCCGAATGTTTGTATCTGTTAGTATAAAAATAATCTTTATTTCAACTATTATATAAAGGTTACTTTGTGTTTAAGTTCGTTCCTCATAGATACCTAAACGGCTTTTAAAAGTAATTAATATTTCTGACAGTGTTCTTAGATAGGTTTTGAACAGAAATTCATCCGATAGGTATCGATAATCGAAAGACTCATATCTTAAAATATAGTCATTCTTCTCCTATTGCTGAATAGAATACATGCGATATTTTATGTTCTAGCGGTGTAACATGACCGGTGTAACATAAAATACTCCTCTGTAAAATTATTCTTTTTTATTCGTAAGAAAAGGAAGACTATTTTTAAGATTGTGAAGCCCAGATATCATCCGACTTGATGCTGTAAACAAACACAGACGGAATTTGATCAATAACTTGAGAATTAATATTCATTCATTTGCGAATTAGTCCACATGGCAAATAATTAATATCGTTGTATATAATATTCAATAGAGGAGTGTTTCTATAATAATACGTACGCAATCTCCATGAATTAAGATATCATGTTCAAGCGCATTGTACGACCGGGCAACGTCGAGCGTTTTGGTTTTGATTCCTGGTAGTGGTGCACGACTGTTTTTTAAAATTTTTTTAATCAACACTATATATTGGGTATAATATAATAAAAAGTGTCTCACTTAAAATTAGCCCGATCTCTTTGATCTTTCTCTTATCGACTAACTGACACCACAAGATGGCGCTACATGCAACACATCTCACTGATCACTGGCATGAGTTCATGAGATATTTACGGAAGAGAGAACAGTAAGCAAAGGTTTATGGCAATCATGTTCCCCTGACTTGTCATCATGTGATTTTTATCTTTGGGGGACTTCAAAACAAAAACTTTATGCAAATAATCCTCACAAGCTAGAACAACTAAAGGAGAACATTAGCCAGGCTATCAGGAGAATTACTAGGAAAAATCTACAGGCAGTATTTGCAAACGTTTTAAATGTTCCCAGAAATGCTTAGATGGAAACGGTGAGGCATTACAAGCATCTTTCATAACACCACAGGTAATTTAAATAATAAAATAATATTCCTTTTCTCTACTACATTTACTGGGATACGTTAAATATGAAATCGGCATTAATATAAATATCATATTTAAGCATATTTTACGACAATGCAATCCCGGATGTCCAGCAAGTATGTATATATTAACCCTTTTTCCGGGTCAACGACCAGCTAGCACCATGTTTGTCTGTGTGTATGTATGTGTGTGTTGGGGCGGAGAGGGTTCCCGTAAGCCGTGGTGAAGGCAACCTTCCTACGAGAAGCAAAGCTCTGATTTAAAAAAAATCATGAAGTGGGAGGCCAGTACCCGCAGTAGGCTGGTCTGCAGTTTAACTTATTGCTAGCCATCTTGCTCTTGCTTGTTGCTAGATCTCAACATTTTGAACCGCGAGAGAGACTTAGCTGTCGTACAAAGGCTAAGACTCTGTAACATCATCTGTGTATAGATACTCCCTCGTGCATTTGTCTATAAATATGATCCTGTGGCGATGGAAAAGTTGTGGCGCGTGAAGGCTTGAAATGCTGGAAGCATGTAATAATTGATCTCAATTACTGTTGTCAGTGGCATGCCTACTTGAGCGTGTGAATTCACCGGTAAGACTAAAAAGAAAAAAAAAAAGAAAAAAAAAGAATTCATTTTTGGGCTACTAAGTGTCTGAGGGAGTGGCACTCGTCTGACAATACATAGCAATCATATATATATATATATATATATATATATATATATATATAGTGTGTGTGTACGTGTGATAACCTATTTATGACGTTTTTCGTGCAATTTTATCATGTAATCTAGTGGTTATGGTAAATGAACAGTTTGTTAAAGAAACACATATTTCACAATAAGACAATTACAGTTTACAGGAATTATAATACCGTCTCACATTCCTTTCACCATCTCTCAGTAAAAAAAAAAATAAATGCAATAAACTTGCTAATCAATTTTCAGTAATATATAAAATGGGAACGACGTGATTAATGGTCGATGACAAAGACTTCTAAGCCTATTAATATTGTCAATATAAAGTAGAACTGCAGGCGGGGAATTGAAGTGGCATGGCTTTATGGCTGCATCGAGTTGATTTTCAAAGACCGAAACATTGCACATGCAAAGAATAAAGACAAAGACTTATAATGAATATATATATATGTATATGTATATATGTATATATATGTATACGTATGTATATGTAGATATATGTGTATGTATGTATATATATATGTATGTATATGTATATATTTATATATATATATGTGTACATATATATATATATATATATATATATATATATGAGTCAGGTTGTAATACGCTACTGGTGCCATGTAACCCAGTACTACCTGCCTCATGAACGGGGCACCGGCGACTAAACCGGTTCCCCCACCAGACCTGTTTGGTGAGGAGGGTAGTTAGTCTCCCTGAAGGATAAAAAAGAAGACCTTCCAAAGGGCGAATGAACCCGTTTTCGGGGTCAATAGCCAACTAGCACCATGCGTGTTTGTGTGTGTCTATGTGTGTGTTGGGATGCAGAGAGCTCCCGTAAGCCGTGGTGAAGGCAACCTTTCTAGGAGAAGCAGATATCTGATTTAAAAAAACACATAAAGCGGGAGACCAGTACCCAGATTAAGCTGGTCTGCAGTTTAACTTGTTGTTGGCTATCTTACTGTTGCTTGTTACTGGATCTCAACATTTTGAACCGAGAGAGCGAGAGACTTATCTGTCGTACAAAGCTAAGACACTGTAACATTATCTGTGTATAGGTACTCACTCAGGCATTTGTCTATTAAAATGGTCTTGTGGCGATGGAATTCATTTTTGGGCTCCTGGACTTAAAGTGTCTGAGAGAGTGGCACTCGTCTGACAAGACGTTGCAATCATCATAGGTATATATATATATATATATATATATATATATATATATATATATATATATATATATATATATTGTTTTATATTTTTAGGAGGAATTAGACCAAGAGTCTAAAGGGCAGAGTTTGTTTTAATGCTGATCACAAGATTGCGCTACATAACATTCATACATACATACATACATACATACATACATACATATATATATATATATATATATATATATATATATATATCGTTGATACATGATTAGAATACACGAAGTATACTGAAACTGAAAAGAATTGTAGAAATTGAGATTATAAGTAAAAATTGTGACTATAAGTCAAATGAGTCTTCACTTAAGCGATCACATAAGTCTTTTGTCGGAATCGGAAGGTCGTATCCATTCTTTTATTTCTACCCTCGCCCACTCCTTCGCCAAGTACACAACGACGCGGGAAGCGAAGAATTTAATAAAGGCTGAGTTATTCCCGAAGCAGAACGCAAAAGTGTCCCCAGGAAATCCAATCGAAATGTATCGCATATATGTCGGCTTGCGCAATGATACATGAGACCTGCCACTTGGCCGGTCGTTTTGGGCGTCGAGAGCAGGAAGCCTCCTTTAGACTCAAGGTGATCCATTAGATTAGACTTCCATGTTGCCTTTGCGCATCGCTCTGGGAGACCCGCTTCTTCCGGAATGATCGGAAAAGTATGTCAGGATCTATATTGAGCATAATCGAACGAGCGCTGATCGTAGCAATAAAGTAAATTAAACGAAATCGTTCGGCATGTGTTACGCCTTGCCTTATCCGAGTTGATAAGACATAGAAAGAACAATAGCGTGTGATTACGAAAACTGGCAAAAATATTTTACCAGAAATCACATTGCCTGACTTATATATATATATATATATATATATATATATATTAAAAAACACCATATATTTTTGCTGATGGGAGACTTTCTTTTAAAAAAAAAACTGTATGATAAAATTATTGTCCAAGACTTATTGTCTATCTCAATAAAAACATCGTTTCCGAAACGATCGTACAATTTATGGATGTTGTTTGTTCTTCCTTGTGAACTCGAGAACGAGCTTGCAGAAGAAGACTATACGTTGCCTGGTGTTGAATGATGATCAACGAATGTTTTTCACTCCTATAGTTTTATTGTCATCGAAATCTTTGAAATCGCCTATTTTTTTTAATCAAATCGATTCATTGCCTGCTCTTGTTCGGGGACCCATTGCAGTGCATCGGGAGGAAGTTTCACATGCCTACCTTCAGTGACTTAGTTCACAACAAATTGTAGTGTACATTCTACATTGCACTGTTCAGAACCTTCTGTTGATTTTATAAAATTATATATATATATATATATATATATATATATATATATATATAATGGTAAGAATTGAAGTTTTATACGCAAAATCAAGTATCATACTTAAAGTGTACTCTAAACAGAAACATTAATGAACAACGCGTCCCTGTCGTTTCAAAGAACCTACTGTTGATTTATATGCCCGGTCTTAATGTTCATGCTATGATAAGTGCTTGAAATTATGTTTAAAATGAAAGAGTCAGATATGTTTCAATTGTGCTTTAAACAGAAGCATTCATTTCAAGGCGCCCCTGCCATATCAAAGAACGTACTGTTGATTTTATATGTTGAGCCCTTTAGCTTGTGTGGTACTATAACTTCTCAAATGCACCTGCGATGTTAGACCGTGTAAGGTGTTAACTTATATCAAAATCGCCTGTTCCTTTTAACATTCAATTTTTGATTGTCGAGTATCGATACTTATCGAAGACATTCCAATTCAAAACCATCTTAAGGACACTGCCGCGTACATAACGTATCTTTGTGTGGAATTTTATAAAAAATCAGTCCAGCAGTTTTAAGTCCATAGGGAACGAACTCGCACAAACAGATCTACACACACACACACACACACACACACAACGAAAGTACATTTTATATAATCGAAGATATATAAATTTTCAAGGTTCTTTTCTGGAAATCGCTCCCGACAAGTTTTGAAGCTACGTAGTGTATGAAGCGTACTAGAACAAACGACTATCATAAAAACAAGACAATGCCCTGTCAATGAATGGTATTTATATTAGCTACATTTATAAAACTGACAAATAATGCTACCAGTAATCACACAGTTTGACTACCATGTATCATACACCTTAAAATACTTGCAATATCGATTGGTGATTGTTCCGAAAACAGGAAAACCCAGGTGATTACCCATACTCTTCAGCACATACAGGGAAACCTTGGTGTTGACTTTCAAGCCGACTTCGTAGTTGTTAGTTGCATGGTGTGTTCCTCACTTGAAACCACATCAAAGTTAATAATCGTAACCGGAAACTTGGTCTCGACTGGGGAGACAACTTTTAACAACATGCCAAGAAAAAGATCGACTAAAATAAGAAATAACTTTTAAAACGCGCGGTAAAAAAGAATATCTGCCTTAATACAAACATCCTAGTTTATTTTGGTGTCTTTAACCCCCACCCCACTCACATCTTTTTGCTGATGAGAAGACTTTGTTTAAATATTAAAAAAATCCTTTTATTAAAATATTGTTCAAGACATATTGTCTATTTCAATAAAACATCGTTTCCGAAACGATCGTACAACTATTGATTTTATTTGTGTTTTCCTTTTAAAACTGATTTCCAATTAAAAAATGAATCATTTTACTCAATATTAAAATGGCTCAAGGATATCTATACCTATGAAGCTTATTAGATATCTACATTACAACGAGCACTGTTTTTTTCTTTTGATAGTATTAATCCATTTACTAATACATTAAAATAAACTCTGCTCTTTAGACTCTAGGTTTAATTCCCTCAAAATTATATATATTTATATATATATATATATATATATATATGTGTGTGTGTGTGTGTGTGTGTGTGTGTTTGTGTGTGTGTGTGTGTGTCTTACTTGAAACCACATCAAAGACAATACTCCTAACCGGAAACTTTATTTTCACCATCTACACCTAAGACACGTCCCTGTATTTCGTGGCAATCGTGCAATGCATTTTGAGGCTGCTAGAAATGGTCCTGTTGATATAACTTGGATAGGTAGCATGAGCTTTACAGCAGCGCATCTCCGATTTCAGTCGTTGGATATTTTGTCCAATCAACAATGATATCGCTGTTGGAATTGATACATTACTGGCCAACTAGCAGATTGTGTCAAACAAAATTAAACGATTATAATCCAGCGGAAATGGAATTATGTCTTCTTTACAGGGGTGAAATTTTATCGTTCGACCATGTATGCTCATATAGGCTAATGTATATATTATATAATATGATTAATGTAAAAAACAAACAATAGTTAATACGATGCTCCTTCAAAAAGTAAATGTTAATATTTTTGAACTTAAACAGTTGAAGAACTGCGAACATATGCGTATTACAATTGCATTGAACGTTCTTTTTGTGGGACAGAATTGATCTGTTTCTAAATAGTCATCACCATTTTAAATCCAATGTCTTTAGCGAGGAAAGATGGTTGTGCATGGGCATTAAGAGCGCACTTACACATACGAGGTTGGTTTCAACAATAAAGCTTCTATTTTTAACGCAAAAAATTGAACAGCTACGAAGATACGAGTATTGGCATAAAAAGGAGGGAACTTTTTGCTTTAGAATCCATTTTTCTATAAAATCCGTATAACTTTCCATGCACATCGTGCATGTATACTTCTAATGAACGTGCATCACAGTTGTTTCATTTTTTAGAGTCTCCCACCATCAATATCTCTAAGAAAGAGACGAATCTTTCATGGCATGAATGTATTATGTCAATCATGGGAATAACGAAATTTGCATCCTCTCTGATATCTTAAGGTGGAATAAATAATAGAAACTACGTTTGGAACACGCCTATTTTTTTCAGAAGTATCCCCAATTGTCGCTTTTTAAGAACTGTGTGCATTTTTTGATAATATTCTATCCTCAAATGACCTCTCTTATCGCTATATACGTATAACCGTTATTGTCAATGTTTTGAAATAGTTGTACCTGTCCAAGTTCAGAGAATTACCATTTTTCTCGCATTTAAGAAATAGCTATTCATTTCCTACTAAGGAAATATACACTTTTGTCGGATTTTAAGAAGAGTCGCTCATATCACATTTTAGAATCTGTATAGTTCTCGCGTTAGCAGCTCTTGTATTTTAAGTAGTACATTCTTATCGCATCTTTTTAATTGTCGTTCCTCGCCCATGGTAGGATCAATCGCTCATGTCTTACTTTAGTCAAAGCTCTCCAAGTCCAAGTTTAGTTTTAGGTATTCTACTCGCAGTTTTAAAACAAATGTCTCAATCCTATTTTTAAAATAATAGAAATTATTTCAGTTTAAGGATCGCTGTTCTTGATAATATTTTAAGAATTTCAATTTTTGTCATTTGAAGGAGTACTATTTTCTATCATTTTAAAGATAAAAATTTTTTATTGAATTAAAAAATTATTTTTACGAATTCCAATTCCCACTGCATTGCAGTATAATCCCCTCGTCATTTTCTTTGTTAAGAGAAAGTATCATCTTCTATAATATAAATTTCACTTATCTGTTTAAATATATGTATGTATGCATGCATTGTATGTATTGTATGTATGTATGTATGTGTGTATGCATTGTATGTATGTATGTATGCATGTATTGTATGTATTGCATTATTGTATGTATGTGTGTATGTATGTATGTATGTATGCCTAAAACTATCGACAGAAGAGATGGGTTTTCACAAGATCCGTATCATTTTGATGCTCGACTTTTCAAACGACGAATATCGAAACATTGGCCCTAAACATTATTCTCTTCGTTCTCAACTGGGCACTTTTCTACAGGGCGGTGTCGCTTTTTTCGCCGATATTTTTGGAGGTCATCCCCTCTTTTCGATTTTCCAGCATTAATTCAAACCTACATCACTTACGGTTTGGCGATGGGCGCAACAGCAAAGCGTCAGTTCCCCTCCCTGTTCTTTTTCTTCTTCGCAGTACGGGTTCGGGCCTGCCTGCCTATTACCACTTTTTTTTTACTCAACAAACACCTCCAAACATATCAGGGTAACGCCAGGCACCCGGGCTAGTAATTAATAAATATGGAGGACCTTAAATTTTCGTTTTTCGAAGAAAGCATCTTTATTTAAGCGAATGTCCCATGCACCAAGAATTTACCATTTCGAATTGAAACTTATTTATCAGAATATACACGAATTCTTTTTATTCGCGTCATTGTTTTATTATTATTTTATTATTTGTTTTAGTTTTTATTTTCTTCTAAGAAACAAAGTTGGTTTCAATTGGCAAAGACAATTCTCGTTTTTTTTTCGCTCGACTGTAAGTGCGGGAATCGGAGAACAGTAAACGTCTCCAAAGACGCGTTTCCTGTGTAGACTGAACTTATTATTCATTCGTTTATGTCGGAATTCTAAGACATTAATGGCTAAAAGTGTCCTTGACCGGGAAGGAGAAAACACACACCGTCATAAAAAAAAACATCCGAAATAAGAAACGAAAAACCGTGACATTGAAAGCACAATTTATAATCGGCCATCTTGCATACGTCTTTTTTTTTTTTGCTTTTTTTTTCTAATTTTTGTGGAATTACATTTTACTATTTTCTCATACTTTTTCAAATAATTCTTTCCTCTCTATACATACATATATATATATATATATATATATATATATATATATATATATATACACACATATATATATGTATATATATATGTGTGTGTGTATATATATATATATATATATTTTTATTATACTGCTTCTCTCCGTCTATTTTTCTTTCTTGCTCTCTCTATCTCTACAAATAGACCGGTCATCTATATATCTATATATCTACACATTTATTTCTCCATCTATCAATATATCCTTTTTGTATTAGTCATTTTAACGGATTCCGTTGACTCTTTATTTTATTTACTACATTGACGCTTGGAAGGGTTGCCAGGCGTTGTCCGATTGTCTGGACGAGAAAACAAGAGTTACAAAAACATTTTTCTCGTTCGTTTTCTCAAACTATAGAATACTAGCTGTCCCCCTGATGTTGACCGGTCGTACAATACGCTTATACATGATATTTTTATTCATGCACATTGCGTATGTATTATTAACGTGTTCTTGCTCTATTAATTACAAGTCTGGGTGTCCGGCGTTGCACGGGTGTTTAGAGTTGGGTGTTGAACAAAAAATCTGTTTAACTGGTCGTAGGCAGGCAAGCCCGAACCCGTACCGCGAAGTAGGAAAATAAATTTTTAAAAATGTAAAATATGTGA
>NC_136516.1:6075000-6177500 GCF_053919585.1 Euprymna scolopes
TTATGCTTAAAAGAAGGTATTGACAGTGCTCAATAAGATTAGTAATATATTTAAAAGTTTAGCAGGAAAAAGTATGTTACATATAATATATATAAGTATATATATATATGTATGCATATATACGTAATATATATATTCATGTATATATATGTATGTATATGCATGTATATATATGTATGTATACAAATATATATACATGCATATATGCATATATATATATCTATAGAGAGAGAGAGAGTCATACAGAGAGACAGAGAGATAGAAAGAGAGTAATAGTATAGTTACATGCCAAGATCAAATTTGTTATTTTTCCCGCAAATCAGAAAAACATTTCCATACACTTTTACAGATCTGTTTCGTTATGCAAACAAAGTCGATTATTATTATATCAATATGCCTTTTCCGTGTATATACGCCTCCTAAAACAAAAAGTTAGTAATTATCTTGCTTAGAAATTCACACATACGTCATGAAAATATAATGTCGGAAAAAAGAAAAAAAAAACAACTAACTAATTCCCTATTTTTTTTTACTTACATGAAAAGAGGACAGCCCTTATAATGTAACATATATATATATATATATATGTATATATATATATAACTACTTCATTTACTTACATAAATTTAATATACGGAAGTATAGATTTATGCGTAAACTTTAAGTATTTACTTCAAAAGTGCTCAATACGTAGGTAGAGCTAGTTAGTAATTTATAAAATATATATGGCGATTAAGCTACACTGAATATTCTTCGTTTCATCCCTGTAGGATTCGTCAGGCTTATGCGCGAATTCTGTGGTTGCTTCTTGTTTTTATATATGTTGAGGATTTCTAGGTAGCCAATCAGCTTTCTAGTATCCACCGCGCCCCTTCCTATCAGCCAATGCGCATCCATTTTATCGAACAAAGGATCTGTTTTCGAACTAGGTTAGTGGTTTTAGGTAGATCTTTCCTCTCCTTTTTTTATATATATATAGCTATGCTTGCTGGGTGTTGGGATGTTTTTTAGCGATGTTTCGAAATTAACTCTTTCCATATCTATTTTTAATTTGGTGAAATAAATTCTTTTGAGAGTGCTCGACTGTTTTAGGAGCTAAGTATAACTACTTCATTTACTTACATAAATTTAATATACGGAAGTATAGATTTATGCGTAAACTTTAAGTATTTACTTCAAAAGTGCTCAATACGTAGGTGGAGCTAGTTAGTAATTTATAAAATATATATGGCGATTAAGCTACACTGAATATTCTGCGTTTCATCCACTGTAGGATTCGTCAGGATTATGCGCGAATTCTGTGGTTGCTTCTTGTTTTTATATATGTTTTATATATGTTGAGGATTTCTAGTTAGCCAATCAGCTTTATTGTTGCTGTATCGCTGATAGGATTCGGTAACAGAAACATGTGTAACTGATTAGATAAAACGGTAATTATATATATATATATATATATAATTATATATATATATTATATATATTTGGCATTTCGTCTTTTCTGTCCTCTATCTCTTTTCTGACCCCACCATATATAATTAAAAGTTTTATTGAAAAAAAATCAATTACGGTAATTTAATTATGTAGACGAGCTGACATATATTGTAGCGTCCTGCTGCCTAAATTTTCACTACAATATGGGTCTGAGATTAGGAGCATGCCTCTTCCATAGGCGCCAGCGGGCGCCCGGCGAATACTCGACGGATTGAAGCGATCAGACTGGCTTTTGTGTTGTGGGAGGTTATGATGGTAGTGTTTTCGACATGTGACCAAAAGCAATAATCCAGCGGGTTCAGTTCAGATGAGGAGAGGGCAGTGAAGGAAGGGGGCAAAGATTAAGCACACCTTGCGAAGCGAAGGCTGGGTTACTTCGGACTTTTAGACCGGTGCATAGTCCTGCTGCCATACCCAGGGTCTAGCAGCGTCCACCTGATTTCACCAGGGGATCACCACAATCTTCATCAAATTCACGTGCACTTTGTTGTTGACTTTCAAGCGAACTCAGAATATGAGGTGGCATAATGTTTTTAATGACAGTTTTCATCAAACTGAAATGGAATCATGCAATAACTCTATCGTTTCACCTGTTGCCTGTCTAGCCGCACTGATGAGCTGTGAAACAGCGAAACAGTACTGTATGTGGATGACTATATATATATATATATATATATATATATATATATATATATATATATATATGAAACTGTCAGTGTTTGTATTTCTAGCTTCCAAATGGTTATAAAACTCTTTATAAACATAGAAAATGTATTGAAACTAAGATAGGAACTGTAGAAAAATTACAAAAAAATAATGATTTAATACAACGCAAAAAGAAAACTTAATAATTAGCAACACATATCAAATTCATTAGATTTCTCAATAATTTTGTGACGGTTTATCACGGTAAAATGCTTAGAAGTTTCTAGAATGTCCAGGAATATGCAATAGTGTTGTGAGACCGGATATCACCCCATAATGGACTCGTCCAGATCCTATATAATCAGTTCGTAAGGGTGGAGCGAGGTCTCAACGGATATTGTACCTCGGGGAGTGAGATCTTTCTGATACCTCTAACTACTACTATTCTTTTTATCTTTATCTTTCTCTATATCCTGTACCTTTCCTTAATACACATGTAAACCACCTGCTACGTGTTTTCTCGTATCGTTCTTGTCGACCCAACTAAGCCCCACAATAAATAGACATTGAAGTAAGCAATTAGTTAAAGCATTGCGCCATTCTTTATCTAATAACTGTAATGTAAGCAACCACATCATGGGAAAGAATGAACAGATTGGTCAAGAGCTCATAAAACGATTTGTAAGTCTTCATAAAAGTGGAGTGGGATATAGTAGAATATTCAAACAGTTGATGCTACCATGGAATTCTGTTGGAACAATAATTCGGCACTGGAAGTCTCAAAAATCAACCCTTCCTTTGGCCAGATCAGGTTGTCCTCGAAAAATAATCAAACGTGCTGAAAAGTAATTAACAAGGAAGCTTAGGAACTCGCTTAGTATTACTGTTGGAGAGCCGCAGGATGACTTCGAAAACAGTGTAATTAAAGTTAGCAAGTAAAAAAATCAGTAGAAAACTTTACCTTGTATACATCTTTTCTAAATCAGCAAGAAACGCTCCCCTTCCTGCTAGGCTTGATTTGTCAAATGACTATGCAAGCAAGCCTCTGGAGTTTTGGCATAACGTGCTTTGGTTAGATGAGACCAGAATTGACTTGTTTGGCACTCCTAAAACACCGAATGTTTAGAGAGAAAAAAGTACTGAAAACCAGTCCAAAAACACCATTCCAACAGTAACATTTGAAAGAGGATCCATTATGATCTGGGGTTGTTTTAGTGCAGGAGGTGTAGGAAAACTGGGAATGATAAAAGGAAAAATTAATAGAGGAGTTGTAGGAGTATCTTGGAGAAAACCCTTAAAGAAAGCGTGAAGTTGCTCAAATTGATATCAGAGTAGATCTTTCAATATGATAACGACCCAAAACATTCTGCAAAACTCACACAAAATTGGTTTAATTCAAATAAAGTGTATGTTTAAAGTCGCCTAGCTTATCTCCCGATCTCACCCCTAGAATTGAAAGACATGTCCATAGAAGAGAACCTTCAAATCTGCGAGAATTGGAGAGAATTTGCGTGAAAGAATGGAATAAAATAACACAAGACGCATGTAAGAAGTTCATAGAAGATTACTCAAAACGTCTGCATTTTGTAATCAACAATAATCGTCATGCTACAAAATACTAGACATTATTTTGTAAATGTTTTGTAAACTTTTGCGTTGCTAATTATTTAGTTTTCTTTTCGCGTTTTGTTAAATTATTACGTTTTATTTATCTCACTGTTCGTATCTTGGTTTCAATACATTTTCTATTTTCATAAAAAAGTTTCATTACCAAGTTGAAAATATAAAAGTGACAGGTTCAAATGTGTATTGTAAACTTTTTCGGGACACTGTATATATATATATATATATATATATATATATATATATATATATATATATATATATATATATATATATAATGTTCTCCAGAATAACCCTTCACTTGAAAAACCTTTATATAAAATATAGCTGAAGAGAGCTGTACAAAGCTTGAAACGCGTTATAAAAATATTTTTAAATAAAAAATGATAAAAAGCTGAAACCCCCACAATTGTTGATGGCTACACTCTTATAAATAGACATTTTCTTTCTTTCGTTGGAACAACACAACCATCACTTTAAATATATATATATATATATATATATATATATATATATATATATATATTTAAAGTGATGGTTGTGTGCCTGGGCCAAAATAAGGGTCCTATCTTTAAATTTGGATAACTTCCACAAAATAAAAGTTAAACTCACCAAACTTTATGCGTGTGTAGACTGACCCTTCCGAGATATTTTGAAATAAACAAAACAAATTTTGGCAGAAAACACTTCTTAAAACTTAAAAAAAAAACTAAAGTATTGTTTTTTACAATGTTTTGAGTTTTTTAAACAAAAATAATGTTTTCTAAATGGGCGCCGTTGGCGGCTTCACACTCTTCGGCTCTTTTTAAAACATTTTCCATAACAGTTTGCAAAATCTGAGGACTTATGGATCTTATTTCTGCTTAATATTTGCTTTCAGTTCCTCAATATTGTTTGGTTTATTGGCATAAACCTTTTCTTTGAGGTAACCCCATAAGAAGAAGTCAGGAGCTGTAAGGTCGGGTGATCGTGGAGGCCATTGAATTTCGCAACTGCGAGAGATAATCTGATTTCCAAATATACCCTGTAAAAGTGTAAGGGTATCTCTCGCAGTGTGTGCTGTGGCTCCATCCTGTTGGAACCACATCCTGTCAGGTTTGGCGGCAACCCACGGTTGCAAGAAATTTTGCAGCATTTCTCGGAAGCGGTCACCCGTTAATGTTACCTAATTTCCGGCATCTTCTTCAAAGAAATAGGGGCCAATTATCTCTTCAGCAGTAACCCCACACCACACCGTGCACTTGAGTGGATGTAATGTGTGCTGCTGAATTATCCTTGGGTTCTCCGTACCCCATATTCGGCAATTTTGTTTATTGAGAAACCCATCAAGATGAAAATGGGCTTCATCCGACATTATTAGTTTTTGGAGAAAATCGGGATCATCATTGGCCAAATCATGGAGTCGCATAGCGTACTCAAGTCTTTTTTCATTATCTCGAGGTTGAAGTTCTTGAACTAGCTGCACTTTATATGGAAAATATTCTTTTTCTCTTAGCATTCTCCGAAGTGAGGTTCGAGAAATGCCAAGTTCTTTTGATCTCCTCCTTGTGGATGTGGATGCATCCTCCTCCAAACTTCTCTCCAGTTCCTCGAAATTTTGAGCTGTTCGTAGAGTACGAGGCCTACCACTTCTCGCCATGTCGGATATTCCTTGTTGGTCCCTAAAACGAGCAATAATTCCTCGGATTGCTTTTGCCGAAGGAGAGTTTCTGGTGTTGTAATGACGTCGATAGATGAGTTGAGTCTCCGAAATCGACTCATTGGATTTAAAGTACCACTCTATTATGAGGGTACGTTCCTTAGGGCTAATACAGTTCATGCTTGCTTCGGAAGGGGTCCTTTACTTATTCTGAAAAAAAAAATCAAAAAAAATCAATAAATAAAAAAGTTATGAATTTTTAAAAATAGGACCCTTATTTTGGCCCACCCTGTATATATGTGCGTGAGTGTTTGTGCATGTATATCCATGACGTCATTCAACCTCTATCACATTATTACTAAACTGTGTAACCTATCTCAAAATACATGAGAAAAGCAATCTAATAATACTTAACACTTAGTATCGGTAGAAACAAATTATCGTTCAAAGTATTAAACACTTGTTTAAAGTTTGTTTATGTTTGCTCTACATGTCCATTGAGATTATTTACATGTTCTTTGAAGACAACTCCATCGGTAGCTTAAGTATGCGTGCGCATCGGATGTATCTATTTTAAATGTGTTCTTTTACTTCGACTAAAACGCAACCGAGAGTTGAAGTAAACGACGTTTTTAATTTGTTTTACGTCGACGTTTTATTGTTTCGCAAATAAATTATTTGTATTCTACGGTACAAAAAAAAAACATAGTAATTCGCAAAACTTGACAGCTATAAATAAAGACAATAATTAAAATGATAAAAAAAAAACGCAAAATGATAAACTTGTACTTGAAAAACACGAAACAAAAAAATGGATACTGAATACGAAAACGAGGCGCCGGTCTCGTTTTTATTGGTAAACTCAAGTCCGCCATTTTGGCAACATGATTATTTTCTTCTCATACAAAACTCAGATAATTCTCTCTCGTAATTTTTTATATGCTCAATTATCGGCTTATTCTCATGCACCTGCATAAGCGACGAACTCTTTCGGTGCGATTGTCGGTCACGCTTTCGTTTAAATTTCGTTTTCTATCCGGTTTCGCATTTTATTTTTAAATGAGAATCGAAATTCGTATTATTAAGATGATTAGAACAACTTGTTTCATCTTAGATCTTATGATTACACTTTTTCGACCGATACAGTTTCCGACTTTCTTTATATGCCTGTTGAGCAACCGATATAGTCTTACTCCTGAGTAACCCAACAAGCTACAAAATTCAACCCTTTTAATATTAAAGTCCCGTAATGCAGTTATGCTCTCCGTGATTATTTTTTTTTGCTTCTGATTGCACGGCATAATCGGCATAATCGGCATAATCGCAAGGGTACACCGGTTCTCGTCAGATCACCGAAGTTTAGCAACGTTGAGACTAGTTAGTGCCAGATAGGTGACCATTTGAGAATTATAACCGCTGTATGTGCTCTCCGTTATTCTCAGTATTTGTTTCCCATCGTCCTGTATATACACTTAATTTAGTACTGATATTTAACAATGTCGACTCAGGAGAGGTGCGGTTGGTGATTGCGAACCTCTTGCCACGAAAAAGCTCATTCCACCCTTACTTCCTAATTACTAAACTGCGTATTTTATCTCAGAATACATGGGGAAAAGCAGTCTATTACTTAATACATAACAGTGGGCAAAACAAATTATCAAGCAAAAGTTTAAACAGTTGCTTTGAGATGTTTTTTATTAAGTTTATTCTTGCTCTGTACGCCTATTGAGCTATTATATTCACACCATCTTCTATCCAGAAAACTACATCTATAAGTGAACTGCCCGCTTTCTCGTATGTATCTATTATTAAAAGTGTCCTTTTATTTCGACTTAAACGAAATCAAGAACTGAAGTAAACGCGGTAATTGTGTTGCACGACTGACTTAACATTGTCGCCATATTGGTTAGATTTGGAATTTTTTGTCATTGTTTCGAGAAATCACCTGAACACAAAACGTGTTCACGCATGCCCAAAAATAATTTTCCATCATTTTTTCTCGCTGACATTTTTTATGGGCGTCTCTTACGAAATAATTCTATTATTTATAAATATTTCACGCGTTTTCTTATCCTGTATTCTTCTTGCATATTCTTGCAAATATGAAACTTGTGTATATTTATATTAAGTTCATTTTGCTTTCGATTCAACGAAGGCATCTCGTGTTCATTGTTTTGTTTGGTGAATAGATTTATCGATCTAATCTCAATTATTTCGCTAATTCCAAAAGTTTCTACGCGGATGAAAAAAGGTAGTGCTATGCTGAGTACGCACAGGAAATAATCCAAACTTGCACTTTTTTTAGCTTTTCAAATACCGGAGAAAAGTTTGCGATTTTATCTTTTATTTTTACCAGATTGTAGTACAAATGTTGATTAATAGGTAAAAGTAGTGCAGGTCACACGTTAATTACGTTAATTGATTAATAGGTAAAAGTAGTGCAGGTCACACGTTAATTACGTTAATTGATTAATAGGTAAAAGTAGTGCAGGTCACACGTTAATTACGTTAATTGATTAATAGGTAAAAGTAGTGCAGGCCACACGTTAATTACGTTAATTGATTAATAGGTAAAAGTAGTGCAGGTCACACGTTAATTACGTTAATTGATTAATAGGTAAAAGTAGTGCAGGTCACACGTTAATTACGGTGCAAAGAGAATTAATGTCTTTCAGTTGACTACAATATGGTTGTCTTCAAGTCCAATGTAAACAAGTTCTTGATGAGCCGTTCTACTTAAGTTAACAATTTTACCGAATTTCCATTACTAACGATTACTATATTGTCCAATTGACTACGGTACACCCTTAACCCTTATCCTTGAGTGGTCTCTGGCCTTGATAAGTGGTTATGGCTATGTAAATAAAAAGAAAAAAATTAGGTGACTTCTGCTGTGATCTCAGGTTTTTAAGTTAAAGGATTTCGCCCGCGTGAGACGTTTGTCTGTAACGTAGTTAGCGTACCAACATATAGTGTGACCAGTTTCAGTCGCAATAGCGATTAAGACTCAGAATAGAAAATAACTTTGAGTCACTTTTTTGGTTTGTAAAACGACATTTACATGCTCTTCGTAACGGCCGCGACGTCACCCAGGTGATCTAGAACATTCTCCACGTCTCTCCCGAGATCTCTAACGTTGTCTAATGTCTCAGGAGACCTTTGTCTCTCTCTCTTTTTATAGTACTTTTATCTCCACTTTTCTTACATTTATGTACGCGCATCCGCACTCTGTAAGATATTAACCAACGACTGTTTTTGTTGTTGTTGTTGTTGTTGTTGTTCTTCTTCTTCTTCTTCTTCTTCTTCTTCTTCTTCTTCTTGGACACTATTCACCGTGATTTGTTGACCTTCATTTTCTCTATATCTATTTATTAAGAATTATGTGTAAAAATATATCGAGTACATACATGATGGACACATGAAGGTTGCCAACGCCCCTAAGTTAATGTGTTTCTTTGGAACGAACTGGATTCGAACTTAAGCCAGCTAGGTTGTAAGCCTGTGTCGTTACCTACTAAGCTATTGTCATCTCTCTTATGTCGTTGTTAAACACTATGTTCATTTCGAATAAACCGAATAATTCTATTCGTGGCATTCGTTTCTTTGAAACTTTCTTGGATAACATTATTTCAAAAACCGATAACTTGATTTGAACCTGGCACACCGCTGTTGTCGTTGATTCCTCGGCCACCATTATGTTCAAATAGATGGTGTTTAAGATACTAAAAAATTAACCCCGGTTTGTTGAGATTAATTTTTTTTTTTTTTTTTTTTTGAGACGGACATAAACTGTGTCGATCAATTCGCGTCGTTCCTTGGTTTGTTTTCCAGTTTTGTTTTCTTTTTCTTTTTTCATCGTGAACAACAAACTGCCTTCGAATTAAAAATGGCGAACAGATAACCAAATAATCAGCCCCCGTCGTCATTGACAGACGAGAATCGAATAAGGCTAACTGGAACTAGCGACGTTATCCAACAATAAAAGAAACTAGACTTCAAATCTGACCGAATCTTTTAGTATAGGATATTTTTAGTATTTTATATTAAATACCGGTAAACTGAAAAGTAAACCCACACAGACACAAACAGAGAAAGTGTCTTTTATCACCGTGAAAGCAATAAGTAGAAAATAAACAGTAATTTATTTGATAAGACAGGGGCGCGGTTAAAATGGTTGTTTCTGTTTAGAGCACAATTGAAGCATGATACTTGATTTTTGTATTTTGAACTTTTATTCAAGCCATCAGACAAAAACAATTTTATAAAATCACCAGTAGGTTCTCTACAGTGCAATGTTGCCTAATTTATCGCTGCGAGACATGTGAAGCTTCGTCGCGGTGCACAAGGATGTGTCCCCATTTAGAGTAGGCAATCAATTGATTAGATTAAAAAATTAGCGATTTCATCGATTTTAATGACAAAAGTATGGGAGTGTGAAATAGTCGTTTGTCATCATTATATCCCGGGCAACGTCGGATTTCCCTGCTAGTGGACACCTAAATTTGAACGTCTAACGAGTTTTTTTTTATGTTTCTTAACGGGTTAATGTTATGAGGAGCCGCAAGAGGGTGAAGTCACTTCAATTTATCTTGCACGATAAGTGTCTGAATGAATATTTCCACTTGTAAAATTTCCGTAACAAACACTCGTCAAACTACAATAGCCGTCAATAATCCCCTTACTCTTTATCTGTGCGTAAAACTGACACACATCTATTAACATGAATTTATTTCCTAGAACTGTGCATCTGCGTAACACAATACTGTGAGACTGCTTCTCATCTGACTATAACATAGTCATATATAAATCTGATTCAAGACATGTTTAGACAATCTCTTATAGCATCAACTCCTACGCCAGTTCGACAATTTCTGATGATCACGGTTTGTCTCATAACTACTGCATAAGATTCATTAGACCTTATTCTTCGAGACTTGATAAGTGGTGATTCCCAAGGAATAAAATATGTTTACTCGCGATTCTTTTAGATTGTAGTGAAGATGGACAAGTATTTTGACGGCCGGTGTCTTTACTGCTTAGAGCGCATTTTCCCTCAATGTGGTGCATCGACTTGCATAAGCGTCAATTGTTTTTGTTTAGTGAAATTACGGCATTTAATTTTAGGATAAATTAGTACTAGTGTTCCTATTTCAAAATCGTTGACTAAAAGACTCTTTTTTATGTAATAATCAACATCTTCATCATCATCGTCATCATCATCATTATCGTCATCACCGTTGTAATCATCATTGGCATAATCCTCATCATCATCATCAACATCATCATCGATATCATTGCTGTCGTCGTCATCCTCCTCCTCATCATCATCATCATCCTCACCATCATCATCATCGTCATCATTGCTGTCGTCGTCGCCATCATCATCATCATCATTGTCCTAATGGTCATTATCACTCTCGTCGACAAAATTATATTCAGCATTGCCATCAGCATCGCCGTCTTCATCACCGTCGTCATCTTTATCCTGGTAGTCATAATCATCCTCATAATCATCGTCATTGTTTTTGTCATCATCATTATTATCAATATCATCGTCATCATCATAAGCATCATCATCACCGTCATAATCATCATTATCATTATGTCCATTATCGTCATCATTATCATGGTCATTGTCATCATCACCGTCATAATCGTCATAATCATTATATTCAGTATCGTCATAATATTTATCACCATCATCATCACTATCGTCATTATCATCATCATTATCATCATCATCGTCATCATCATCATCGTCATCATTATCATCATAATCACCGTTATAATCGTCATCATTATATTCATTATCATTATCGCCATTATCTTTATTATAACCATCGTCATTGTCATTAAAATCGTCATGACCATCATCATCCTTATCGTTACACAAAGCAGAGTACCGAACCTTCTTCCTATAAAAATTGGAAGATCGACCCATCCTCACTTTTCAGTGCGCATTTTTTTTTATTTGTATGCGTGCGTAAATATCATTGTGGGCAATAGATATCCTGTGAAGAACTAAAGACTTACAACAACACACGTGAACCTCAAGCGTGTTAAGAAATGGAAAAAAAGAAAATAACAAACAAACGTGTTTCAGTCTGGCATGTCGTGATGGACTTCACCAAAGACAAGAAACAAGGAATCTAACACGACATATTCGTGCGCTGGACAATGACCGTAGCAGAATCGATTAGATGGTTAGACCAGATATTAAGGACAGAAAAACGACCTCAGTTGAAGCAAACAATAATCACAACACACACAACCATACACAGACACGGACACAAACACACACACACATGTATATATATATATATACGCACAAATAACATAAGAGCGATAGCGTTGTATAATAAAAAAGAAAGAGAGTAAGAGAGAGAGAGAGACAGAGAGAGAGAGAGAGAGAGAGAGAGAGAGAGAGAGAGAGAGAGAGAGAAAGTGAATGTCATTGTCCGGAACAAAGTTGAATTAGGTACGTTGTTTAGTCACTCACAAAAGTTAATAAATATGAAATGTTTCCATTGTTGGTATGAAAAGATTATTTAGTCATGGAACAGAATACGCTTAGCAAGTGCGTGACTCGCAGATTAAGGCTTCCTCGACTAGGCACGAAAAAATAGTTCGACGTACATAAGTCAATATATTCATATATATATATATATATATATATATATATATATATATATATATATACATATATATATATATCAATGTGTGTTTTTGCGTGAGCGCTTGTATAAATATACATATATATATATGTATATATATATTCACACACACATATGTATACATACACACATATGTATATATATATATATATATATATATATATATATATATATATATATATATATATATATATTTGCGTACGGACAGGCATGTGTGAGTATGCGCGTACTTGCAGTGCATTCTGGCAAACAAAAGCAGCCGGAAACTATAAAAGATTCGGTAAAAAACTTAATCGATAGGGAAGTTTTGCAATTAGTACGGCCATAATGGCCGCCTGCCAACGAAAGATGTTTTTGTAAATCATTTCAGCTTTTTTATTCGGACGTATTATTGCCTCTTTGTGTCGTAATAATTCGAAGTGCCAATAACAAGTAACAATGTGTGCTACATAAACATATATATGAGTGTGCGTGTGTGTGTGTGTGTGCAGAGAGAGAGAGAGAGCGAGAGAGACAAAGAGAGAAAGAGAGAGAAAGAAAGAGTAAACCCTCTCATCTAGGGTATCAAGTGTATTGTAAGATCGTTTCAATGGGTTTGATTGTGAAATAAAAGTAGGTATTAAATTGTATCCATATATATATATATATATATATATATATATATATATATATATATATATATATATGTTTCTACTCCAGTAGTTTCTGTCCCAGAACCGCTAGACTTTGGAATTTTATTCCAGGCTCCTGCTTCCCCAACTGTACTTATGTGCAGAAGTTTAAGTGTAACGTGAACTTGCTGCCCAAATCCCCAAATAGTACTCCAGTGGATGTTACCCCTGATAGTAGCCCCTTGCACCAACCAAAGTGGCAATGTGCCTTGTTTGGGGTGAAAATGTAACAATATATATATATAAATATATGTATATATATATATATATATATATATAGCTCCTATTTAATATTCCGCCCGAATGAATCAGAGGGGATTGCAAGTTGATTCTTATGATTAATGTGTGCCATTTCTTATTTGGAAGTTTCTCTCTTCTGTTTGCCTTCTATCCACTGACTACAATTTGATAGTATTCAAGTCCAACGTAAACAAATTTTTGATGTACCGTCCTCTTAAGTAATCCAATTTACAAAATTTCTACTACTTATTATTACCATTGATTAATGTGTACCTATTAACCCTTCTATTATTTATTGGAATTCATTGAGATGGGTATTATTTATCGATTTTATTTTTAACTAAAATTGATAAATGAACTCATTTCAATTAATTCCAATTAAATAATATATACCATTCGGTACGAACCCGACCCTGGAAGATCAGATAATAAACATTAATTCATAAGACCAAAAACTTAAACCTTGATCGCCCTTCGGGGTCCATGGCGCAGTTGATAGAGACGGTGTATCTCTACAGTTTCAGGTGAAAATTATCTAGAGATAGCTGTTTCAATCCTACCCAAAGCCGACCAGAGGCTTACTTGACCAAAACGTGGTGAGATGGCAAAAACTACCTGCTCTACCTCTGTATTGAGCACTCTTGTATGGAGCTCGTTATATATATTTCACTGGTTACCCTACCTTTGGAAAATAGCAACCTCAAATTATATATATATATATATATATATATATATATATACTAGGTGAAATGCTGACCATCAACCCCTACCATAGACGTGCGTCAGAAGCAAAGATGCGCCATTTCATTACTGGCAAAAGTGCCTTGAGAATGGTGGTAGCAATGTAGAAATATAAATTGCACCGTCATGGTTAAGCATGGTTCTACCTACTCCTAGGATACCCACCCTATCGGGCTTTCAGTTTTCACTCCTGTAACAGTTTATTTCTTTTTATATTCGCTCCGTCTACGAAATGCAACGTCACTGCGCCAGAATAACTTTAGCAAAAAGGCAATTTTTAGAAAAATAAAAATCACAGTAAATAATTTTTTCTGGATAAGATATAGGACACTATTTTTTCTCTGGACTATGGGGAAGATCGAATGTTATTTTTCATAACTCGTTGCAGTGCTAAAACAGACACTATCACCAAAATACCGCATTCATTCAATGGTTTTAATCATATTTGTTGCACGTATTCAACACTAACCGATAATAACTGTCAATTTTATTTTTGAAAGATCACATATATAACATGCTGATCCACATATAGTTTATATTGTGTGCATTGATTTCCCGGATATTTTTTTTCTTGTCAGAATTCTTTTCAGAAAGGTATATAGTACTTACGGAAATGACCAGGTGAAGGTTGCCAACATCTTAAGTTAATGTGATTTTTGTTACACAAACTGGATTCGAACTTGGTACATCAAGTTTGTCAGTCTGTGTTATTTACCACTGGGCCAACCTTACCTCCTTTTTATAACATGTTTTCCTTTCGTAATGCCCCACTTACATAATTATAGGTATGTTAGGATAGTGACAAAAAGGAAAATAAATGGATATTTATTGCGTAAAAGAATTCACGAGGTATTTCTTTACTCACCATCTTTCCGCCTCTACCCCTAAAACAAATTAGACCGAACCACATGGTATTTGAAAGCACTCATTAACACATATTCGTTGTGTCGTTTTCGGTTTTTGTTTCTGTTCTTTTTGTTTTCTTTGTTTCGCTTTCTTTTTGTTTTTGTTTTAGTTGTTTGTTTTTTTGTTTTTGTTTTTCTTTTTGTTTCGTTTTCGTTTTTTTGTTTTGTTTTCATTATTTTTTGTTACGTTGTCGTTTTTTTTTTTTTTTTTTTTTTTCGTTGTCGGACGCACATCATTCACTTTTCTCTCAATTAATTCTTTCCGTCATGCGCATTTGCTTCTGCGTGTACGTTTCTCTGTTTTTGACGGCAAATCTACCCTTCAGATCATGTAACTTGCAGCACTCTAAACCCTTACGTTTATAACATGTACTCAATCATGACCAACAGAATCCATATGTATGGTCTTGGTGTTTTAAACGACTGTGAGTGCTGGACAATCACCAAGAGCATAAGGAAGTAACTAGAAGCAACTAAAACTGGGTTCCTAAGGAGAATGTTTAAGATATCCTGGAATGAAAGGAAAACAAATTTAGAGGTATTAAAAAGGACAAACACAGAAAGGTCTCTAATAAGAACAGTACAAAATAAAATGTTCCTGGACAATGTCTACAAAAAAAGAGAAATTTTTCTGGACAATGTCTACAAAAAAAGATAATTTTTTTCTGGACAAAGTCTACAAAAAAAAAGAAATTTTTCTGGACAATGTCTACAAAAAAAGAGAAATTCTTCTGGACAATGTCTACAAAAAAAGAGAAATTCTTCTGGACAATGTCTACAAAAAAAGAGAAATTTTCTTGGACAATGTCTACAAAAAAAGAGAAATTTTCTTGGGCAATGTCTACAAAAAATAAAGACAAATTTTCCTGGGCAATGTCTAAAAAAAAAGAAGCCACATTTTCCTGGACAATGTCTACAAAAAAAAGACAAATTTTCCTGGACAATGTCTGCAAGAAAAAGAGAAAAATTCCTGGACAATGTCTACAAAAAAAAAAGACATATTTTCCTGGACAATGTCTAAGAAAATGTCTAAAAAAAAGGTGAAATAGAAGAGATTATTATTCAATTGGAATTCATTATTGAGATTAGTATTGTTTATCAATTTTATTTATTGCGCACTATTATCCTGATCTTTTCTTAGTTTTTTCAGTTTCGGCGAACTATTCCGGTGGCCTTCGTCAGGTGGTAACAGTAATTGCAGTGGCTGCTGTCAGGAGATTCAGAGTTCGTATCCCGCCGCGGTTATCACCTGACGAAGGCCAGAGGAATAGTTGGCCGAAACGTCGTGAAACAACTAAGAAAAGATGATGATAATAGTCCGCAATAAGTAAAATTAGAAAATATTAGTTTGACTGAAAAGATTGTGAGTTGAAGAAGCGGAGAATAACAACGAGAAACATACGCTGGCAGTCTTAACACCTGGCCAACATCAAAATATTGAGCAACAATGAATCCATGAATGTTTCGAAAGAGAGAGATAGCTGGAGACCTATAGCTGTCAAATTCTGTACCATGCAGAATGCCACTAGAATTAAATGAAAAATAAAAAAGTGAATATAGGAAACACTCAGTTTCGATTTAGAAAAAAATGCACAAGTGTAGAAATATTTCTGAGCGAAGACGGAGAAAATGCAGTATTCCATCAGAACAAGTGTGAATGTTCACTTTGAATTGCGATTTATTTATTCACTTCGATAAGACATTTTATGATAACGTAGCCGTGCATATATTGCGTTGCACTGGATTGGTTGGTTGGTTGGTTGGTTGTTTTTGTTTTACGGCATATCAACCCTTTTCGGGTTATTTAATGCCGAATCCAAAGATTTTGAAGAATTTTTTTTTAATAGAATATATTTGTTGTTTTCAAGTCGGTTTCTATTTAACCCATAGTTGGAACCCTAACAAGTACTACCACTCTGGGTCAGAGTGGACCTGGGAGCAATGGAAATTAAAGGGTGGCTCCACACTCCCCAAAGCCCACAAGCTGGGGCCTCGCCACTGGATATAGTTTAAAATCATATCCAGGACCCCCATTGAGGGACTTTTACCCTCTGCAGGGGAGCAGTCGGTGTATTCTAATGCCCCACCGACAGGGCCGCGTTGCACTGGAGTATTTATATTTCATTTTTGTTTTGATATCTTTCACTATTCCGAATTATTTAAAATTTATATCATTTAATTGGAATTCATTGCTGACATGAGTATTATTTATTAATTTATTTATTGCCGACTATTATCCTCATCTTTCTTAGATGTTGTTTCACGACGTTTCGGCCAATTGCACCTCCAGCCTTCGTCAGGTGGTAACCGCGACCGGATACGAACTTCGAATCTTCTAACTGCATTCTCAGCAATTACTGCCATCCATAGTTGTTGTTGTCTCACGAAGTTTTTGCCAGAGTGGTTTTTAATTATTTTTTGTTTTGTTTTGTTTAACGATGTGAGAATGCTTGGGTGCGGTTTCATATGTGCATTAAATCGTGAGTGTAAAACTATGTAAAATTAGAATTGCATCAGCTCTGCTATATTTTATTCATGGAATATCGCGCTTTATAAATTAACATTGCATTAAATATCATTTTGTTTCTCTTTAAAACGTGCTTTATTTCTTCATACAGATTTCATTTTTTATGAGACAATACAAGTTTGTAAACATTTTTAGTCTGTTATATTGCAAAGATTCTGACCTCCAGAATATAAAAAAGGGGGTGAGAATAGGCTTTCTGGTAGTTTTATTAGTTTAACAGCAGGATATTTGTCATAGAAATTGCCTCGGTGATCTTCGTGTTTTCTCTGATTTGGTCGCGAACTTCCAAAATAAATGCCATTTCCAATACCTGCGGACGTAATACTGTGTTTTGTAATTCATCTGAGTTTGTGTAGCAACCACTTATAACCTCCATCATCGCAGGAACATTATCTGACTTGTTCTCGAATTTATGGAACAATACAGGGCGGTCGCTAGAGAAGCGAGAAATTTGTCCAACAACGATTTATATTTACAAAGAATAATTTTTACAAAGTTTTTCCAAGACAAATGTCATATTATACTCATAGATACTCAAAATGTCGTCCGTGCACTTCACTGCCGCTTAAAACAACGATTTATTTTTACAAAGAATAATTTTACAAAGTTTTTCAAAGACAAATGTCATATTATACTCATAGATACTCAAAATGTCGTCCGTGCACTTCACTGCCGCGTAAAACAACGATTTATTTTTACAAAGAATAATTTTTACAAAGTTTTTCAAAGACAAATGTCATATTATACTCATAGCTACTGAAAATGTCGTCCGTGCACTTCACTGCCGCGTAAAAGAACGATTTACTTTTACAAAGAATAATTTTTACAAAGTTTTTCAAAGACAAATGTCATATTATACTCATAGATACTCAAAATGTCGTCCGTGCACTTCACTGCCGCGTAAAACAACGATTTATTTTTACAAAAAATAATTTTTACAAAGTTTTTCAAAGACAAATGTCATATTATACTCATGGATACACGAAATGTCGTCCGTGCACTTCACTGCCGCGTAAAACAACGATTTATTTTTACAAAGAATAATTTTTACAAAGTTTTTCAAAGACAAATGTCATATTATACTCATAGATACTCAAAATGTCGTCAGTGCACTTCACTGCCGCGTAAAACAACGATTTATTTTTACAAAGAATAATTTTTACAAAGTTTTTCAAAGACAAATGTCATATTATACTCATAGATACTCAAAATGTCGTCCGTGCACTTCACTTCCGCGTAAAACAACGATTTATTTTTACAAAGAATAATTTTTACAACGTTTTTCAAAGACAAATGTCATATTATACTCATAGATACTCAAAATGTCGTCCGTGCACTTCACTGCCGCGTAAAACAACGATTTATTTTTACAAAGAATAATTTTTACAAAGTTTATAAAAGACAAATGTCATATTATACTCATAGATACTCAAAATGTCGTCCGTGCACTTCACTGCCGCGTAAAACAACGATTTATGTTTACAAAGAATAATTTTTACAAAGTTTATAAAAGACAAATGTCATATTATACTCATAGATACTCAAAATGTCGTCCGTGCACTTCACTGCCGCGTAAAACAACGATTTATTTTTACAAAGAATAATTTTTACAAAGTTTATAAAAGACAAATGTCATATTATACTCATAGATACTAAAAATGTCGTCCGTGCACTTCACTGCCGCGTAAAACAACGATTTATGTTTACAAAGAATAATTTTTACAAAGTTTATAAAAGACAAATGTCATATTATACTCATAGATACTCAAAATGTCGTCCGTGCACTTCACTGCCGCGTAAAACAACGATTTATTTTTACAAAGAATAATTTTTACAAAGTTTATAAAAGACAAATGTCATATTATACTCATAGATACTCAAAATGTCGTCCGTGCACTTCACTTCCGCGTAAAACAACGATTTATTTTTACAAAGAATAATTTTTACAAAGTTTATAAAAGACAAATGTCATATTATACTCATAGATACTCAAAATGTCGTCCGTGCACTTCACTGCCGCGTAAAACAACGATTTATTTTTACAAAGAATAATTTTTACAAAGTTTATAAAAGACAAATGTCATATTATACTCATAGATACTCAAAATGTCGTCCGTGCACTTCACTGCCGCGTAAAACAACGATTTATTTTTACAAAGAATAATTTTTACAAAGTTTATAAAAGACAAATGTCATATTATACTCATAGATACTCAAAATGTCGTCCGTGCACTTCACTTCCGCGTAAAACAACGATTTATTTTTACAAAGAATAATTTTTACAAAGTTTATAAAAGACAAATGTCATATTATACTCATAGATACTCAAAATGTCGTCCGTGCACTTCACTGCCGCGTAAAACAACGATTTATTTTTACAAAGAATAATTTTTACAAAGTTTATAAAAGACAAATGTCATATTATACTCATAGATACTCAAAATGTCGTCCGTGCACTTCACTGCCGCGTAAAACAACGATTTATGTTTACAAAGAATAATTTTTACAAAGTTTATAAAAGACAAATGTCATATTATACTCATAGATACTCAAAATGTCGTCCGTGCACTTCACTGCCGCGTAAAACAACGATTTATTTTTACAAAGAATAATTTTTACAAAGTTTATAAAAGACAAATGTCATATTATACTCATAGATACTCAAAATGTCGTCCGTGCACTTCACTTCCGCGTAAAACAACGATTTATTTTTACAAAGAATAATTTTTACAAAGTTTTTCAAAGACAAATGTCATATTATACTCATAGATACTCAAAATGACGTCCGTGCACTTCACTGCCGCGTAAAAAAAACGATTTATTTTTACAAAGAATAATTTTTACAAAGTTTTTCAAAGACAAATGTCATATTATACACATAGATACTCAAAATGTCGTCCGTGCACTTCACTTCCGCGTAAAACAACGATTTATTTTTACAAAGAATAATTCTTAGAAAGTTTTTCAAAGACAAATGTCATATTATACTCATAGATACTCAAAATGACGTCCGTGCACTTCACTGCCGCGTAAAACAACGATTTATTTTTACAAAGAATAATTTTTACAAAGTTTTTCAAAGACAAATGTCATATTATACACATAGATACTCAAGATGTCGTCCGTGCACTTCACTTCCGCGTAAAACAACGATTTATTTTTACAAAGAATAATTTTTAGAAAGTTTTTCAAAGACAAATGTCATATTATACTCATAGATACTCAAAATGTCGTCCGTGCACTTCACTGCCGCGTAAAACAACGATTTATTTTTACAAAGAATAATTTTTACAAAGTTTATCAAAGACAAATGTCATATTATACTCATAGATACTCAAAATGTCGTCCGTGCACTTCACTGCCGCTTAAAACAACGATTTATTTTTACAAAGAATAATTTTTACAAAGTTTTTCAAAGACAAATGTCATATTATACTCATAGATACTCAAAATGTCGTCCGTGCACTTCACTTCCGCGTAAAACAACGATTTATTTTTACAAAGAGTAATTTTTACAAAGTTTTTCAAAGACAAATGTCATATTATACTCATAGATACTCAAAATGTCGTCCGTGCACTTCACTGCCGCGTAAAACAACGATTTATTTTTACAAAGAATAATTTTTACAAAGTTTTTCAAAGACAAATGTCATATTATACTCATAGATACTCAAAATGTCGTCCGTGCACTTCACCGCCGCGTAAAACAACGATTTATTTTTACAAAGAATAATTTTTACAAAGTTTTTCAAAGACAAATGTCATATTATACTCATAGATACTCAAAATGTCGTCCGTGCACTTCACTGCCGCGTAAAACAACGATTTATTTTTACAAAGAATAATTTTTACAAAGTTTTTCAAAGACAAATGTCATATTATACTCATAGATACTCAAAATGTCGTCCGTGCACTTCACTTCCGCGTAAAACAACGATTTATTTTTACAAAGAGTAATTTTTACAAAGTTTTTCAAAGACAAATGTCATATTATACTCATAGATACTCAAAATGTCGTCCGTGCACTTCACTGCCGCGTAAAACAACGATTTATTTTTACAAAGAATAATTTTTACAAAGTTTTTCAAAGACAAATGTCATATTATACTCATAGATACTCAAAATGTCGTCCGTGCACTTCACCGCCGCGTAAAACAACGATTTATTTTTACAAAGAATAATTTTTACAAAGTTTTTCAAAGACAAATGTCATATTATACTCATAGATACTCAAAATGTCGTCCGTGCACTTCACTGCCGCGTAAAACAACGATTTATTTTTACAAAGAATAATTTTTACAAAGTTTTTCAAAGACAAATGTCATATTATACTCATAGATACTCAAAATGTCGTCCGTGCACTTCACTGCCGCTTAAAACAACGATTTATTTTTACAAAGAATAATTTTTACAAAGTTTTTCAAAGACAAATGTCATATTATACTCATAGATACTCAAAATGTCGTCCGTGCACTTCACTTCCGCGTAAAACAACGATTTATGTTTACAAAGAATTATTTTTACAAAGTTTTTCAAAGACAAATGTCATATTATACTCATAGATACTCAAAATGACGTCCGTGCACTTCACCGCCGCGTAAAACAACGATTTATTTTTACAAAAAATAATTTTTACAAAGTTTTTCAAAGACAAATGTCATATTATACACATAGATACTCAAAATGTCGTCCGTACACTTCACTGCCGCGTAAAACAACGATTTATTTTTACAAAGAATAATTTTTACAAAGTTTTTCAAAGACAAATGTCATATTATACTCATAGATACTCAAAATGTCGTCCGTGCACTTCACTGCCGCGTAAAATAAACGATTTATTTTTACCAAGAATAATTATTACAGTTTTTCAAAGATAAATGTCATATTATACTCATAGATACTCAAAATGTCGTCCGTGCACTTCACTGCAGCGTAAAACAACGATTTATTTTTACAAAGAATAATTTTTACAAAGTGTTTCAAAGACAAATATCATATTATACTCATAGATACTCAAAATGTCGTCCGTGCACTTCACTTCCGCGTAAAACAACGATTTATTTTTACAAAGAATAATTTTTACAAAGTTTTTCAAAGACAAATGTCATATTATACTCATAGATACTCAAAATGTCGTCCGTGCACTTCACTGCCGCGTAAAACAACGATTTATTTTTACAAAGAATAATTTTTACAAAGTTTATCAAAGACAAATGTCATATTATACTCATAGATACTCAAAATGTCGTCCGTGCACTTCACTGCCGCTTAAAACAACGATTTATTTTTACAAAGAATAATTTTTACAAAGTTTTTCAAAGACCAATGTCATATTATACTTTTAGATACTCAAAATGTCGTCCGTGCACTTTATTTCCGCGTAAAACAACGATTTATTTTTACAAAAAATAATTTTTACAAAGTTTTTCAAAGACAAATGTCATATTATACACATAGATACTCAAAATGTCGTCCGTACACTTCACTGCCGCGTAAAACAACGATTTATTTTTACAAAGAATAATTTTTACAAAGTTTTTCAAAGACAAATGTCATATTATACTCATAGATACTCAAAATGTCGTCCGTGCACTTCACTGCCGCGTAAAATAAACGATTTATTTTTACCAAGAATAATTATTACAGTTTTTCAAAGATAAATGTCATATTATACTCATAGATACTCAAAATGTCGTCCGTGCACTTCACTGCAGCGTAAAACAACGATTTATTTTTACAAAGAATAATTTTTACAAAGTGTTTCAAAGACAAATATCATATTATACTCATAGATACTCAAAATGTCGTCCGTGCACTTCACTTCCGCGTAAAACAACGATTTATTTTTACAAAGAATAATTTTTACAAAGTTTTTCAAAGACAAATGTCATATTATACTCATAGATACTCAAAATGTCGTCCGTGCACTTCACTGCCGCGTAAAACAACGATTTATTTTTACAAAGAATAATTTTTACAAAGTTTATCAAAGACAAATGTCATATTATACTCATAGATACTCAAAATGTCGTCCGTGCACTTCACTGCCGCTTAAAACAACGATTTATTTTTACAAAGAATAATTTTTACAAAGTTTTTCAAAGACCAATGTCATATTATACTTTTAGATACTCAAAATGTCGTCCGTGCACTTTATTTCCGCGTAAAACAACGATTTATTTTTACAAAGAATAATTTTTACAAAGTTTTTCAAAGACAAATGTCATATTATACTAATAGATACTCAAAATGTCGTCCGTGCACTTCACTGCCGCGTAAAACATTATATTTTTTTACAAAGAATAATTTTTACAAAGATTTTCAAAGACAAATGTCATATTATACTCATAGATACTCAAAATGACGTCCGTGCACTTCACTGCCGCGTAAAACAACGATTTATTTTTACAAAGAATAATTTTTACAAAGTTTTTCAAAGACAAATGTCATATTATACACATAGATACTCAAGATGTCGTCCGTGCACTTCACTTCCGCGTAAAACAACGATTTATTTTTACAAAGAATAATTTTTAGAAAGTTTTTCAAAGACAAATGTCATATTATACTCATAGATACTCAAAATGTCGTCCGTGCACTTCACTGCCGCGTAAAACAACGATTTATTTTTACAAAGAATAATTTTTACAAAGTTTATCAAAGACAAATGACATATTATACTCATAGATACTCAAAATGTCGTCCGTGCACTTCACTGCCGCTTAAAACAACGATTTATTTTTACAAAGAATAATTTTTACAAAGTTTTTCAAAGACAAATGTCATATTATACTCATAGATACTCAAAATGTCGTCCGTGCACTTCACTTCCGCGTAAAACAACGATTTATTTTTACAAAGAGTAATTTTTACAAAGTTTTTCAAAGACAAATGTCATATTATACTCATAGATACTCAAAATGTCGTCCGTGCACTTCACTGCCGCGTAAAACAACGATTTATTTTTACAAAGAATAATTTTTACAAAGTTTTTCAAAGACAATTGTCATATTATACTCATAGATACTCAAAATGTCGTCCGTGCACTTCACTGCCGCGTAAAACAACGATTTATTTTTACAAAGAATAATTTTTACAAAGTTTTTCAAAGACAAATGTCATATTATACTCATAGATACTCAAAATGTCGTCCGTGCACTTCACTGCCGCTTAAAACAACGATTTATTTTTACAAAGAATAATTTTTACAAAGTTTTTCAAAGACAAATGTCATATTATACTCATAGATACTCAAAATGTCGTCCGTGCACTTCACTTCCGCGTGAAACAACGATTTATGTTTACAAAGAATTATTTTTACAAAGTTTTTCAAAGACAAATGTCATATTATACTCATAGATACTCAAAATGACGTCCGTGCACTTCACCGCCGCGTAAAACAACGATTTATTTTTACAAAAAATAATTTTTACAAAGTTTTTCAAAGACAAATGTCATATTATACACATAGATACTCAAAATGTCGTCCGTACACTTCACTGCCGCGTAAAACAACGATTTATTTTTACAAAGAATAATTTTTACAAAGTTTTTCAAAGACAAATGTCATATTATACTCATAGATACTCAAAATGTCGTCCGTGCACTTCACTGCCGCGTAAAATAAACGATTTATTTTTACCAAGAATAATTATTACAGTTTTTCAAAGATAAATGTCATATTATACTCATAGATACTCAAAATGTCGTCCGTGCACTTCACTGCAGCGTAAAACAACGATTTATTTTTACAAAGAATAATTTTTACAAAGTTTTTCAAAGACAAATGTCATATTATACTCATAGATACTCAAAATGTCGTCCGTGCACTTCACTGCCGCGTAAAACAACGATTTATTTTTACAAAGAATAATTTTTACAAAGTTTATCAAAGACAAATGTCATATTATACTCATAGATACTCAAAATGTCGTCCGTGCACTTCACTGCCGCTTAAAACAACGATTTATTTTTACAAAGAATAATTTTTACAAAGTTTTTCAAAGACAAATGTCATATTATACTTTTAGATACTCAAAATGTCGTCCGTGCACTTCATTTCCGCGTAAAACAACGATTTATTTTTACAAAGAATAATTTTTACAAAGTTTTTCAAAGACAAATGTCATATTATACTAATAGATACTCAAAATGTCGTCCGTGCACTTCACTGCCGCGTAAAACATTATATTTTTTTACAAAGAATAATTTTTACAAAGATTTTCAAAGACAAATGTCATATTATACTCATAGATACTCAAAATGTCGTCCGTGCACTTCACTGCCGCGTAAAACAACGATTTATTTTTACAAAGAATAATTTTTACAAAGTTTTTCAAAGACAAATGTCATATTATACTCATAGATACTCAAAATGTCGTACGTGCCCTTCACTGCCGCGTCAAACAACGATTTATTTTTACAAAGAGTAATTTTTACAAAGTTTTTCAAAGAAAAATGTCATATTATACTCATAGATACTCAAAATGTCGTCCGTGCACTTCACTGCAGCGTAAAACAACATTTTTACAGCACTGACACGGTACCAATCAGAAAATGGCAATCACGCATTTTATTCATGATCTAAAAAAGGAGATGACTTAAGTATCATCAGTTATAATCGAAACCGAAACGCAACATGATGAATTATGTGAAACATTATTTATAGCAAGAAATGGAAGTACCTAACAATTAAACGACTCTGATGTAAGCGTGACACAAAAATAGCACACACACTATCGTATTAATATGTAGATTATGCTCAGTTCTATTTGTGCACGTTGTCTAAATCGATCATAATTGCGTAGCATTTAAAATAAGAATGTTTTAGCAAACACATACGTATTTTCGCATATATATATATATGTATATATATATATGTGTGTGTCTATGTGTGTGTGTATGTATGTATATAAATATATATCTACCCACACACACATACAGAGTGGTCGCTAGAAAAGCGGGACATTTGTCAGACAACGATTTATTTTTAAAAGAATAATTTTTACAAAGTTTTTCATATAAAAATCTTACATAATACTTATAGATACTCAACATGCCGTCCGTGCACTTCACTGCAGCGTCAAACTACAATTCATTTTCACAACATTCACACGCCGCCAATCAAAAAATAGCAATCACGCATTTTATTCATGATCTAAGCTGAGCTTCAAATTTCCCACTTTTCAAGCAACCTCCCTGTATAAGAAAATATTCAATGCAAATTCTTGAAAATTGGACGTAGAATATCCAAATTAAAAAAAAGTACACAATCAAAAGAATGCATATATCTACAGACATAAAAGCATATGCTGTGATAGGGATCAGATTAATAGTGGACAATAAGATAAATCGTTGTACAGCACGACATTTGTACGCATTGCGTGTAAATTTCTGCGTTTGTCTACGGTCAGATCAACAAGGGAGATAGAAAGATATGCAGCTACAAGAAAGAAGATATTACATTAAGAAATGTCTAATCTCAGAAGAATGTTATTGTGAAGGGGTGAGATTTTGCTGCTACCAATGCTAAATCCCAATTGTGTCATTTATTAAACAGATAAACCACTGGGTTTTGTCGTTTTATGAAAACTTTTGTATTTGTACTGTGATAGCATTTACCCGGGATGAGTGGAATCGACTGCACGTGGATTCGCCGAATTATGAAACACCGTCATTTATAATTCGTTTGAGTTCCTGCAGCTACTCTCCATAACCTCTAACCTCTCACGGGCATTTGCTGGCTTGTTCTTGAACTCGTTAAATGACACAACGACGATAATAAAGCGCGATATGTCATGAATAAAATTAATATAGTAGCAGAGCTAATACAAATGAGTGAAAATAATATATTCGACGTACAATATAAAAAATTTTCAAACTTATTACACAATCAAAGTAAGTCCTATTGCTACAGAACCGTAAATAGATGCTGTGATAGGGGCAAGGTTAAAGTGGATAACCTGCGCTTTGTTACAGTCAAAGAAAAAGAGAGCATAGAAGAATTTCCTGTCAGAGGAAATAAACTATTTAAGTGAGAAATTTCTGGTATCTAAAGATTCTTATGATGACCGGCTTAGATTTTACTGCTACTCATGCTACATCTGAGGGGTCTTGTCGTTTTATGAAACGTATTATTAAGAATTTTTGACATCTATCTGTGACGGTATTTACCCAGAATGGGTTGAGCTGGCTGCAAATAATTTACCGAATCAAGAGTCAAGAAAGTCAATCGATATCTGTACGCGCAGACTTCTGTGTATCCTAAACCATTTGAGATTTCATCGTCGCACACCGATGACCAGCGGTTATAGCTTTCAAGTAAGATTTGACAGTTGCGGACGCCGGTCATAGCTTTCAAGTAAGATTTGTACACTTGTGAGCTACGTCATCAGTTGACCGCCACTTTTGTTGCAATATTGCAGAACCAGTATCGATGCTATTGCCCGGTGCGTAAGACCAGTTTGTGGATGACGAAGGAGGGGTGCACAAAGCATCAGACCATCCTGTTAAGAACTGCTCTCTGCGTAGATTATAGCGTTGGGGACTTGGTGGGAGATACGAACCCTGGAAAAATAGCTTAGACACAACCGATTGAACCCTTCTGACATTTGAATGTCGTCTACTCGTGTTTGAGGTTTGGCAGTGATTAAATTGTGTCAGTTTGTCTTCGCTCTGTGACCGACTCTCTCCCAACCTCCCTCTGTCTGTCTTTCTCTCTTTCTCTCTTTGTATGCGTTTTGTTAGCTTTATCTGGTCAATCTATATAAACATTCTTTCATCATGGGATGTTTAATATTTCCAATTGTCTACTGTTCTATATCTCTAGCCGATTTTTCTTTCACGTAATTCTGTTCAACTTTTACATTGACAATGGTGGAAGCCTCGCATTCTAAACATGGAATTAATTTGAGTGTGTGACACCATTTGAATGCCTCTCTTCACAGGATCACCTGACAAATATCCAACACTCATAGGTGCCAAGTTTTATTTTTTTATTAAAGCACAGTTATATAACTTTGATCGATATCCAAACTAACGATCCATCACAAAATAATAGTGATTTGTGTTCGTGGGTCCATTTCTACTCATAATTAATATTGTTGATGTTTCGAAATAATTATTGATATTATTGATATTATTGACATTATTATGGATATTTACGTGGAACTTATTATCTTTCTGTTTAGGTTGGTGATCGATAAAGAAATCACTAGTAGTGATTCGATTATAATTGGTGTTCGATGAACAATTATTTTGGATTCGGTTTTGTTTTATCGAGAGGTACAGGCGAAGTAATAGGGACAGGTGAATGAAATGGAGTACGGAAATAGATAGACAAATAACAAAAAAAAAATACTGAGAGAAAGGATAAAGGTAAAGTAAAGGTCAAAATGAGGAGAAAAAAAAGAAAGGACGTATTGTGTAAGTCAGACAACAAAGGGGAAGTAAAAAATAAGAAATAATTAAAGGAAAGACAATAAATGAAAGATACAGGAAATAAAGAAATAGGAAACCAAGAAATATCGAAATAAAAAAATATCAAGAGACAAGGAAAGACGGGTACAAAATTATAAAAAAGAAAATAACAATGGAAATAAAGCAGTAAGATAAATTAAAAAAAAAAACAAGTGAAGCACGCATGCCCCCCCCCCGTGAGGGCCCAATGAACGAGGCATAAAAAATGACTAAATTCATAATTTGCCTTCCCCAATTTAGCCCCCAAAGTCCCCAGGGTACGTCAAATCCTGGTGAAAATGAACATATCGGTGCAGTTTTAGTATTAACATATGTAAATTTGAGTTCTGGAGTGTTTTTATTAGTCCTAAAAGAGCCCCTGGTGCAGACCCAAGACATATGACCAAGTATAGACAAACAAAATTATATAGAAAGCATTTAGTACTTTTAAGAGCATTGTATAACAATCCAAGACATCATTTTTCAATTTTTAATATAAAAAGCGTCAATTTGTTAATTTGTAATAAACATAAAAAGCGTCAATTTAAGCCATTCAAACCGGAAACGCATCCCTAGGGGAGGGAGTAATAGGAATTTCCCCAGAAAATTCGTTCTGTTACTTTTTTACTCATACCATCTTTAGTGTTTGTGCAAAAGTTATTTTAAAAATCCAACGCATAGTTATTGAGAAAAGTTCGGACAGACGAACAGATGAACGGACGGATAAGGGTGAATTTACAGGTCATCACTCTTTTGTTGGGGGACTAAAAAGAAAAAATAGAGGAACAAGATAGTGACCGAAAAAATCCATATTAAAAGTGTTTTATATTCGCTACGGCCAGTCATTCAGATGTGCTTTTAAAATTATTTTGTCACTGGTCTGGAATAAAACACAACACAGCTGATCTGCAAAAAATATTTCGTTTTATTTCACACTGACAACAGTTTTGGGTTTATTTATGACAAACCTGGGTGCCCAGCGTATCCCGGGTGTTTGTAGGTGTATGCTGAGCAAAAAATAAAAAAAAATATTATAGTCGTCAGTCAGGCTCGAACCCGTGACGCGAAGGTGGAGAAGAAAGTGGAGGCGTTAAAGGGTGTTGGTCGAGCAAAAAGAAAAAAAAAAGAAGAAAATTGTGATCGCAATAAAACGTGGTAGTAGGCTGGCAGGCTCGAAACCGTATCGCAAAGGATGAAAAGAAAGTGAAAATATGTGACGCGTTAGCTGTTGCGCCCATTGGAAAATCGGAAGTCTTGTAGGTTTAAATAAAGGTTAGACAATCGAAAAGAGGTGATGACTTTCGGAAATATCGGCGAGAAAAGCGACTTCTCCCTGTAGAATTGTACCCAGTTGAGGGTGAAAAAATTAATATTTTTAGCAAATTTTTCGATATTTGTAGTCCGAAGTATCGAGCTTTATAATTATACCGATCTCGTGAAAATTCGTCGCTTTTGTCGAAAGTTTTTGCGAGACATACATAAATTTAAACAGACATGTGAGATTTATACTATAGACTAGTGGGGGTACCCGGCGTTGCTCAGGTGTTTCGAGGTGTGTCTATAGGGGGGGGTGGATAAAGTAAAAAATAAGCGGAGTAATCACCCTGTTAAGATATTATAAAAAACAACGATGTTAAAATATCGGAATTACCAAACCCAAACAAAAAAACAGCGAACGAACGTAACACTTCTTTAAAAAAATTGGAAAAACAAAAATAAAAAATAAGGGGGAAAAATGAACATGTTCGGAAAAACCAAAAAAAAAAAACAGCGAAAAGCGAACAAATGCATCTTGTTTCAATATTAAAAGTTTAAAAATAAAAAAAAACGTGATACATCGGATCGAACCTGCAATCTCAAGATAACGACGCAGTCACCTACACCATTGTGCTATTAACGCATGGGCGAACGTAGGTCGGTTTTTATAATATTTAAACGAATTCAAGTACAACGTCTTTTACGCGTGTTTATGCAGGCGTAGAAGATATCTTGTCAAGAAGGAACAATTTTTTGCTACTCCTCCCTGTAAAATAAACGAGCTGTTGAGGGTAAAGGAATAAATGTTTTTAGCCAATTTTTCGATATTTGTCGTCCGAAGGGTCGAACGTCAAAATGATACTGATCTGACGAAAATTCGTCGCTTGTGTGGAAAGATTTTGCGAGACACACAAACACATAATACACAAACACAAACATTTTGCCTTTTATATATATATATATATATATATATATATATATATATAGAGAGAGAGAGAGAGAGAGAGAGAGAGAGATGGGTGTATGACATCAGTGAAGGCGTTCTTGCGTGGTGTGGATGCTTAGCGTTGAAGAATGTATCAGCTTGTTTCTCGTCTCTGTGAGCGACTGCTCCACTTTCTGTTCATAACGATTTTTATAAACATTCTTTACTCCTGGAATATTTATTATTTCCCATTGTCTATTGCCTCAGATTATTTAATCGATATCATCTCACAAATTTCTGGGTCAAATTATGCATTCTAATAGAAAATGGTGGAAAGTTTCGCATTCCTCCATGGAAGTGATCTACGAGTGTACAATCTTTCTCCTCCTTGGGTCTCCTGCCAATCCAACAAAACTAGGTAAACGGATACCATGTACAAAAATAAAAATCATAATAAGATGAAAAATAATGTCGTTTTGGAGCGTTATGAAAAACTACAATATACTTTCTTGATCTTCTGATTAGAATCAAAGGTTCTGTCGTGTCTAAAGATGGTTTATTGATATCGTGAGCTCTCCTTTCGCGCCGGTTGTCTATACTATTGATATATCTCACAGAGTGTTATATGGATATTGTAAATCAGCTGTAATAACCATGCATATTCTGAAAATAGACTAGTAAGATTAATTAAATAAATACGTTTATAGTTTTGAAAAAAGCGCTTCAATAATATAGTGGGGTCTCCGTTCACGCTGTACGCTCACAGAACGTCCAGAAGCAATAGGCTCTCTCTACCGTGCTAGAAAACTACTGACACCTGAAAGTATCCTGTATCTCCATAAGGCCACCATTCGCCCATGTATGGAATATTGCTGTCACATTTGGGATGGTGCTTCTGCTGCTAGTCTCTCGCTCCTAGACAAGGTTCAAAAGAGAGTCGCCAATCTGATAGGCCCTGAACTGTCATCTAAGCTTCAGCCTCTGTCCAATCGACGATACGTTGCATCCCTCTGCCTGTTCTGCAAGTATTTAATGGTGAATGCTCTGACGAACTGCAAGCACTTGTGCCCCCACGACGTAGACATCCTCGACAAACCCGACAGGCAGCTAAATTCCACCCTACACAGTAGAGATCCCTAGATGTAAAAGATATTTCTACTCCAGTAGTTTCTTCCCCAGAACCGCTAGACTCTGGAATTCTATTCCAGGTTCCTGCTTCCCTAACTGTACTGACATGCAGAAGTTCAAGTGTAACGTGAACCGACATCTTGATGCCCAAATTCCAACATAGTGCCCCAGTAGTTGCTGCACCTGATAGTAGTCCCCCTACACCAAAGTGGCAATGTGCCTTGTTTGGGTGAAAATGTAATTTAAAAAAAATGCATTACATATGAAAGATTCCGCTGTGAAACGTCCGCAGATTTCGCTTATATCACTGGCTTTTTTTTATGGGAAATAAAAGTCAAAGCAGAGGAAACCTACTAATTTCCACCCTCTAATACATCTTATTAACAGACATGTTGTTATAGAGGTAAACGGATAAAGAATTGGTTAGAGTGCTGGGTATAGTAGTTTATGGAACTATAGATTATAACAGATAATCGTGCGAGGGAAAAGGTTGTGTCTGATTAAGATAAAGCGAAAATTACGATATAAGTTTGCAAACGATGCCGAACATTATTAAAATGGTATTATATATTATTTCGGCACATCTGCATGTCAGTGACATGAGGCGAATGCGTGTATTTTAGTTTCAAGAACCGCCGACGGATGTCACTTGTAAGCCAAAGAACCATGGTGGTCGATAACTCTTCCTTTTCTAAAAGTGCGTGCAAACTAAAATTATATTTTGCTACATTTTTATACAATCTTTCCTTTCGTACAAAAAATATATGTATTCTAAAACATCTATAAATGTTTCATGTTTTTTAAATCATATTTTGCTACATTTTCGTACAACTCTACCGTAAAAACAAATAATTCTAAAAACAATATTTAAATGTTTGGTATTTTTATCATATTTATTTACTTTATTTTCAGTTATGAATCACTCATTAAAAACAAAAATTATATTAATAAATTAAAATTATATTTTGATAAATTTTTATGCAATAAACTTTTCGATTTTCATACTTTTGTTGCATTTATTTTGTTGGTATATATTTTTGCGTTATCGTAAAGACTTGTTTATATTTGAGGTTCACATAATGGCTGCTAGACGTCAGTTCTCTTTCGAAGAACAGGGGTTGATAACTCGTACTGTTGAAAATATGTCACTGGCATGCAGAAGTGCGATTTTTTTTCATTTTTTATTAGAATCCTTTGGGATCAGTAATTTGTATATTTATTTCTTTATTTGTGACTGTTGTCCCGATCTTCATAGTTGGTATTTCATCACGTTTCGGCCAACTATTCATATGACCTTCTTCAGATCGTTAACCGCGACGGGATAGTGTTATAACTGTATCATCATAAAAATTGACCCCACTAGCTTCAGACAATGCTCACCAGGAAGCGTAGAAATCCACCTCCTCAATCCACTGCCTTACAGTTGGAGCATTGTCTGAAGATAACAGGCTCAATCCTACCAAAAGCAGGCCAGAGCATCCGTTGGCAAAAACATTAATAACTATGGAAACAGTAATTACTGAGGAAAGAGGTAAGAGAATCGATATTCTTATTCTGTCGCGGTTTATAACCTGAAGAAGGCCAACGGAACAGTTGGCCGAAACGTCGTTCAATAACAATTATGGAGAGGGGAATAACAGCCCGCAAATAAATAAATATCTATGCATGCTATCATAAAAAAACCTTGACACTTCGAAAGCATGTGGACCTGATCTCATTCCGGCTGTGATATAAAAAAAAGTGCTCCGCCGAAGTAGCTCCGGTTCTCTCCAAACTTTACAATAAATGCATTAATGGGTCTTGCTTTCCTGCCTGCTGGAAAACTATTTCTGTGGTACTAGTTTTCAAGAAATCTAGCGAAAGAACTGACCCCGTAAATTACCGCCCCATTAGCCTCCTCCCACTTTTCGCCAAAATATATTAGTCCATAATTAACCATGCTCTAGTCCATCACATTACAGATGCTAAACTTCTGACGTGGATTTAGGCAAGCCCGTTCCACGGCAGACATCCTAACTATAATTACTGAACGTATATACCATTCACTTGACAAAGCAGGGTAGGGTAGAGCGATAACTCTAGATATATCTAAGGCTTTTGACAGGTTATGGCATGAAGGTCTTCTCAGGAAAATCAGATCATTCGGTATCCCTGGAAGAACACTTAACATAATTAAATCGTTTTTAGATAAGAGCAATATCCAGGTTGTCTTCGACGGTCGTACATCTAAACAATATAATATAAATGCGGAAGTGCCTCAGGGGTCTATTCTTGGACCTCTATTGTTCCTAATATTCATAAATAACCTCCCTGACAAAATTGTCTCTGAGATGGGTATATATGCTAATGACACCACGCTCTATAACAGACACGACAGGAAAACAAATGAACACATATCTAAAGAAACGACAGAAACACTAGAGGATGACCTCCAATCTGTAGTGGAATGGGGACAAAAATTGATGGTCACATTCAATGCTGCCAAGACTAAACTTGTTTCCTTCAATAACTACAAGAAACCTTCTCTACCACCAATAGCAATGGTCAAAATCACTTTATCTGCAATTACATTAATTAAACTTCTCTGCCTAACGTTCACAGGAAACATGAATTGGAACAATTACATTGAGAGCATTGCCAGGATTGCTGCGAAAAAGGTAGGTTCTCTACCGTGCTAGAAAGCTATGAACGCCCGAAAGTATCCTGTAACTCTATAAGGCCACCATTCGCTCATGCATGGCGTATTGTCATATTTGTGCTGGTGCATCTGGTACTAGTCTCTTACTCCTAGATTAGGTAAAAAAAAAAGAATCGCCAAGCTGATAGGTCCTGAACTGTCATCTAAGCTTCAGCCTCTGTCCCATCGACGAAATATAGCATCCCTCTGTCTGTTCTACAAGTACTTTAACGGTGAATGCTCCGACGAACTGCAAGCACTTGTATCCTCTAGACGTAAATACCCTTGAAAAACTCAACAAGCAGCAAAATTCCACCCCTTCACAGTTGAAACCTCTAGATGTAAGAGAGCTTTCTACTCCAGTAGTTTCTTCTCAAAAACCGCTAGAATTTGGAATTCGCTTCCGGATTCCTGCTTCCCGAACTGTACTGCCATGCAGAAGTTCAAGTGTAACGTGAACCGACATCTTGCTGCCCAACTACCCGCATAGTACCCTTGTAGCTTATGTCCTTCATAGTAGCCCTCTACCTCAAAGTGTCAATATGCCTTGTTTGAGGTGAAAATATAATATAAAAAAATGTTTATACGATATTTTTAAATGTGAATATAGACGAATCTGTAACGCAACATGTTTGCGATATTTATCTGGGTAATGCCTACTCTTTCTTATTATTTTATATGATTCCTCGGTTATTATCGCCATAACAATGATGCGCAGTTCCAGAATGGTTAGAAATCCCTTCCCACCGCAAAGAATATGTGACACAAGTGCTAAATGTGGTGAAATTTAAGCCAGGGCTAGTATAGGAAGATCACTCAAAATTTTAATTTTTTCTGTGCAACTACGTCGGCAATAGTCTGCTAAGCCATTGTAGGCAGTTTCCCCATTCGTATTACAGGGATATGTGACAGAGCGCTCACAAAGGAGAAGTACCCAGCTATTTTTAAACTTGCCTACGCATTCCTATCCGCATTCACTGGTAATGGCCTCTCAGGAAGTACGCAATAAACTTACTCTAGCCGAAATGCAACGACTTGGGTGCTAGTCGTCTAGGACTACCCTCATGCTGACAGATGCAAGTATATTCCTTACTCAAAAATTGACATGACCCTGTCAGAATGTTTAGAACATGCATACTTGACTTCTATGACTAATACGTACTCAGGCGGAAATGTTAGCAGAAACGACAGAGGGATCCTACTATCTTTAAGCAAATAAGAGTAGCAAAATGGATCTAGAATTTATTATATCCAGACTCGTGACACTCGCTTCCTTTTCTGCCATTTAGTCCTCATATTTCAACAGTAATGTTTCTGACAAAGGGGGGTGTATTGCTATATTCTGGGTCAGAAACTAATCTATTCAACACTACTCTTTTGCTTTTTTTTTTGTTTTACCTTGAAATAATATAATTTTAGCTCCCAATATCAAGTGGCTAAATCCCTCTTCTAAAGCGATTTTCAAAAATAAATGATTTGCAACAACTGTGGATAACAGATGCATACGATGAAATGTAACCACACCGAAAGTAAAATATTTCTTATGTCAAGACCATAACGAAAAGCGAACCCAGTAGCAGATAATCTGTAAAAAATATTTGTACATCTTCCGTTTATTCTGAACACAATCAATGCCTGTAGCCAATAACCTCAGAATCACCTGGAGATCATCAGACGTTTATCGACCAATATTATTGCAAAAAAAAAAAAAAAAAAAAAAAAGAGAGAGAGAGAGAGAAAGATTCGCGAAATTATGTCGTGCGGAGTCCATATTATTATTAATAATAATATTGAACATCACGCAATGTTAGAAATAAGTAACGGTAAATGGACACGTTTACTTGAACCGGACAAAAAAACAAATCTCGTATAATCTCGCCGCCGAACGAGAAGTAAGCGAGAAGTGCACTGGGGAACCTCTCCAGGATCCTAACACTTATGAAGAGGTGTCTTTCTTTTTCTTCTTCCTGTTCCTTTATACAGATTTCTTTTATTGTGTTTTCGTTGTTGGAATTTTTCTTGTTTCCTTTTTTTTAATTTCCGCTGTTCCTGGTCACCAACAAAACAAAAACAGAAAAAAATGAGCCGATGTTTCTACCAATAAGAGCGTGTCCGCCATTTTCCTCTTGACGGCGGTTTGTTATTGAGATTGCGGTCAGAACCGAGCAAGAATAAATAGTCCGAAGGGGTGACTATGAACAGTAAAGAAGAGCAGACTGGAAGAATAAAGAGAAAACAGAAAAGCGAACAAACAATAAAAATAAAAATAAACCAACGATTTTCTTATATTGATTCCTGTAATTGGAGGCATGTCAACCTCTTTTCTAGTTTTTAATGCAGAAAAAAAATCAATTTGGAAAAATGTTCATAATCCTCATGTCGTATGCAGCCGAAAAATCTCTAGTTAGCATCGGTTTCCCCGATATTTTTGTAGTGAAAAATCATTATTGAAAAACATCGGGTACTTACGGATGGTGAGCACGAGAGTTTTGTCAACATCCTTACTTAAAAAATGATTTTTGTGGAAAAGTTAAAAGTTGAAACACCTACGTCGTTTAGCTTATATTGTTTACAACTTGACAATCGTCAATTACCAAGTAAACCTAATTTCAGTTTTATTTTTGTATTAGAATTGTTAATTTTCTTCTGACTTCGATTATCATGGCTATATGAATATTGTATTTCTTTTAAAACATTATCACTAGAACATATATAATAAAAATACTAAAACCGGTTTCGAACCTCAGTCATCAGAGCCAAATCGAGGTTAGGATTACAATTCAGAGAAAGGGAATGATTCAAAATATAATTATTCTTAGATTTAGCTCTGTTAAACGAGGTTCGAAATCGAGTAGTTAGCGCTTTCAGTTTGTTTTTTTAATAAATTCATTATAAATTATATTAAATTCATTATAAATATAGCCTGTATATGACTATATAAATAGTTTTATTTTTTGTACAATGGGATACAGGGCGCCACAGATAACATTGTTAAGGGCACTAACTTCTAAGGGATATATCTCTATAAGTTAAAGGTTAAATAATCACTAAAACTTCTATCGAAGGTAGTGGCTTTAATTGTAGGAGAAAACTTTGCCTCCAAAAGGAAATCTGTTAAACTTCTACAATCCCTTATGGGTATTAATACATAGTAGCTGTGAACACTACCCATCGACTGGAACTTGTAAGTACGTGTCACTGAGGTCGATTTTAGAAAAAATATTTCCCTCCAATCAGTTTCGCAAATATCTCTTCAGGGCTCGGAAAAAGATAATAGTGGTCTGTTATGCCCTGTTTAAGCCTGTCGCTAATTCGGCGCAAACTCTTCTTGTTGATGTAAACCGTTTGTGCAGCCCACTCACTGTGATCAATTTTTCCGATGACACTCATGTTTTCGAGTCTTTCTAATTCACCGTCTATCTGTTCTATAGCGGCGTATGGAACATATATTTTCTTTCTGAACACTGGCTGTTCATTTACTTTACGTCAAATTTTGCTACCGCTTTTGTACACCTTCCGAAACCGCCTGAAAATACGTCTGGGAAATTTTCTTTTACCTCCCTCTTAAGATTTTGTGCCTCCACATTTGAATCCTATACCTTTTGGCAAAAGGAGCTTAAAGGCAGATCCCATAGTCTAAACTTTTCCAACAGATCAGTTCCGATGAGGTTCTTTGATTTTCGGATGACAAAAATTCTTGCTTTTTCCGCCTTGTTCTGGAAAAAAAATATTCGTCAATAATTCTCCGTCGAAGGTAATTTTTCGCCACTGACGCTTCTCGCCGAATATTCATCCACTCTAGGACTCTTCAGGCTTATGAGCCTGAAGAGTCCTAGAGTGGATGAAACGCGGAATATTCAGTGTAGCTTAATCACCATATATATTTTATAACTTACTAACTAGCTCTACCTACGTATTGATCACTTTTGAAGTAAATACTTAAAATTTACGCATAAGTTTATACTTTCGCATATTAATTTTATGTGAGTAAATGAAGTAGTTACATATATATATATATATATATATATATATATATATATATATATATATATATATATATATATATATGAATGAAATATTGATGATTCAAACTATGGCAGATGTTATGAGTACGGGATTAAGAGAAATAATGGAGTGTTTATAAGGGTGGTCTGTCGTTTAGGCTGTTAGGAATTTTGGAATATATATTTTGTAAACTTTCTTTGCGCTAATGAGCTGCCTCATTGGTATACTTATAATTAATTCAACTATTATACAGATATACCTCAGTTATAAGTAAAAGGAATTGTACACAGCTGTTGCAAATAAAACCTTACGTTTTGGAATATATATATATATATATATATATATATATATATATATAGATATATATATATATTTATATATATATATATTGATAGATAGATAAATAGATATACCAAAAAAACGATTAATTATAATTTTTCACCACTTAAAACTGAATCATATAAGCAAATAAAAAAACGTTGTCGTTTAAATAGCTACACAGTGCAATATTAGAACTTAAATATTGCGTATAATTCGGAGCTGTACACGAAATAGACACTAGTATTATATTCCAAAACATAAGTTACATGTGTAACTAAACATATAAAACGGTAATATATTAAATATATATATGTATATATATATATATATATTTTATATATATATATATATATATATATTTAATATATTACCGTTTTATATGTTTAGTTACACATGTTTCCGCTACCGGAATATATATATATATATACATATATATGTATATATATATATATATATATATATATATATATATATATATATATATATATATATATACGTCTGAAACGCGTAAAAGCGATTTCAATGATTTAAAAACATTATGCCAATTATCTAAACATAATTCCTAATGAAAAACCAAGACACGGGATAATAAAATAATGTTAAAAAATACACATTGTTGGTGACTACTCCCTTATATATATATATATATATATATATATATATATAGTCTTGGAAGATTTCTAAATTTAAAGCCACATGTTAAAAAGAACGTAATGAATAATTTTCTATTCTGTGCAACCTCTTCCGAACTTGTTTCTGCTTTTCCTGTATTTTAAACTGAACTCCAGTCTACCGTCCCCCTTTTACAAACTTTCACAAACAAAAATACATTCAAATAACTACAACCACTGTATAGAGTTTCCCCATTTTATAAATGTGCCTTAATTTAAATGCAGATTCCATTACAAAAGGTTTTACCTTATAACTGCCCGTCTGTGGGGCACGGTTCTGCAAGTCTGCCTGCCGGTGTAATTAAACATAGTGGTTTCAAATCCAACGTAAACAAGTCCCCCCATAAATAATCTAATTCTTTCAAAACAAAATTAAGGATTACTAAACTATCACCTTACATTATTTAACTCTCATTTTCGAGTGGGCTTTGGGCCTTGATAAGTGGTGACTCCCAAGTAATAAATAAATACACAAATTAATTAATTAAAATCGTTTGTTTTGAAAATTAATTTGTCAGTAGGTCAATCAATCTCATACCTTTGGCGAATACGGTGCTTTACCTCTGGATGTGTCCACAGGATTTTTGAGTGTAAAACTCAATTTAAATGAAAACAAAACATCCTTACACGCAAGATCACAAACTGATAAGCTTATACCTTATCAATGATAGTGTGCTGTACGTGAACGACGACCGGATACAGAAATTTAAACTAAAAAGGAGCAAATATGTGTTAATAACTGCTTTCAACTATCACTTGATTCAATCGAAGGTTTTAAGTTGTTGAGTAGAGAAAGATCGTGATGTGCACACGCACACTCAAGCACGCACACACATATATATAGTATGTTTATTTATACAAACATTATTGGCTACATATGTGCGTACATTTCCCTAGTGTCACTTTTCGTTTCCGGAGTGTCTCTTTTCGTTTCCGTAGTGTCTCTTCTCGTTTCCGGAGTGTCTCTTTTCGTTTCCGGAGTGTCTCTTTTCGTTTCCGTAGTGTCACTTTTCGTTTCCGGAGTGTCTCTTTTCGTTTCCGTAGTGTCTCTTTTCGTTTCTGGAGTGTCTCTTTTCGTTTCCGGAGTGTCTCTTTTCGTTTCCGTAGTGTCACTTTTTGTTTCCGGAGTGTCTCTTTTCGTTTCCGTAGTGTCTCTTCTCGTTTCCGTAGTGTCACTTTTCGTTTTCGGAGTGTCTCTTTTCGTTTCCGGAGTGTCACTTTTCGTTTCCGGAGTGTCTCTTTTCGTTTCCGTAGTGTCTCTTCTCGTTTCCGCAGTGTCTCTTTTCAGAAGGATTACGTCATCAGGCCAAATGTTGTTCCGAATACCAAATTTAAAACTTATATTTTTCGTACAGAAGGTTGTTTATTTAATTTTGTTGAAGAAAAGAGAAAGTAAAACACGTCAATGCAAATTGAAAAAGGGATGGGGAAAAACCAAGTAAAAAATAGGGTGTGTTATCTAGAAATTTGTCAGCTAAATATTTGAAAAGAGTTTTCAATTTCCAATTTATCATTGATCCTTTAACAAAAAGAATTTAAGTCATTTATCACCTTATATGTTAATGTTATCTCAGATTAGTTTCACTGACAGTAATAATCTAACCTCTCTCTCTCTCTCTCTCTCTCTATATATATATATATATATATATATATATATATACAAGTATATATATATAAATATATATATATGAATCTATCTACATATCTATAAAAGTGAACGTGCCTGTGTGTGTGTCTGTGTGTCCATGTACATTTCCCTACGCAATAACTCTGTCAATTTTTAGTCTACAGACTCGAAATTTGATATACCGGGTACTGAAGTTTGGGAAAATCGATGTGATCGGTGTTCGGCCAGAAATTTGGCGATTAAGGGTCAAAGTTCAACGATTTGACCTTTGAGAACTCTACCAAGCTCCTCCGACAATTTTGGGTCTACGAACTTGACATTTTTTATATAGGTTCCTTGGACATAGATCTAACTTAATAACTCGATTTGAGCCCAAAACAATAAATTTTAAGGGGTCATAATAGGGGTCAAAGTTAAAATAAATTACCTCTGCGGTCTCTTCCAAATTACTCAGAATATTTCTGGTCTAAATATTTGAAATTTTACATAAAGGGTATTCAGAGGCAGGGCAAGCATTTACATCAGTTTGTGTCGAAAATTTTTAGTTACCAATATATAAATGTATGTATGAATGTATGTTTGTTTTCAAGCCTGCCTTAAACTTTGTATAGAGGCGACGGATTTTACCAAGATCAGTATCGTTTTAAAGTTCGACCTTTCATGCGACAAATATCGAAAAATTGGCTAAAACATTAATATCTTCCCCTTCAACTAGGCACTTTTCTACATGGGGGGACACTTTTTTCGCCGATATTTTTGAAAGTTATCATCGCCTTTAGATTGTCTAGCCTTAATCTTTTTAAAATGTCGCTTCCGGTTTGGTGGTTATGTGTTATTGTGGTAACAGCATAAACGTTAGGTTTTACCCCGTTCTTTTCCTCCTATCGGTACCACCACTTTCTGTTTTTTTTTTTTTTTTGCTCAACATACACATCAAAACACCCGGACAACGCCGGGTTTAATGCTAGTATATCTATAAAAGTGAACGTGTATGTGTGTTTGTCTGTGTTCACTTTTATTATAGATATGATAGCATGCGTGTATTTGGAGGTGTATGTTGAGCAAAAATTTAAAAAAAGCGGTCAATATTTTTTTAACTTTTACCCCTATTATGGCCCCTTAATATTTATTGTTTTGAGCTCAAATCGAGTTATTAAGTTAGATCCATGTCCAAGGAACCTATATCTAAAATTTCAAGTGCGTAGACCCAAAATTGTCGGGGGAGTATGGTAGAGTTCTCAAAGATCAAATCGTTGAACTTTGACCGCTTAATAGCAAAATTTATGGTTAAAAACCGATCACATCAATATTCCCAAATCTAAGTACCCTGTATATCAAATTTCGAAACGGTAGACTAAAAATTAACAGAGTTATTGCCTAGGGGAATGTACACAGACACACACAGAGACAACCACACACAGACACTTTCACTTTTATATATATATATATATATATATATATATATATATATATATATATATACATATATATGTCACAGGTAAGAAATTCATTTTATCACATAAATAGGTTAGAGAAATTAATTAAGAATAGAAAACTACGTCTAATATTTGTAAGATATCTTCTTCTTCTTAAGATTAATGGAGGTGGCGTTTGGTCAACACTGCTGGGGATCCATGATGTAATATACTGTTTTGTTTTTAAATCCTCGAAACTATGTTTCATGGTAAAGAACTGATAATCTCTTAAATTTCATAGGTACTATAGTTAATTCGAGATTGTATGTTATTAATGATTTATTGACTAAATAGTTTTCTAACGAATGATAAAAATGAAAATACTTTTTTGTATAGTTATAAAAGTAAAAAAAATTCGAAGACTATATATATGTGTGTGTGTGTGTGTGTGTGTGTGTGTGTGTGTGTGTGTGAAATAAAATAGCTCAACATACAGGATAAATCAAACTAAGAATTGTGGGTCTTTTGTGAAATACAGAATTTTTAAATCAAAATTTATTATTTTAAACAAAGAATACAAGAAATGTTATGTTATTTCCATTAATCCATGCAGTTTCACTGCATGGCTGATATCTGCAAAGGAAATGTATTTAGCAAATTAATCATTATAAATAACCATAAATCTTATTTACAACTGTGACGATCAAAGATAGGCAAGACCCGAGCATAATAATGAAGGAAGGCCAGTTAGTAATCAGGTTGGGGGAAAACCCTAACAAACACTGACGCAAAAGATAAAAGCAACCATTATTTTAACCGTTAACCAATCAGTTGTTGTTACGATCTTGTCAGTTCCACACTTGTTGAATGATTTTCGGACTCCGTATTCAACAAGCAAGTTGCAACGTAAAAAAAGAAGATAAATTACGAACTTCCTTGAATGAATCGGCTAGAATGTGATCGTACATTTTTTTTTTATTCAATTTTCACCCCAAACAAGGCACAGGGCCACTTTGAAGCAGGGGGGCTACTATTAGGGAATTAATTAGCGGGGTAATTATGAGGGGAGAAAAGTAGAAAGATGTTTGTTAACATTACACTTGAACTTCTGCGTATCATTGCAGTTGGGAAAGCAGAATCCCGGAAAGGAGTTCCAAAGACCGGCAGTTCTGGGGAAGAAACTATTGGAGTAAAAGGCTTTCTTGCACCTAGGGATCTCTACTGTAAAGGGATGAGACTTAGTAGCTTGTCGGGTTTGTCGGGGGTAGTTACGTCGGGGAGGTACAAGTGTTTACAGTTCGTCAGAGTATTCACCATTTACTCTTCAGGAACCATCTTGAAAGAAAATGTCAGCTGCTGTATTTTATTCGTTTATTGCTTGATTTTGACATTTAAATCATCATCGACTCGTAGATATTATGAGTTTCCGAAAAAAAAAGGAGGATTATGTTTATGTTTTTTTGCCTTACTACACGTGTCATGTGTACTTTTCTCTAGTTAGACATTGTTATGCAAACTCGGTTTAAATAGACCGATATTTTACGTACCCCCTACCTCTATAGGCAGCATTTCTTCGTAAAAAAATCGGGATAGCGTATATGTTATTAAAATTTTGACGGCGAGGGAGGTCGAATTGTCGTGTGACGCATCCTCCTGTCGATGACACTCTCGACAGGCGAATTATTTCTAATTTCCTGAAATATTTAGAAATAAGACGACGGGAAAGGAGGTAACAAGCACATATATTGAAAATCAGAAACATTTTTAAAGGAAAATAGAGAAAGGCATCAATTGTAGGTGATCTAACACGAGAATTTGATTATTTAAGAAAAGGAGTTGTATTTCGAGATGCAAGATTGATGGTGTAACAGTGATAGAGATAAAGATTAGTTTCATATTCCATACTGGTTAATAATTCTAATATCAAAGGTAAAATTCAAAATTATAACATCCAACGACCAGAAGAAAATGCCAAGGCCATTGGCAACAGTAAAAGTTTGAAGGTAATAATTCCCATTCGTTTGGGTTTTGGTGTGAGGTATTCCGTAGAAAATGTATATGGTAAAATCCAAACTGGATATTTAAATTTTTCGACTGGAAAAAACTCTCAGTACACATATATAAATTTATATATAGATTTAAATTTACATATAGATTTAAATTTATATATAGATTTAAATGTATATATATATATATATATAGATAGATAGATAGATAGATCGATTTAAATTTATATATAGATTCAAATATATATATATAGATAGATTTAAATTTATATATAGATTCAAATATATATATATATATATATATATATATATAGATTTAAATTTATATATAGATTTTAAGTTATATATATATATATATATATATATATATATATATATATTATTACATTTTCACCCCAAACAAGGCACATTGCCACTTTGGTGTAGGGGGCTACTATCAGGGGAAACATCTACTGGGGTACTATGTAGGGATTTGGGCAGCGAGATGTTGGTTCACGTTGGACTTGAACTTATGCATGTCAGTACAGTTGGGGAAGCAGTGACCTGGAATGGAACTCCAAAATCTAGCAGTTCTGGGGAAGAAACTACTGGAGTAGAAAGATCTTTTACGTCTAGGGATCTCTACAGTGTGGGGGTGGGATTTTGCAGCTTGTCGGGTCTGTCGAGGGTGTTCACGTCATGGGGGCACAGGTGCTTGCAGTTCATCAGAGCATTCACCATTATAATACTTGTAAAACAGGCAGAGGGATGCAACGTTTCGACGATGGGACAGAGGCTGAAGCTTAGATGCCAGTTTAGGGCATATCAGATTTGCGACTCTCTTTTGAACCCTGTCAAGGAGCGAGAGACTAGTAGCCGATGCACCAGCCCAAATATGACAGCAATACTCCATACATATATATTTAGATTTATATATAGATTTAAATTTATATATATATATATATATAGATTTATATATAGATTCAAACTTATATATAGATTTAAATTTATAAATATATATATATATATATATTTCGATTTATATATAGATTCAAATTTATATATAGATTCAAATTGATATGCATATATTAACAAAAACGATATCCTTTTCACATGTCGAAATTAACCACTATGAGAAAACACGGCACGCTTTTTTGTTTGCTTGCCGTTATGATATTGACATAATTAAAGTTATGAAAATGACATTCATAAAAATTTAATCCATAAAAATTAAATTCATAAAAATTAAATTTATAAAAATTAAATTTATAAAAATTAAATTCATAAAAATTAAATTCATAAAAATTAAATCCATAAAAATTAAATTTATAAAAATTAAATCCATAAAAATTAAATTCATAACAATTAAATTTATAAAAATTAAATTCATAAAAATTAAATTTATAAAAATTAAATTTATAAAAATTAAATTTATAAAAATTAAATTTATAAAAATTAAATCCATAAAAATTAAATCCATAAAAATTAAATTCATAAAACTTAAATTTATAAAAATTAAATTTATAAAAATTAAATCCATAAAAATTAAATTCATAAAAATTAAATTCATAAAAATTAAATTTATAAAAATTAAATTCATAAAAATTAAATTCATAAAAATTAAATTCATAAAAATTAAATTTATAAAAATTAAATTTATAAAAATTAAATTTATAAAAATTAAATTCATAAAAATTAAATTTATAAAAATTGAATTTATAAAAATTAAATTTATAAAAATTAAATCCATAAAAATTAAATCCATAAAAATTAAATCCATAAAAATTAAATTCATAAAACTAAAATTTATAAAAATTAAATTTATAAAAATTAAATTCATAAAAATTAAATTTATAGAAATTAAATTTATAAAAATTAAATTTATAAAAATTAAATTCATAAAAATTAAATTCATAAAAATTAAATCCATAAAAATTAAATCCATAAAAATTAAATTTATAAAAATTAGATGCATAAAGATGTGAAGCAAACGATTGAAGAAAGAAGAGCGTAAGAAAGATAATGAGGAGAATAAAGAAAGGGAGTTAAACGAAAGTTTTTATTAGGGAAAATATTGCAGGGTAAAGTAAGAGAGCGAATCAATATTAGGAGAAACGAAATGTGTTAATCCGACGGTTGAGGTGGGAGAGAGACTGTCCACAGCGCGATAGAAATTAGGCAAATCGAGTGGGGGTCTACATATTATTGATTATGGCCAAGAGAGGATCAAAGCGTTGGTGGTGAAAAAGATAGAAGCTTAGTTTTTGATGCATTTAAATAAACCAAGCATATTTTCTCCATTGCATGTCGGAGACGAAAACACAGGAGATTTTGGTCCTTATAGCTTTAAAATTTTTTACGGTGACGTCATCTGATAATATATCGACGAATGAACTTAGAATGTAATTTAGAAGATCATTGAATTTAAAGAAAGAAGGTTGGGCATAGAGTGGATCCTTGAGGCATTAAAGCGTTTATAATTTCAGCTTCGGTCTTCTGTCAATCAATGACTTCTTAAATAGAAATGCTGGAGAGAAAATATTCGAGAGTTGGGATAAAATTCATTTTATTGTTGAATATCTTGTGAAGTGAACCTTTACTCCAACCCCTATTTAGTGCCTTTAATATGTCAGACGCAATTACGCTAGCGATTAATACCCCGTCGGTTTATTCACTGATTCAATGTGAAATATGTATACATAAAAGTATTATCAGTATATCAGCTGTTCTCTGTCAATACGGAAGCTATATTGCTTCTCACTGAGATGTTTGTTTTTGCTTAGGTGGTTGACAATTTTTTTTTTTTTAATACAGATTAAAATATCTTACTTAAGACGCAAAGGAGGTAAATTGTGCGTTTGTCCTGAAAGTGCCCGCCCATTGGCTGATTAGGATGGGCGCGGTGGAAACTAGGAAGATGATTGGCTAACTAAAAGTCAATAGACTGTGTGTATATAAAAACGCGACATAACCACAACGCTTTGCATGAGCCTGACAATTTCGCACGGGAATTAAACACGGAATATTGTGTGTAGCTTAATTTCCACATATATTTTTATAACTTACTACCTATGTACTGAACTCTGTCGAAGTAAATTCTAAAAATTTACGCATACCATATTTTGTATGTTAATTTATGTTATGAAATGAAGTAGTTATTATATGTATATAAATATGTACATATATTTACTTCCACAGCCGAACCAAGGTCGCAGCATACAAAAGCCAAAAAGACCAACAAAACAGAAGTCTAATGCTCGCGTTTCGCCCTGATTTGTACTCATCAGTTAGACACACTCGGACTCGGGACTTGAAACCCGAGCCGTTTCAAATCCCAAGTCCGAATGTGTTTAACTGATGAGCCCAAAATAGGGCGAAACTTGAGTCCTGGATTTCCGGTTGGTTGGTTCGGCTGTGGAAATAATTATATATGCTCTCATACTTTCTAAACATTATATATATATATATATATATATATATCATCTTTCTATGCACGTATCTACATATTGATATTGATATGCCATGTATGAACGTACACACATATATAATATAAATATACACCCATATATGTATGTGTGTGTGTGTCTTTGAACGGATATACACGCATGTACACGCATATATATCTATATATATATATAAATATTTATATATTTATGTATATATATATATATATATGTGTGTGTGTGTGTGAAGCAAATATGTAAAAATCGTGAACATCATAAACCTAAAAATATGAAACAAATTAAATAAATCTTCAAAAAGCCGATAATACAAAAAATCGATAATACAAGAAGTAAAGTAAAAAAAAAAAAACTATAAAATATTCACAGTTCGATTAATCGCGATTTAAGTTCCTCGTTGAATCTGGAGAGACCGACCGACACTCATGTAATCATTGAAGGTAATTAACAGAAACACGAACTCTTTGGTTTTTTTGGGGGGGGGGTTTGGGTTTTTTTTGTTAAATACTTTTGCCTCTTTTGTCTGCGATTCTTTGAAATCGAATGGAAATGGCCAACGAATGCGTCTTGGTATGGATTTGATGCTATGTTGGATGAAGAAGAAGGAGGTCTTTTTAATAGATTCTGAATTGAAGAGAAGAAAACCGAAACGACGGTGAACGCAGAGTATAAAAGAACATGTCAGTGGAAAGAATCCGAGTGAAAAGGCGAATCGTTATTAATGGTTAAACGTTTTGTGCGTTCAGATTTATTGCATTGGCAAATCGTAAGGATGGGGGAGATTTTGAACGATGAGGAAATAGCGGGAAAACAATAGAGTCAATGGGATGCAAATTGAATATTAAAAGATATGAAAGAATGAAATTAAGAAGGAGTGCGGGAGGATTTAGGATTGAGATGAAGAGAAGAGGGACAAGAAGAAGAAGACGAAGAAGAAGAAGAAGAAGAAGAAGAAGAAGAAGAAGAAGAAGATATATCATGAAGAAAGTACATGAATAAATAGATGGAGATGAGACAATGATAAAGTATATAAAAGACGGATGAAGAATTGAGTGCTGTGTGACGTGGCTGATGACAAAGTAGATGAAGAAGTTAAATCTATCATATCTATAAAAGTAAGAATACGTGCGAGGACACTTCTCAACCTATATACCCAACCAATTATTAATCTGCAGACATCAGATTTTGTATATAACATATTCAGAAACGTAGAACTTTTTAGTCTATTTTCATCAGGAAAATATAATCATGTTTACTTCTAAACGGTTTCTGCCATCTCCGATAATGATTTAATATCCCCCACCCTACTCTTAATAATATACATGAAATAATGTAAAGGGCTGCTAAGGTGTCAGAAATGTAAAATTATTATTTAGCGTTATCGGATTTTACCTGTTTCAAAATTGTTTTAAGACTTCACGCGCGAATTGTTCACATCATGTTAACAATAATTGGATAAGAAGTCACTTTTTAAAGATCGTGTCAAGCTGTCGTAAGAGTTATTATACTTGACTTAGTGTCTTTAGGTTTAGGTTTCGATCTCTTTTTTTTTTTTTTTTTTTTTTTTTTTTTTACAAAGGCATCACCACATTATCAAGGCCCAGAGGCCACTCAAGGATAAGGGTTAAAGAGTGTACAGTAGAAATTGGTCAATATAGTAATCATTAGTAATGAAAATTTGGTAAATTTAATAACTTATATGGAACGGCTCATCAAGAACTTATTTACTTTAGACTTGAACACAACCATATTGTAGTCAGCCGGAAAGCAGGAAAACGGAAGACAATTCCACAGGCGTGCAGTTCTAAGAAAGAAGCTTTGTTCATGGAATCTACGTTTAGGTTTAGCCACAGATAAAGAGTGGGGGAAATTATTGATAGTGTTTACAGCTAGACGAGTGTTTCTTGTGAAAGTTTGGCGAGGGGGGACCAAAGATTGAAGCTCAGTTGAACACTTTCCATGAAAATAACGATACATCAGAGACAAACTCGCAACATCTCTTCTGTGAGATAGAGGTTGCAAGGAGGAGAAAAGGACATCTCCTACGAGGCTACGAAGTCTATTTTGAACTCTATCAAGGCAGGACAAGTCCTTTCTAGCAGCTCCTGCCCAGATGTGGCAACAGTATTCCATCCTTGGACGTACCTGGCTCTTATATAGGTAGCAGCTCGAATAGCTTCTTTTTTACTTTAAATAAGTGAACTGTTTAGGATAGAAAGTACTCGAATGCACATGGCTCAGCTTCATTCTGTTTGTTTTTGTTTTTTTTTTACTTATTAAAAGGAATTTAATGTCACATTTTTACCGGTAACGCCGGCTTCATCTTCAAGGAAAAAGATAAAGACGAAGATGAGGTAGAGGATGGTAGTGCAAAAATATGACGTAGCAATGGAAGAAAAGTAGAAAATGAAGAATAGAAATATGAGGAAATAAAAGAAATAAAGAAACACAAAGAGGAAAATTCTGAGAAATAGATGAAAAACTGATTATAAAGATGTTGAGGAAAACCCTTATCCTTGAGTGGCCTCTGGGCCTTGATAATGTGGTGATGCCTTTGTAAAAAAAAAAAAAAAAAAATGGAGTTTGATATGAATATGCAGACGGAAGAAAACCAGAAGACGAAACATCTTATTAAAGAACGAAGCAATATCAGATACAAAAAAAAAGCAAAGATGATGATGACATTTGTGATGATATATATGAAAAAGAAATGGGGGGGGGAATGATCCGCATGAGGTGAGTGGCCAAGCAAAACAAATAATGAGTAAGAAGGAAACGTATAATGAAGTCAATGAAACGTATATTAGCAGCGTCATAGCACGCATGCAAATGAGCAAGCCGGTGCGCGAGGTCACGTCACAGCGGAGGTAGAGAAATTAAATGCAAGCAGAGAAAAAAGGTACTGCGTTGCGACCAAAGCATTTTGGAACAGTAGTCTATGCGGGGGAGACTTTTAAGCCAATATGCTATCCGATCTTTGGACCTAAAAATAAAAAGTAGACGAAGATGCAGTAGAGAACGATGACGAGTAAACATATGATATAGATAAGCAAAGAAAAAAGATTGGTTTGGTTGTTTTTGTTTTACGGCATATCAACCCTTTTCAGGTTATTTAATGCCGAATCCAAAGATTTTGACGAACATTTCTTAATAGAATATATTTCTTGTTTTCAAGTCGGTTTCTATTCAACCCATAGTTGGGACCTTAACAGGTACTACCACTCCGGGTAAGAGTGGGCCTGGGAGCAATGGCAATTAAAGGGTGGGCCCACACTCCCCAAAGCCCGTAAGCTGGGGCCTCACCACTGGATATAGTTTAAGGTCATATCCAGGATCAAAGAAAAAAGGAGAAGATGAGGAACAAATATACGTTTAAAAAGAAAAAAAAGTAGAAAACGACGTCGAAGAAAATCCGAAAAAGAAGCAGATGAAAAACAGATGTAGATAATAAGGAAGATGTTGATGAAGATGAAGAAGCTAAATCTGAATATAAACATGGAATCAGACAAAAAATCTGGTTAAAGTCTGTCCATCTCGTCTCATGGCATGTTCATGTAGATGAAATCATGATTAATGGTCCCCAATAGATTCGGTCCAGTGTCGGTTCGATTTCTATGAAGACATCAGATAATTTGAATTTTATTTTTGTTACATAGGCGGCACTACTTATCAAGGCCGATAGGCCACTCAAGGATAAGGGTTAAAGAGTGTAGAGTAGTCAAAAGGACAATATAGCAATCGATAGCAATGGAAGTTCAGTAAATTTGTTAACTTAAGTGGAACGGCTCATCAGAAACTTGTTCACGTTGGACTTGAAGACAACCATATTATAGACAGCTGGAAAGCAGGAAAACGGAAGACAATTCCACAGGCGTGCACTTCTAAGAACTTTGATCATGGAATCTATGTTTAGGTTTAGGCACAGATAAAGAGTGGGGAAAATTATTGATAATGTTTTCAGCTAGTCTAGTGTTTCTGGCAGAATATTTAGCATTACCTTCCTCAACGCAGTGGCATTCGACTCGCCTGTTTGCACCTATCCCTTGTCCTTAGATCATCTGCATAGCTGCAATCGAATAACTCCTAATAGGATAAAACTGTTGATCTGAGAGAGGGTCATTCTCCTCCATGGCCATCCAACGTCTTGCTGTCGATGTTATCAGTTAACTTCTCCTAGATGCATGTCTTAACTAATACTAGGGGGGCATCTCTCCCAGGGAATTAATGTTCCTCCAGATATCAGCCTGGAAATTTCTCATGGCTCGGCGCGATACATATAGCGGTTAGCTTTGCCAAATAATCACCCATCTAGTACTGATAGTTTTTTTAAATACATTTTCACCCCAAGCAAGGCACATTCGCTCTTTGGTGTAGAAGGCTACTATCAGGGACATAAGCTACTGGGACACTATGAAGGGAGTCGGGTAGTAAGATGTCGGTTCACGTTACACTTTAACTTCTGCACGTCAGTAAAGTTGGGGAATCAGGGAGCCGGAATGGAATTCCAAAGTTTAGAGGTTCTGGGGAAGAAACTACTTAAGTAGAAAGCGCTCCTACATCTAGGGATATCCACCCTGTAGGGGTGGGATTTAGCTGCTTGTCAGGTTTTTCGAGGGTATTTACGTCGTGGGGGCACAAGTGCTTGCAGTTCGTCAGAGCATTCACAATTAAAACTGATATGGTTAATCGTTGCGTAACTTCGGTTATCTAGTCGTAATCGGTGTGCCGTGTATTATTATTCAAACACGATGAGCGAATGGCGGGAAGACAACTGATTCAACGGGATGCAAATTCAATATTAAAAGATATGAATGTATGATATTAAGACGGGTGTGTGATGATATAGAATTGTGAGGAAGAGAAGAGGGAAAAAAGGAAATAAAAAAAGATGCTGAAGAAGATGATAAAAAATGAAGATGTAGGTTGAAGAGAATTACGATACTGTTGTGATGTCAAACACTAAATCGTATATTATATATTTATATCTTTTTTACTAACGGGATATATATATATATATATATATATATATATATATATATATATATAGAGAGAGAGAGAGAGAGAGATTGATAGAGAGATAGATAGATAGATAGATAGATGATATTTGGGTAAACAAATCGAGTTTATGTATTTCGGACGATCTCTAAACATCGTTAATTCACGAGTCGCACAGCAGTGGCTGATTAACGTAATGGTTAGGAGCCTTAACTCTCGTACAGGCGGTCGAGTTTCAATCCTGGCTTGAGGTAGTTGCCTGTCTAGCCGCACTGATGAACTGTGAAACAGCGAAACAGTACTGTCTGTGGATGACTATATATATATATATATATATATATATATATATATATATATATATATATATATATATATATACGTTGTGTTCAGTATATGTATATAACGGACTGTATGTTAACGGCCCGTAATTCGTTTAGTGTTCTGTGATACACGTGTGATACACGTAACGTAGACGACATATGGCACCGTACCTGTCTGCAGCTGGTTGCTTCTTGAAAATTCAGCAATCCTCTTCGGTGGAGCCAGACCTGTTTGAGAAAGGGACCCACGATGGATGAGTGTTTTTATATATATATTTTATTCACTCCTGAGGCATCTCATCACGGCAGCAAAAAGAATTGAGTCGACATCTCTTGACTTGTGGTTTCTCTAGTTAAGACTGTCACCTCTTTCATGGGGAGACCCTCTTAACTCATCTTGCGTATTTCATGACCGGGCAACGCCGGGCGGCTTTCTAGTTTAAAGTACAAACTAAAAATCAGACAGAAATGAAGATGAAGCTGATGATAATAGGCAGAGCAAATAAGGTAAAAAAAAAAAAGATGTAGAAGAAGACAAGCATATTTAGTTTAATGCCATACGCGTAGACGATTTGGATAAATTGTGAATAGAGAAGAAATGATTGAGCGAAAGTTAATTGAAGTTAAAATAAAACGGAGCGGAGATAGAAGAAAAAAAAGCATAAAAAACTGACACATCCGGGGTCCCTCCTACGTTGGTGAGTGTGAGCAGTGTAATACGTCAAATCCTCCCCTACTCCATGGGGCGTTATCATGCTATATTTGATAACTCTACATCAAACGGTATGAGCGTGCACGGAGTTTCCAGTTCTAACTGACTCACCGAGGGCCCATCACCGTTGGCGAGGGTCAACGATGTAATCTGACCCTCCCCCTTTCCGATGTTTAGTTATCATACCAAGTTTGGTAGCTATATGTGAGTCGGTATGAACGTGCAGGGAGCCCTTTTTATAAGTGAACTACATCTTGTGACACCATCCATATTAACGGGGGTAACTTTATCATACACATTGCAGATTCTCGATACCTTGATAATAGTATGTGGTCAGTTTGGTGTAATAATAAACCATATAGGAGCCTATTCGTGTATAGACAGACACACTTACGATGAGCTTTATAATATATGTATATATATATATATATATATATATATATATATATATATATATATATAAAAGTGAACGTGTCTGTCTGTCTGGGTGTGTGTCTGTCTGTGTACATTTCCCTACGCAATAACTCTGTCAATTTTTAGTCTATAGACTCGAAATTTGAAATACCGGGTACTGAGATTTGGGAAAATCGATGTGACAGGTGTCAGCCAGAAATTTGGCTGTTAAGGGGTCAAATTTCAACGATTTGACCTTTAAGAACTCTACCAAACTCCTCCGACAATTTTGGGTCTAGACACTTGAAATTTTAGATATAGGTTCCTTGAACCTGGATCTAACTTAATAAAGTGATTTGAGCCCGAAACTATGAATTTTAAGGGGTCATAATAGGGGTCAAATTAAAAAAAAAATTACTCTTTTTTTTTTTTTTTTGCTCAGCATACACCTCCAAACACCCGGGCAACGCCGGGCTGAAATGCTAGTATGTATATATATATATATATATATATATATATATATATATATATATATATATATATATATATATATATGATGAGAATAATCGAAATAGCATTCCGAATAAATAGAGAATTAAAAAGGAACAGAGTTATGTGTTCATCAACGCTTCGTCTTTATTCATCCAGAGAAAGTCTCCAAATAAAGATTAAACCTTGATGAATATATGACTCGGTTTGTTCCTTTTTTTTCTCTCTCTCTTTCTCTCTCTCTCTCTTTCTCTCTCGCTCTCTCTCTCCCATATCTATCTATCTCTATTTATATATCCATCTCTCTTCCTTTCATATCTATCTATCTATGTATCTATCTATCAATCCATCCATCTCCCCCTCTCTCTCTCTCTCTCTCTCTATATATATATATATATATATATATATATATATATATATATATATATATATATATATATATATGAACAAATGATTAATAAAATATGTTAAAAGACATCTTGAAAAAGAGTTAAAAACATATTTAATTTTAAAAAAGGAAGCACAATATAAGTGGATGGTCCTTAATCCGCGGAGTTTCGAAGATATACTCTCCTTCTCAACAGAGGGCAGGAATTAGCAAAATGCAGGATCGGATTTTGCATATAAAAGTATTTAATGAAACTACAAGTAAGTCACAGATCTTACTTGGTTAAAAAAAGGGTGAGGTAAGGGGAACAGGAGGCAAAAGAAAAATAATAAAAAAGATTTCACATGAATGGATAGTCCGGTGAAGGGTAAAAATCCAAAAATGGTAAAATCCAAAACGGTCGAATTTAAAATTTCAATCCACTGGGTAAATTCCAAATGGTCCAAAATCATCCAAAAGGCAGAGTTCCTTGGAAAAAAGTGCAAATGGAATGAATTCCAAATCATTAAAAGAAAAGTTCTAGAGATAATATTTGAAACGCGTCTGTCAAGACTGGATGAATAAAAAAAATTAAGGCTTTAAAAAAAACCGAAAAAATCCACTTATCTTGTGCTTCCTTTTTTAAAATTAAATATGTTTTTAATTATTTTTCAAGATGTCTTTTAACATATTTTATTAACCATGTGTTCATATTATAAGCTCTATTTCTTTTTCGGTTTTATTGAGCTTTTTATATCTGGCTGAGTTTATTTTACTTGTAAATATTAACTCTTTAATATTTATAATATATTTTAAGTTTACCATTTTGATTACCTTAGTAAACTTATTGTAACTTTTATATATATATATATATATATATATATATATATATATGCGTGTGTGTGTTCCTGTGCGTGTGTGTGTACTTGCATGAGTGTGTGTGTGTGTGTGTATTGCCTGCAAAATTCTGTTGAAGACAAATGATGATGTTTATTATACAAGATGGCGTCGATATGTGGGAGTATACATTTAAAAATGAGGCCAAAGTGGTTATGAAAAACCAAAAAGAAAAAAAATGGCTGGCAACGAAAATCACCCGAATCAAACAATTTCATTCGTTTGTTTCAATCTTCATCTTCTTTTTTTACCTTTCTTCAACATTTTTACTTCGTCTTGCCTTTTTTCCGATGAATAAAAAGATTAATTAGTTGATGAAGTAATTAATTTCCGGCCATAGATTTTGACAGAATAAACACACATCACACGACAAAAGAAATGGCGTAGGCTATGATGAGGTAGGGGGGTAGGGTCACATGAATATAAAAAAAAACAATCAATGGTTAAATAAATTCTTTCGATTCTTTAACATTTTTCGTATAAATTTTCATTGCTTTTCTTTTGGTTGTAATTTGGTGCTATAATTTGTCCTTCGCATTCGTTTCTCTGATTCCATAAATGTACATTTTTACGAACACTCTAGTTATTTCCCGTGAAGATTTCATAGTTTACCATAACTGCCTAGGTGTCTGGCTAGAATTCCAAAGACGACGCTGGTTGAAGTTTACAAGAACTCTAAGTAATGCTGTTGGCCTTCTTTTAGTCTTTTAACATTATAGTAGGTTCCTTTTTATAAAAATGTAGACATAGAAAATTGCCTTATATATGGATAAGTCTGGTACCAGACAATACATTGCTATAGCAATAGCTATGACAAATGGCAGTTCATTCCAAAATAACGATCAAACCAGACGCACACTATAACAACGCTTCACCTCTGCATTACAGGCCCGCATGTACGAATATCTGTGGATCGAGTACTAACTCAGACGAGGTAGAATCTTTTCTCCTAACAAACTCTACGGATATCTTAGCGCTAAGTGAAACAAACTTGCGCTCATCCATCCCCTCTAACAACATAAACATGACTGGTTATCTTTCACTTTGTTGTAAAGAATCTGACAAACAGATACACGGACTTGGAGTCTATATTCGTAACATTCTCCAATTGACAAGGTAATCTAAACTGGAGTCAGACGACCAGAACTCCAAGTGCTTTAGACTAACTTTGCAACAACATTAGCTATTTATATTTGTTTATCCCTCCTATATTTTTTTATCCCTCTCCCTCGACCCAAGATTGTACTCTAACCAATCACGTCTCTAACAGCATACATCTAGCACTCTCCCTAAATACAAACGCTCTAGCACATGTATTTGGCGACTTTAATATCTACCGTCGTAATTGGTTTAGCTTCTATAACTACGCTGACACACCTGATGGCATCATATATAACCTTTCTATATATCATTCCTTGACACAGGCAGTAACGTTCCCGATCCGTCCCACAGATCGCCAGGACCAGCAAGCCTCACTTCCGGACCTATTTCATCCAATCTCTTCGGATATGAACATCAAGTAGAATAGTTTAATTGATGCCATTGCCAAGTCTGCTGCAAAGAAGATATTTCTCTAGAAAGGTACTTACGCCTGAGAGTACCCGGTATTCTTACAAGGCCACCATTGCACATGTATGGAGCATTGATGCCGCATTTGAACTTGAGTATTTATTACTGGTCTTTCCGTCTTATATAGGGTTCAAAATAGAGTAACAGATCTATTAAATTCAACACTGTCAGCTTGTCTTAAACAGCCGTCCAATTACGACATGTTGCATATCTCTGTTTCTTTTTAAAGAATTTTAATGGCAGGTGCCCTGATGAACTAATATAATAATAAATTTTATTTTTTTATTATTATTAGGAGACACGTATCTACAGATTATATTTTTTATTTAGTAATTTTTATATGGCTGATCTAGAAAACAAGGTATTTAATTTAATAGAGACACCTTCTATTTATGTTCGATATGTGGACGATATACTAATTCTTGTCAATAACATAGAGGAAATAGAATATTTAAAGGGTATCTTTCAGAATAATTCAGTTCTTAACTTTACATATAAACTAAGTACTCGTTCTGATTGACTCTAGTAGCGATGAATTCATCACCTCCGTTTTTTAAAAAAATCTACATCCGTTAATTCCTGTATTTTAAATTTTAAAAGTGAATATCAATTCCGTTATAAAACGAATATAATAAGGAATCTTATACGTCGTGATAAGGTGATTTCCTCAAACAAAAAAATTATTTAATGAATTAAAAAATATAAAACAAGTGTTAGTAAATAATCAATTCCCCAACTCTCGTGTAGATAAAGAAATAAAACTTACCATTAGTAATTTGAATCAAATTAGCAATATTCAAGAAAATTATCAACCTGTTAATATATATTACCGTAACCAGTTACACAGGAACTCAAAAATCGATGAGAGTATTTTAAAAAAATATAATCCGTAGATACGTGGCTCCCAATAATAATAATAATAATAAAATTTCTTATATATTATAAAAAAATACAGACAACAAGCCTTGTAGGGAAAAAAACATTTCGCAAACAAACCGCCTGTTGGAAAAGACCAATGTAGTTTACAAATTCAGCTGCCTAAAAGGAGAGTGTATTTCTAATATTAGTAGCTACATTGGTTCAACAACTAACACATTGTCGCGAAGATTGACTCTCCACCTCTCTGACTCTAGCTCCATATCACAACATTTGAAGGGACATGGCTGCCACCATTCGGAATTTCGAAGAATTATCGTAGAAAATACAAGAGTATTGCAGAGTGAGAGAAATGTAAATAGGCTAAGAATACTCGAAGCATTGTGCATTAAAACAAAGAAGTCTCAAATAAATAATATTAATTATGAGTGCAGCCGGAACGTTTTGAAATGTTTCGGATAACTTTTTGAATATGTATATATGTGTTTGTATATATAAATGTGTTTAATATATGTAAAAAAAGTCCGCCCACCTAACTTGTAACAAGCTACCACGTGACTAGGAAAAATGTATATATAAGTAAATTAAAAAAAACAATATCTACATTTATTTCTACAATATGCCTGAGGATGATAGACGTTCTTCTTTCGAAAGCGCTCGCGATTATGGATCCAACATATACAATTTCGAGAAGAACACAAAAGGACTATTCGGAGATTGGAGAAGATAAAAAGAAAAATTGTAAAAGAGAATATTTGTATATATATATATATATATATATATATATATATATATATATATATATATATATATATATATAAATGTTGGGACGATTGCCCGAAATCTGTGTCTGGAACCAGAAATATCGGGAATTTGGGGCTATCAGAATCGGGTAGTGTTTCATCTCCAGACAGTCAAACCTTTTCTTGCCGAAAAATCACACACACACACACGTACACACATACACACACACACACATATATGTATATATATATATATATATATATATATCATTAGTTGTACTTATAAAATAAGAAAATATATTGGTTTGACACTCGTATCTTGCTTATGTAAAACGTCTTACACGAGTTTTCGTCAGTGTATATATATATATATATATATATATATATATATATATATATAGAGAGAGAGAGAGAGAGAGAGAATGAGAGAGAGAGACAGAGAGAGAGCGAGCAGACTCTTTTGGTCTTTGACAGACTATGGATACTCACGAAGGGTTGCTTGCGCGGGAAATTTCTTTGGCAGGAGGTGCGCAATCTCCAACCACACATCTCCTGAGACGGCATACTTAAATACCAGTGGCAAATAAAGTGTATATACAGGACGACTATAAACAAATTCCGTGATAAGCGGAGAGCACAAACAGCGTCAAGAATTCCCAAATGGTCACCCCTCTAGTACTATGTGTCTATGTGTGTGTATACTAGCAGGCTGTTTGGCGTCGCAGGGGTATCTTTACTTCCATTTATTATTAAGTCATACATGAAGTCATCTTTTATGACACCATGCTTGACATCATTTCCTATAACATAACGTCATGTATGATACGATACATATATAATCTACATATATATATATATATATATATATATATATATATATATATATATATATATATGCAATAGCATCATTGTGAACAAACACAAACAGAAATACGGATTGATTATAATAGATTTGAAAAACTGACAAACTGGCTGATCGGACACAGCAAGAGAAATATAGTATCGATATTTGAAGAAAGTCCAAAACAATGTCAAATTATAGACAAAGGATTTAAATAAAATCCTGTATAATTCAGTTGATTTGACGTTAATTTCATAATCTTTAAGGCGATATAACCTCCGACCTTATTCAGGTTTATGTCATGGAACTATGGAATCTCCAGGGATTTTTTGATGGAAAATGGCTTGCTCTTGTTCACTTAGTCATGACCTGATAAAAGTAAAGTAGTTTCTAACTCTATTCTCCATATGAATTTTACTGAGGATTGAACATCAAACGTACAATAGACAGTCATTTTGAACAGGCTATAACTTAGCTTGAAAGCAAGTCACAACGTAATATCAGGAAAATAAACAAATAGTTTAATTGTGGGAAATTTATAACATAAATATATTCCGGAGCTAATTTTTATTTTATATTAAAATGTCTTTTTAAGCGTAATATTCTAGTATTAATTTTAGGCGTCTATACACGCAGACTTGTTTCATGTGATACCTCGCTTTTCGAAATAGTGTTTCCCAACAATAGTTTTTACTTTGTAAAACAACATAAACGCATACAAACATCAAAGCATACAAGACCACGACAAATATAATGTATGTAGTAATTTTTAATAATATATATGTGAGAATTTTGCTACAGGGATTATTCCGCGTTTCATCCTTGTGAGAATTCGTCAGGCAATTGCATGGGCCTGTGTTGCCACGTGTTTTTATATGTTCGCGTAGTACTGGGGTCAATAATTATTTTAGCTACTACCTAGCTGGTCCTGGATATGACCTTAAACTATATCCAGTGGTGAAGCCCCAGCTCGCGGGCTTTGGGGAATGTGGAGTCACCCTTTGTCTTTGCTCCCAGGTCCACTCTGACCCGGAGTGGTAGTACCTGTTAGGGTCCCAACTATGGGTTGAATAAAAACAGACTTGAAAACAAGAAATATATTCTATTAAAAAAATTTTCTTCACAATCATTGGATTCGGTATTAAATAACCTGAAAAGGGTTGATATGCCGTAAAACAAAAACAACCAACTTTTTAGGACGAGGCAAAATAAAAGTAAACACTGAAAAATAGATTCATCAAATTTTATGTTCCTATTTACAATACCTCCCCACGGGACAGAGTTAGACACAAAGGTCGTTTTTTAACGTGGAGAAAAGGAACAAAAATAAAAATTGTCTCAGTCGTGAAAGATTTCTCCTCCATTGACAGAGAACAGGAAAATGTAGTGCAGCATCTGAAGAAGAGATACTACACTTTGATCTTGTCCCGATATATATAAAGCTATGTCTTTCTGCCTCTGTGTGTCTCCATATCTCCACTGAAAGTAAAATTCGCAGAGCAGCGCTACGGGCCTCAAATAATTGGATTTTCTTTTACGAACCGTTCTATTATGGGTCTTAAAATAGGTTAAAATAGTTTTTAAGGTGTCTAAAAGGGTCAATATTTAAATAAATATTTATACATTTCGTTCATTCATCTTAGTTTATTTTTAATTTTTAATTATTAATCATCCATACGCGTGTTACGCTGGTATAGTTTAAAAACTTCAGTTTCGATTCTAGCTGATGCCAGTAATTTTTTTTTTTTTTTTACTTTTGAAATCACGACTCTTAATACATAGGAAATCTTGAAAAAATAAACTATCATTTTTAAGTGTATTTTTAGCCCGGGCAAAGCCGTACCCTCAGCTAGTAAAAAGTAAAGAGAATAAAAAAAGAGCTAGGAAGAAAGAAAGAGAGCGAAACATACAATTAATTACTTTATAAAAATCTATATTTATTCGAGTTGTACGTTCTGTTAACTGAACATACAGCGAGCGAAATTCTTTGTAATAATTGTGTTGCCGATTCATAGGGCCAGTGAAAACGGAAATTGACAGGTCCATTCTTTATTTAGTTCAATAACTTAATGGACACGGTAAAACACAAAGCAATATACGAGCAAGAATTGTGTCTCATATAATAGATACGTGTCACGGTTCCCATTAGATATAAAAGGGACGACATTTTGCCTGTCATGACGTCGATGCGAAGTGTGGCTGTTTTTATTAATAAATTGACATCTCAATTCAGAGCGAGAATTCCAGTGTCTAGACGCGAGATTGACGCCGGACACACAATTCTCGCGAGAGTTTCCACTTAAGCAAATGAATGAATCGTTGCTTAATTTTGCGCAAACATATTTCGTATTTATGAGAGCGCCGCACGATTTCTTTGTAAAACGACATGGGGTATTGCGGTTAGGTGCGTTCCTATGACACTTTAATGATATATTAACCCTTAGTAGACAAGCCAGCGTCGAAGTACAATGCAGCGTGCGAATACAAGTCTACGTTCGAGAATAACAAATAGAACTTTCAATAAAAGAGAATATTATTTATACAAAGGAACAGAAACATATTTTTTATAGAAGTGCCTCCAGACATTGTATGAACTCATTCATATATATATATATATATATATATATATATATATATATATATATATATATATATATATATATACTAGCATTTCAGCCCGGCTTTGCCCGGGTGTTTTGAGGTGTACGCTTAGCAAAACAAAAAAAAAGTCAATTTTTTTTTATTTGACCCCTATTATGACCCCTTAACATTTATAGTTTCGGGCTCAAATCACTTTATTAAGTCAGATCCAGGTTCAAGGAACCTATATCTAAAATTTCCAGTGTCTAGACCCAAAATTGTCGGAGGAGTTTGGTAGAGTTCTTAAAGGTCAAATCGTTGAAATTTGACCCCTTAACAGTCAAATTTCTGGCTGACACCCGTCACATCGATTTTCCCAAATCTCAGTACCCGGTATTCAAATTTCGCGTCTATAGACTAAAAATTGGCAGAGTTATTGCGTAGGGAAATGTACACAGACAGACAGACAGACAGACAGACACGTTCACTTTTATATATATATATATATATATATATATATATATATATATATATATATATATATATAAGAAATTTATTACTGTGAGTCCAGAATGAGTTTACATATTGTTTCAACTAGAGGAAGATCCCCAAAGAGAGGAAATGTCCAACTAGCACCGTCAGTCCATCTATGAATTCTGACGATGCTAGTTGGACATTTCCTCTCTTTGGGGATCTTCCTCTAGTTGAAACAATATGTAAACTCATTCTGGACTCACAGTAATAAATTTCTTATATACTGCTCTGGCTAAACATTGAGCTCTCTATTTCGGTTTTTTCACCACTGGTAAATAAATAAATAAATAAATAAATATGTATATATATATATATATATATATATATATATATATATATATATATATATATATATATATATATAATAATGTAATCGAACTTATTATATATCTAAATTACAACGAGCGCTTTTTCTTTCCTGTATTTTAATCAAACTAGTAATTTCACTATTACATTAAAATACAATCTGCTCTTTAGACTATTGTTCTAATCTCCTTTATATATATATATATATATATATATATATATATATATATATATATATATGACTACTTCATTTAATCACATAAATTAATATACGAAAGTATAATTCTATGCGTAATCTTTAAGTATTTACTCCAACCGTGCTCAATACATACGTAGAGCTAAGTAGTAAGTTATAAAAATTCATATGCAATTAAGCTACAAAGAATATCCTGTGTTTCCTCCAAGAGTCGTCAGGCCTATATAACCTCTATCTCACAGAAGATATGTTGCGAGTTTGGCTCTGATGTATCGTTACTTTCATGGAAAGTGTTCGACTTAGCTTAAGTCTATGCCCCCCCTTGCCAACTTTCACAAGAAACACTCGTCTAGCTGAAAACACTATCAATAATTCCCCCCACTCTTTATCTGTGCCTGAATCTAAACGTAGATTCCATGAACAAAGCTTCTTTCTTAGAACTGCACGTCTGTGGAATTGTCTTCCGTTTTCCTGCTTTCCGGCTGAGTACAATATGGTTGTGTTCAAGTCTAACGTAAATAAGTTCTTGATGAGCCTTTCCATATAAGTTATCAAATTTACCGAATTTTCATTACTAATGATTACTATATTGTCCAATGTCTACTGTACACTCTTTAACCCTTATCCTTGAGTGGCCTCTTGGCCTTGATAAAGTGGTGATTCCTATATATATATATATATATATATATATATATATATATATATATATATATATGTATTCATCCACATCCAGTACTGGTTCGCAGCTCATCAATGCGGCTTAATAAGCAACTATTCAAGCCAGGATCGAAACGACAGTGGGAGCTTCTACCCGTTGCGCTATACGGCCGCTGCTATGCGGGCAGTGAATTAACAATGTTTTTTACATGGTCCAAATAACTAAGCTAAATTTTTTTTTACACAACGAGCATCGCTTCATACGCTAATGTTAAATTGTATATCACTTCCCAAATGCTTAACCTAAAACATGGAGCATTATATAAATATATATACATACGTACATTATATATATATATATATATATATATATATATATATATATATTGATTAATATATATGTGTGTATATATATATATATTAATAAATAAAGACAGAATACAGCGAGATAAAACTATACACTAATACTTATAGATTAATGCACATTTTGTCCACGTTTTAAATACCAACTATAACAGATATGCCATACAACTGCGTGCATGCATTTAATATAATATATACTCCACCTTTATCACAAAGAATAGTATAGTTTTTCGAAACGGCATCAATATTATATGTGTGTGTGTATGTATATAACACCCCTATATACATATATATATATATATATATATATATATATATATATATATATATACATCCATACATACATGCATATATATATATATATATATATATATATATATATAAATTACAATAAGTTTACCAAGGTAATCACAATGGTAAACTTAAAATATATTATAAATATTAAAGAGTTAATATTTACAAGTAAAGTAATTTCAACCAGATGTAAACGCTCAATAAAACCGAAAAGGAAATAGAGCTTTAATATGAACAAATGATTAATAAAACATGTTAAAAACATCTTGAAAAAGAGTTAAAAACATATTTGATTTTAAAAAGGAAGCACAAGATAAGTGGATAGTCCTTAATCCGCGGAGTTTCGAAGAAATACTCTCCTTCTCGTCAGAGGGCAGGAATTAGCAAAATGCAGGATCGGATTTTGCATGTAAAAGTATTTAATGAAACCACAAGTAAGTCACAGATCTTACTTGGTTAAGGGTGACGTAAGGGGAATAGGAGGTAAAAGAAAAAATGATAAAAAGATTTCACACGAATGGATAGTCCGGTGAAGGGTAAAAAATCCAAGAATGGTAAAATCCAAACACGGTCGAATTAAAAACTTCAATCCAACTGGTAAGTTCCAAAGGAATTGCGTAACTGGAAGATGGTCCAAAATTATCCAATAGGCAGAATTCCCTGGAAAAAATCACAAATGGAATGAGTTCAAAATCATTAAAAGAAAAGTTCAAATGTGCACAGAAAAAGCACTGGGCAGAATATTTAAAACACGCCTGCCAAGGTTAAAAAAAACAACTTTTATTTACTTATTCAATTTTTTACTCTTCTTAATGTAATAGACGCTCCATTTCATAAACTTAGCCATTTACCTGTTTCACTGACTCGTGTTTCTTAATTTCATTCTGAGACTTTCACGTGCGTATTTAAGTTGACCTAATTATTAACGCTAACTTTCGCGCTTTTTGTCTGAGTCATTTTGACCTTGCTTTTTCAAATTTAAACTTTCACCGTTTTTCCGGGGGGGTTCTCATGAGTAAGCATTGTCGAATACCAGTGGAAAGTGTAGATTCAGAATGACTGGAAACAATGCCAAGATAAGCGGAGAGCACATACAGCGCCTAGAAATCCCAACTACTCATCTTAATGAGATGGGTATTGGCTGAAGAGAGCTTTATATGGATATCTAAAACGGTCCTAAGTATCGGGCTTGAAACCGACGGTTCCAATGACTTACCTTATCTAACAACTTTCTGTACACAAAATATAAATACGCATTTATTTTTCCGTTTTCTCTTTTAATTGAGCTCTCTGCTGGATTTCTTTTTTAAAAAACACTAATCATATATATATATATATATATATATATATATATATATATATATATATTAGCATGGGTGCCCGGCGTTTCTCGGCTGTTTGTAGGTGTATGCTAAGCAAAAAAAAAAAAACGGTCAATTTTTAAAAATTTTACCATTATTATGATCCCTTGACATTTATTGTTTTGGGCTCAAATAAAGTTATTAAGTTAAATCAATGTACAAGGAAGCTATATCTAAAATTTCAAGTGCTTAAACTCCAATTGTTGGACGAGATTGATAGAGTTCTCAAAGGTCAAATTGTTGAACGTTGACCTCTTAATAGCAAAATCTCTAACCGAAAACAGACCACATAGATTTTCCCACATCTCAGTACCCTGTATATCAAATTTCGAGTCTGTAGACTAAAAATTGACAGAGTTATTGCGTAGGGAAATGTACACAGACAGACAGACAGACATGTTCACTTATATATATATATATATATATATATATATATATATATATATATATATATATATATATATATAAGAAATTTATTACTGTGAGTCCAGAATGAGTTTACATATTGTTTCAACTAGAGGAAGATCCCCAAAGAGAGGAAATGTCCAACTAGCATCGTCAGTCCATCTATGAATTCTGACGATGCTAGTTGGACATTTCCTCTCTTTGGGGATCTTCCTCTAGTTGAAACAATATGTAAACTCATTCTGGACTCACAGTAATAATTTTCTCATATACTGCTCTGGCTACACATTGAGCTCTCTATTCCGGTTTTTTCACCACTGGTAAATAAATAAATAAATATATATGTATATATATATATATATATATATATATATATATATATATATATATATATATATATATATAATGTAATCGAACTTATTATATATCTAAATTACAACGAGCACTTTTTCTTTCCTGTATTTTAATTAAACTAGTAATTTCACTATTACATTAAAATACAATCTGCTCTTTCGACTATTGTTCTAATCTCCTTTATATATATATATATATATATATATATATATATGACTACTTCATTTAATCACATAAATTAATATACGAAAGTATAATTCTATGCGTAATCTTTAAGTATTTACTCCAACCGTGCTCAATACATACGTAGAGCTAGGTAGTAAGTTATAAAAATTCATATGCAATTAAGCTACAAAGAATATCCTGTGTTTCCTCCAAGAGTCGTCAGGCCTATATAACCTCTATCTCACAGAAGATATGTTGCGAGTTTGGCACTGATGTATCGTTACTTTCATGGAAAGTGTTCGACTGAGCTTAAGTCTATGGTCCCCCCCTCGCCAACTTTCACAAGAAACACTCGTCTAGCTGAAAACACTATCAATACTTCCCCCCACTCTTTATCTGTGCCTGAATCTAAACGTAGATTCCATGAACAAAGCTTCTTTCTTAGAACTGCACGTCTATGGAATTGTCTTCCGTTTTCCTGCTTTCCGGCTGACTACAATATGGTTGTGTTCAAGTCTAACGTAAATAAGTTCTTGATGAGCCTTTCCATATAAGTTATCAAATTTACCGAATTTTCATTACTAATGATTACTATATTGTCCAATGTCTACTGTACACTCTTTAACCCTTATCCTTGAGTGGCCTCTTGGCCTTGATAAAGTGGTGATTCCTATATATATATATATATATATATATATATATATATATATATATATTCATCCACATCCAGTACTGGTTCGCAGCTCATCAATGCGGCTTAATAAGCAACTATTCAAGCCAGGATCGAAACGACAGTGGGAATTTCTACCCGTTGCGCTATACGGCCGCTGCTATGCGGGCAGTGAATTAACAATGTTTTTTACATGGTCCAAATAACTAAGCTAAATTTTTTTTTACACAACGAGCATCGCTTCATACGCTAATGTTAAATTGTATATCACTTCCCAAATGCTTAACCTAAAACATGGAGCATTATATAAATATATATACATACGTACATTATATATATATATATATATATATTGATTAATATATATGTGTGTATATATATATATATTAATAAATAAAGACAGAATACAGCGAGATAAAACTATACACTAATACTTATAGATTAATGCACATTTTGTCCACGTTTTAAATACCAACTATAACAGATATGCCATACAACTGCGTGCATGCATTTAATATAATCTATATTCCATCTTCATCACAAAGTATAGTATAGTTTTTCGAAACGGCATCAATATTATATATATATATATATATATATATGTGTATGTATGTATATAACACCCTTATATACATATATATATATATATGTACATCCATACATACATGCATATATATATATATATATATACATATATATATATATATATATATATTTATATAGAAATAAAAATTACAATAAGTTTACCAAGGTAATCAAAATGGTAAACTTGAAATATATTATAAATATAAAAGAGTTAATATTTACAAGTAAAGTAATTTCAACCAGATGTAAAAGCTCAATAAAACCGAAAAAGAAAATAGAGCTTTATTATGAACAAATGATTAATAAAACATGGTAAAAACATCTTGAAAAAGAGTTAAAAACATATTTGATTGATAAAAAGTATTTAATGAAACCACAAGTAAGTCACAGATCTTACTTGGTTAAGGGTGACGTAAGGGGAATAGGAGGTAAAAGAAAAAATGATAAAAATATTTCACATGAATGGATAGTCCGGTGAAGGGTAAAAAATCCAAGAATGGTAAAATCCAAACACGGTCGAATTAAAAACTTCAATCCAACAGGTAAGTTCCAAAGGAATTGCGTAACTGGAAGATGGTCCAAAATTATCCAATAGGCAGAATTCCCTGGAAAAAATCACAAATGGAATGAGTTCAAAATCATTAAAAGAAAAGTTCAAATGTGCACAGAAAAAGCACTGGACAGAATATTTAAAACACGCCTGCCAAGGTTAAAAAAAACAACTTTTATTTACTTATTCAATTTTTTACTCTTCTTAATGTAATAGACGCTCCATTTCATAAACTTAGCCATTTACCTGTTTCACTGACTCGTGTTTCTTAATTTCATTCTGAGACTTTCACGTGCGTATTTAAGTTGACCTAATTATTAACGCTAACTTTCGCGCTTTTTGTCTGAGTCATTTTGACCTTGCTTTTTCAAATTTAAACTTTCACCGTTTTTCCGGGGGGGTTCTCATGAGTAAGCATTGTCGAATACCAGTGGAAAGTGTAGATTCAGAATGACTGGAAACAATGCCAAGATAAGCGGAGAGCACATACAACGCCTAGAAATCCCAAATACTCATCTCAATGAGATGGGTATTGGCTGAAGAGAGCTGTATATGGATATCTAAAACGGTCCTAAGTATCGGGCTTGAAACCGACGGTTCCAATGACTTACCTTATCTAACAACTTTCTGTACACAAAATATAAATACGCATTTATTTTTCCGTTTTCTCTTTTAATTGAGCTCTCTGCTGGATTTCTTTTTTAAAAAACACTAATCATATATATATATATATATATATATATATATATATATATATAGTTTTAGATATATATATATATATATATATATATATATATATATATATATATATATATATATATATATATATATATATTAGCATGGGTGCCCGGCGTTTCTCGGCTGTTTGCAGGTGTATGCTGAGCAAAAAAAAAAACGGTCAATTTTTAAAAAACTTACCATTATTATGATCCCTTGGCATTTATTGTTTTGGGCTCAAATAAAGTTATTAAGTTAAATCCATGTCCAAGGAAGCTATATCTAAAATTTCAAGTGCTTAAACTCCAATTGTTGGAGGAGATTGATAGAGTTCTCAAAGGTCAAATTGTTGAACTTTTACCTCTTAATAGCAAAATTTCTAGCCGAAAACAGACCACATAGATTTTTCCACATCTCAGTACCCTGTATATCAAATGTCGAGTCTGTAGACTAAAAATTGTGAGAGTTATTGCACAGGGAAATGTACACAGACACACACAAACAGGCATTTTCACTTATATATATATATATATATATATATATATATATATATATATATATATATATATATATATATGTCTTAAATTAATTTTGACTTTAGTCAGCATTTAAAAGAATTTTACCCTTGTTTAATCATGGTGTTCTCTTTTAAAACTGGCGCAACACAAACATAAATGCAAATAAATAGTTTTCTTTTGTCCGCAGTTCTCTCCAACACAAAAAGGATCTCATGCAATAGTAATCAATTAAGTGCTAGAAACACAAATCGAAACAAATGGGAAAAAAAACATTTTAGAGAAAAAACTAATCAATGAAATAATCCATGAAACAATTCACGATTTTAACAAATATTTCTTTCAGAGCCAGCATCTTATACATGCAAAAACAAACAAAAATTCTCGTTTTAAAAATAAAGTTTATCAATGAAGGGAAGTAACACTATGCCCTCTCGATACATGATACCGAGTTAAAGAAAATACATTCCGGTTTTACCAAGAAGTCGTGCAGTGTTCACGGATATTCAAAAAGTTCTTCATTCTGTAGAGCGAAGTTATCGATTACAAAATTGTCGAATTAGACCGACTTTATTTTATTTGTTCGATTCCTAAAAGTTAAAATGGAATCATTGATTTAGATGATCGATTCAAGCATAGACATATTGAATATATAAATCATGGTGTCAGCCATTTTGTATTCACAGGAGAAATGCCAAATGCGTTCTGATGACAATAAATGTTACATGACTTGTAATCGATTACTCCATTTATTACGGCAACTGTTATAATTTCCACCATCGTCGAACCATAAGACATCAAACAGAGAAGTTGTGAATAGGAGACTAGATTCGTAGTATTTGGATTCAGCGGAGTACTGTTCTCATTTTGGGTGTTGTTTTCACATTTTCCCAACATGTAAATTGATGTAAACTTCAACTTTCTTCAGGTGTATCTTGTCAAATCAGGGAATGTTTCTGTTAAGCTCGGGAATTTCGACAAAAGGACTCGTAACCATAGTAGTTAGATTACTTTAAAAAAAAAGTAAAAGTAAATTGTAAAAATGATATTTTCCTGAAGTGTGAAGGTTCAGTTCTCAGTGTGGCCGACTGAAAAATACATTTGCGAATTACATAGTATCTTCATCCACTCATGGTTGATGAAACAATAACATGTTAGCTCTTGTGAAGCAAATAAGGGTTCAGTTTAAAATTCCGTCCAAATGAAACTTGACCATTGACTGACAAATTAGCTGTGGAAAAACTTCTCACAGATATTTAAGGACACAAGTAATAATAATAATAATAATAATAATAATAATAATAATAATAATAATAATAATAATAATAATAATGATTATTATTATTATTATTATTATTATTATTATTATTATTATTATTATTATTATTATTATTATAAACAGTTTTGCTGGCGCAACACCATACAGTCGTGACGAGCAGAGGATGCTGGAAGAATTGTGGAAGGAGAGGACCCAGGTCTCCACCGAAGGAATGCAGAAAATTCTGGAAGCTTGGGAGACATATCAATAAATTTGGCTCACAAAAAATAAATGGTCAGCAATCGTTCCGATTACGATAATTTGCTATGGTTATTGAAAGAGGTCGAGAGCACTATAAACCTTAGAAGTCTTGTTGCAATTCAAACTGCAATAAACAGCGTTAGCTATTTTCAGTGATTGTCAGTGTGAAAACTTCTAGTGAGTAAAAATAATAATAATAATAAGAAGAAGAAGAAGAAGAAGATGAAGGAGAAGAATAAGAAGAATAAGAAGAAGAAGAAGAAGAAGAAGAAGAAAAGGAGGAAGAAGAAGAGCAAAAACAACTACAAAGTTAAAGATTAATGCAATTACCGAAGAGGAAGAGCACGAACCCTACCTCCTCTTACAAGTCCCGGAAATGCGGGAATATTTGGGACGTAATTGCCATCTATATTCTAATAAATTAACGAAATTAATAGAAAGCGGCTGTTGCCATAACGTAAAATAATTTGCAATGGTTACCAAATGAGGCTGAGAGTACAAAAAATCTGGAGAGGTTTGTTGCGACACAGATTTTTAAGGAAAATCACCCGTTATTATGAATCGATACTCTCTGATGATGACGACCGCTGTGTGAGTTTATAATAATAATACTACTACTACTACTACTAATAATAATAATAATAATAATATAATAATAATATAATAATAATAATATAATAATATTATAATAATAATAATATAATAATAATAATATAATAATAATATAATAATAATATAATAATATAATAATAATATAATAATAATAATAATAATATAATAATAATATAATAATAATATAATAATAATATAATAATAATAATAATAGAATAATAATAATAATAATATAATAATAATATAATAATATAATAATAATAATATAATAATAATAATATAATAATAATATAATAATAATAATATAATACTAATAATATAATAATAATAATAGTAATATAAAAATAATAATAATAATATAAAAATAATAATAATAATAATAATATAATAATAATAATATAATAAAAATAATAATAATAATATAATAATAATAATATAATAATAATAAAAATAATAATAATAATATAATAATAATATAATAATAAAATAATAATAATAATAAAAATAATAATAATAATAATAATAATAATAATAATAATAATAATAATAATAATTTTAGTGGGCCATCTCTGATGGTGATCTGTATGAAAAGAAGAAGAAGAAGGAGAAGAAGAAGAAGAAGAAGAAGAAGAAGAAGAAGAAATGCTGAAAGCGTTATGAAAGATAAAAAAGGTAAAGACATCGCCAATAATAGTAGGAGCATCAGGAACAATCGCAACAAAAAATGAAAAGAAATGGAAAAAATCGGAATAAAAGAAAATGAACTTGTATGATTGTAAGTCAATTCGTAATAAAATAATAAAAGTAATGGCATCAACTGATACTACAGCAAATACGAGGAGAGTCAAGGAGCATGGAAAGACTGGAGAGAAAAAGAAAAACCAGATCTCCACTTAATGAATGCGAAGAGGACCGGGACCTTCGGATGATTTATTGCCACACAAATTCCAGTGAATACCAATGGTCTCTACCGACAAAAAATCGATGGTAAGCGGCTGTTGATATAACACAAATTAGTTTAAAAATATCAAAAGAAGTGGAGAGTAATGGACATCCGAGTAGACTTGTTGTAACTCAGAGGCCAGGAAAGACTACAAGTTGTTTTTGAGTAGAAATATTTGATAATGGCTAGTGTGAGAACTCCTAGTGAGTGGATAATAATAATAATAATAATAATAATAATAAAAATAATAATAATAATAATAATAATAATAATAATAATTATTATAATAATAATAATAATAATAATTATTATTATAATAATAATAATAATAATAATAATAATAATAATAATAATAATGTTTGGCACTAGTCACTTTTATATATTAGATGTTTGGTTTAATTGGTTTCGGCCTATTTGGCTTCGACCTCCTATAGATGAGAGGAGGGGCTCCCTCGACGCCAACTATCACAGTTTCCTTTTCAATCTGGCGTATTTTTCGGTGATGAATGAGTACCAGTTCCACAGAGGCCGCGAGGAGTAAATGACGAAACGATTCTCTTTGGCAACAGCTGCCAAAAATCGAACGATCAATCGAAATGCTTGGCTGCCTTAATGAACTCACTGCTTCACCTTGGCCAGAAACGAGAGCCACGTGATTCTGATGACCTTGCTGGAAATAGCGTCTCTCTTTCTCTCTCCTCTCTGTTTTTCTTTCTTTTCCCAACTGCCTTCTCTTTTTCTCTATATCCCTTTCCCCATTTCTCTTATTCCTCCTTCCCCATCTCTCTCTCTCTCTCTCTCTCTCTCTCTCTCTTTCTCTCTTCATCATATTACAACCTCCTTTTCCCGTTTTCTCTTTCGCTCTCATTTTCCAATACCCTGGGAGTCGAACCCATTTATTTTAGATGACATTGCTTAGCTACCAATGTCCATAAAGAGATTCACCGTTAAATGTTAAACACGTATTTTAACTGAGTACAAGCTGATGCGTTTGGTTGACTGTTTGGTTTTTACGGCATATCAACCTTTTTCAGTTTACTCAAATCATATGAATATAATATTCGCTTGATACTTATTCTTCCGAAAGGTGATATGGCAAAACCATGTTGACACACGCGTTCCGCTCAGATGCCCGAAGTTAAGCAACGTTGAGCCTGGTCATTTTAAAATGAGTGACCAATTTGGGAATTCCAGTCGCTGTATGTAGGAGGACGTCGACACCTCTTTGCAAGCGTTGCAAAAGCCTAACGTCGTTATCACCCCTAACGGGAATATACATACAACTGTGGACGCTTGTGAATTGAATACTTCCTTGGAACTTCTTCCTTTGAAGGAAGCCGATTAAACTCAAATAGGTAGTTGCCATTTCGCACGTACACACACAAGAATCTGATCCAATCTGCCTAAGGTGAATGTTGCACGTATACACACTCAGATGTGTGTATGTGTGTGTATACGTATATATATATATATATATATATATATGTATATATATGTATATATATGTGTATATATGTATATATATATTTATATATATATATATATATATATATATATATATATATATATATATGTATACGCAGATCATCATATAATGACTAGATCATTCTGGCAGACAAGTTAGGCTGATGGTTATCCTACTAGACTCATTACCTTTGGGTTTTGGTTGCGATCTCAGCTCGAGTATTTTTTACTTACAAGAGTTGAAGTTTACAAAAGAATACTCGCATGCACATGTCTGTGTTTCTTTCTGTCTTTTACTACATCATTTTAAAACAATTTAAATTTAAATTTTATACCCACGGTGTTCTTAGTTATAATAAATAAGAGATCTACTATAAGAAAAATATCATATGCATGTCTATATATATATTTATATATATATATATATATATATATGTATATATATTGTATCAGAATTGTATGAGTCAACTGAATTAAAGAAATAAAGTATAAGATGGTGAACATCATGAATTTTGGAATATAAATGTTTGTCATTAATTCTCTATATTGTTCTGTAATTACATTGAGCTTATTAATAAGGATTGATATATAATAAGAAAATGTATTTCTACAGAAATATACATATATATATATATACATATAGCTAATTCATTTACTCACATAATTAATATACTAAAACTTTAAGTATTTACTTCAAAATGCTCAATACGTAGGTAGAGCTAGTTAGTAATTTTAAAATATATATGGCGATTAAGCTACACTGAATATTCGGCGTTTCATCCACTATAGGATTCGTCAGGATTATACGCGAATTCTGTGGTTGTTTCTCGTTTTTATATATGCTGAGGATTTTAGTTAGCCAATCAGCTTTCTAGTATCCACCGCGCCCCTTCCTATCAGCCAGTGGGCATGCATTTTATCGAACAAAGGATCTGTTTTAGAACGTGGTTAGTGGTTTAAGGCAGGCGATTTTCCTCCTAACCAGTAGTTTCTCTACAGTGTAATGTTAACTACAATGTATTTTGAACTAAATCCTTGCCAGGTGGCATGTGCAGTCTCCTTCCTGTGCACCGCGATGGGTCTCCAACTAGAGCAATCAATCAATCGATTTGAGTGTAAAAATGACCGATATTATTTATTTTACCGATTTCAATTACAATACAATGTAGAGTATTAATTCAATCTCATCCATCTTACATCGTGTTCTCTTGTTAGAGTATATATATATATATATATATATATATATATATATATATATATGTATATATATACATATAAAATATAAAATATATTTTAGTCATCGACATACAGACCTGTTTCGTTGTTTCACAACTCATCAGTGCCGCTAGACTAACACCTCTCCCAAGCCGAGGATCGAACCTAGAACCGTCGTGATGACAGTCGGCAGTCCTACCCCTTGACTACGGAATCGGTGGCCGAAATTAACCTGTCCGAACGATTATTTAAATAAACATTCGTCCGCTACTCGTAGAGGGCTCAAACGTTTGTTTGTAAACTAATCGCGAGCTTCGCATTATTTCAGCTAAATTAAGTAGCGAGTAAGATAATTTACGAGAGTGCTCTACCAAAGAGGGGAGCTTTATAAAATATATTTTAGTCATCGACATACAGACCTGTTTCGTTGTTTCACAAATCATCAGTGCCGCTAGACTAACACCTCTCCCAAGCCGAGGATCGAACCTAGAACCGTCGTGATGACAGTCGGCAGTCCTACCCCTTGACTACGGAATCGGTGGCCGAAATTAACCTGTCCGAACGATTATTTAAATAAACATCCGTCCGCTACTCGTAGAGGGCTCAAACGTTTGTGTGTAAACAAATCGCGAGCTTCGCATTATTTCAGCTAAATTAAGTAGCGAGTAAGATAATTTACGAGAGTGCTCTACCAAAGAGGGGAGCTTTATATACATATATATATATATATATATATATATATATAGATATATATATATAGAGAGAGAGAGTTGTTTCTGATTTTATACGCTTATAGTCTTTAGTTGTATATTTTCTTGAAATTATCATCAAATACGTTTTTTTTTTAAGTAATATGATTTTTTTATAATTTCTAATTAGCAAATGTTCATTGTTTTTTTTTTTTAATTTTATTTGGTGATGGCTTCTGGATTCTGCACAATCATCAGATCTTGTGGGATTATTCATTCTATATACCATCACAAGCATATTTGATACTACGGATATCGGCCTATATAGAAATGATGGGCTAACTATAATAAAAGACTCCAACAAAGTCAAGGGGGTAAATTTAAGAAAATCTTACACAAGGAAATGAAAACAATTAGGCCTAAAAGTAGACGTACTAGCTAACATTAAAATTACAATCTTCCTGCACGTCACATTAAATTTAAATAAAAACACATATGAACACTACTTAAAAGATAACGCTAATCCAACATGTGTAAACCCTTAGTCCAATTATCCATCATCAATAAAAAAAAAAACAGATTCTTAACTTGTGGCGTGACCGCCTAAGTGAGTGTAAAACACAAAAGTACGTTCAAAAATAAAAAAAAACACCGAATGAAAACAACACTAGCAAACCAATACCGCGAACTCAAAGAAAGTGAATGTTCATCCGTAGTCGAATGGAAAAGAGTAAGACAAGAAAACACATGTATAGACCCAGACGATCGATGTAGATTATGCCGTCATGAAAAGTTTGCTATCCTATACTTTAAAGAACTCCAACGTCTATTAAACTGTAGGAAAGAAATAACGAACAACTGTGTACAGAAGATAAAATTTAATTTAGAATAGCGATTCAAAATAATGTTAAAATTAACAATAACAATAGATAATAAATAAATAAAATAAACATACATGTACATCAATTATAATGAAGGAGTGAACTCGAGGTCAACTGGGCCATTGTAATGCAAGTTCGTGCCCATTGCCTGATTAGGACGGGCGGGGTAGAAACTAGGAAGCTGATTCGCATACTAAAACTCAATAAAATATGCGTATATAAAAACGCGAAACAACCACAACACTTCGCATAAGCCTGACAAATCATAGCCTGGATGAAATGCGGAATATTCTGTGTAGCTTAATCGCCATATATATTTTATAACTTACTATCTGTATCTACTTATGTATTGAGCACTGTTGAAGTAAATACTAAAAATTTACGCATAAAATTAGGCTTTCTCATATGAATTGATATGGTAAATGAAGTGGTCATATATATATATATATACATATATATATGTGTGTGTGTGTGTGTGTGTGTGTGTATGTGTGTGTGTTTGTGTGTGTGTGTTATTGCTTTGGAAAGGTGGCGATGCAGTAAAAAATACAAATGAATATATGTTTCACAGATATTATAATGGTGTATTTAAAGTGCTTATATATATATATATATATATTAGAGAGAGAGAAAGAGAGAGAGAAGGAGAGAAAGAGAGTGAGAGAGAGAAAGAGAGAGACAATCACACTCACACACATATGAATTTTAAGATGAAAGGGGAAGTGAGACATAGAGAAAAAAGTAATACTTAAATTAGCTCTTATATATATATATATATATATATATATATATATACATATATATGGGGTGAGGAGGTGTATGCATATACACACACTATATATATATATATGTATATATATATATATATATATATATACATATATATAGTTTCATTAGTTTTTGTTATCGTTTAATTAAAATATTATTTTCTTAGCTCCGTTCCGAATAATTTTGTCCAACATATACGGCTTCGAATCTCTTAAAACTATCGATTACACTGAATTTTGGCTAGACGCGTTAAATTCAATTTCGATTGCATTATCGAATTTAACTTGTTTGTTCTTCACGAAATTATCGATCCGATTTAGAGAGTTTTCGGAAAATGTCTTCATTTTGATAATATCACTATTAAATTATTCGATTTCAGTTTCCAAGACGTTTCTAATAAAACCGTCTGATACGGAGGACACTCGAAAATGTACTTGCCTCAATCTCTCACATTACACAAACGTACTAGTTCACTAAACATTCTTTAGCCATGTAAGTGTGTAAGGACGAGTCTGTGTTTTAATATATCCTTGCAAGCCGCCTGGCATTTCCAGGTACGAAATCTACTTAAATACAATACTTCAATTTACGAAGGTTTCGTATTTATTGTTATAAAGTCTAGTGATTATTATAGAGTAACGATTATATGGCAGTGATTTCAAAGGTAAGAAAATCGGGAGCGGTGCACCAAATAGAATCGAAACCAAAACATTTGCGTTCTAGCCTTTCTTGTAAAAAGTGATATCCTCCTGAAGGTGTAAGGTTCAAGTCTCAGTGTGGGCGACCGAAATATACGATTGCTAATTACTTAGGACCTCTATACAGTCATGGCTGACGGAACAAGAGCATGCTACCTCTGTGAAGTCAATAAAGGTTTCCAGCATTTTAAGCCTCCACACGTCACAACTTTTCCATCGCCACAGGACCATTTTTATAGACAAATGCCTAAGGGAATTCCGAAAATCCGCCCAAATTCTCGAGTTCGACAGTAATATTCCCGAATTCGACAAGATACACGTAAAGAAGGTCGGAGGTTACATCAAGCGAAACGGTGTGAAAATCACACTTAAGACGAGAACAGTATCCGATGAATTCAAATAATACGAATAATAAATCCGCATCTAAAAAATTCGCAAAAGTTATATCCACCAGCATATATAGAAGCATAAATTATTTTTATATAACCGTGAATATATATATGTGTGTGTGTGCGTGTGTGTGCGTGTGTGTGTGTGTGTCATGTCATGTCATATACTGCTGGTACCATGTAACCCAGTACTACCTGCCTCATGGTCGGGTCACCGGCGACTAAACTGGTTCCCCAACCAGACTTGTTTGGTAAGGAGGGTGGCTAATCTCCCTGATTGGTTGGTTGGTTGGTTGTGTTTGTTTTACTGCATATCAACCCTTTTCAGGTTATTTAATACCAAATCCAGTGATTTTGAAGAAATGTTTTTAATAGAATATATTTGTTTTTGTTTTTTTTTCAAGTCGGTTTCTATTTAACCCATAGTTGGGACCCTAACAGGTACTACCACTCCGGGTCTGAGTGGATCTGGGTGCAATGGTAATTAAAGGGTGGCTCCACATTCCCCAAAGCCCGCAAGCTGGGGCCTCACCATCGGATATAGTTTAAGGTCATATCCAGGACCGCTAATCTCCCTGAAGGATTGAAACAGCCAACTAGCACTCTGTGTGTTTGTGTGTATGTATGTGTTTTTTTGGGTGGAGAGGGCTCCCGTAAGCCGTGGTTAAGACAACGTTTCTAGGAGAAGCAAATCTGTGATTTAAAAAAAAACATAAAGCAGGAGACCAGCAGCCGCATTGAGCTGCTCTGCAGTTTAACTTGTGGCTGGCTATATTGCTCTTGCTTGTTGCTGGATCTCAACATTTTGAACCGAGAGAAAGACTTAGATGTCATAGAAAGCTAAGAATCTGTAACATCATCTGTGTATAGATGCTCCCTCAGGCATTTGTCTATAAAAATGTACCTTTGGCGATGGAAAAGTTGTGATCTGTGGAGACTTGAAATGCTGGAAACATGTAATAATTGATCTCATTGACCGTTGTCAGTGGCATGCCTGCTTTAGCCTTTTTTTTTACTTAGGGTCACCACTTATCAAGGCCGACAGGCCACTCAAGGATAAGCCTGTGAATTAACGGTAGGACTAAAAAAAAAAAAGTCATTTTGGGCTCACGGACTTTAAGTGTCTGAGGGAGTGTCACTCGTCTGACAAGACGTTGCAATCATCATGTATATATATATATATATATATATATATATATATATTGTGTTGTGTGTTTATTTTTTGTGGGGGAATTAGACCTGGAGTTTTAATAGCAGAGCTTATTTTAATGTATTAGTAAATGTATTGATACGTTTAAAAGAAAACTGCTAATTGTACTGTAGATATATAATAAGTTCAATAGGTATAGATATCGTAGAGCTATATACATATTGAGTAAAACGATTCATAATTGTGAATTGAAAAGCAAGTTTAACAGGAAAAACAAACAAAATCAACTCGATTGTACAATAATTTGACAAAAGTGTTGTCTTTTAAACATAGTATACAAATCAGCAAAATGTGAGAGGTGTGGAGAAGAAGTTAAAGACAGCTAAATAAATTCGGAAGCAAAATATAAAATCATGTAGAATGATTGACTGACTTGAATCAAAAACAGATTTTATAATGGAGATAAAAAAAGAATACCTGCCTTATTCACAACTAAAATGCTACTTTTTGGTGTCATTAACGTCTACACTCCCTATTTTCTACTAATGAGGAGACTATGTTTTTAAAGGACAAAAATTTTGTAAAATTATTGTCAATACTTTTTGTCAATTTCAATAAAATGAACATCGTTTCAGAAACGATCGTACAATTGAGTTGATTCTGTTTGATTTTTTTCTTTTGAAACTGATTGTTAATTCACAAGTATGAATTGTTTTACTCAATATATATATATATTATATATCTGCTATACATATATATATACATATATCTGCTGTATATATATATATATACATATGTATATATATTATATATATATATATATATATATATATATATATATATATATATATATATACAGGGTGCCCACAAAGTCTTGCTACTTAATGTAGCCAGATTTTGTAGATACCCTGTAGATTATGCAGCCAGACCTTCTGGGCACACTTTAGATTATGTAGCCAGACTTTGTGGGCACCCTTTAGATTATGTAGCCTGACTTTGTGGGCACCCTTTAGATTATGTAGCCTGACTTTGTGGGCACCCTTTAGATTATGTAGCCTGACTTTGTGGGCACCCTTTAGATTATGTAGCCTTACTTTATGGGCACCCTTTAGATTATGCAGCTAGACATTATGGGCACCCTTTTGATTATGTAGCCTGACTTTATGGGCACCCTTTAGATTATGCAGCCAGACTTTGTGGGCACCCTTTAGATTATGTAGCCTGACTTTATGGGCACCCTTTAGATTATGCAGCTAGACTTTGTTGACACCCTGTAGATTATGTAGCCAGACTTTTGGGGCACCCTTTAGATTATGTAGCTTGACTTTATGGGCAACCTTTTGATTATGTAGCCAGACTTTTTGGGCAACCTTTAGATTATGTAGCCAGACTTTTTGGGCACCCTGTAGATTATGTACCCAGACTTTGTGGACACCCTTTATATATATATATATATATATATATATATATATATATATATATATATATATATATATATATATATACATATATATATATATATATATGCATATTATTACACATATGTATCCTATAATATAAAAGGAAAGTCGTTGCCTATTAAGTGATAAACGAATAGGCTATTTTTTTTATTTCACATGAAAGTACTAGATGTATCCTAGAGGTGTTCGCAATTAAGTTCTCTTTCAGAATACCTAAGATAAGTATTAAAAATTGATAATCCGAAAAATAGATTAAATAAAGAATTTCGATTTTGACATCTTATTCAATCTAACATCACAAGTGCATTGGAAAAGTTTTATCACAACACACTAAGCACAATCTATGAAATAAACTGTCGATTCCTTTATATGATAGGGTTTAGTAGGGATGAATGCTTATATTGAGAGCACAATGAAACCATGATACTTGACTTTTGTTTAAATTTAATTCCGGTGAATACTTTTTAAAAAATGTATGGCATCAATAGTTGTTTTATTTTATTTGATAAGATAGGGACGTGTTCGATATGAATGATTCTGTTTAGAGCACAATTGAACCATGATACTTGACTTTTGCATTTTAAACTTTAAATAAAGCCATTGTATGCAAATAATTTTACAAATCATTAGTAGATTCTAGACAAAGCAATGTAAACTGCAATGTATTGTGCACTAAGTCATTGTGGGAACTTATGTGAAACGTTATCCCACTGCACTGAGTAAGGGTGGCGTCCGTTACTAAATCAGGCAATCAATCGAGTTTGTTGAAAAATAGTTTTTTTTTTCATCGATTTTTTAATGGCACTGAAATTATTGGAGGGTGGAACATTTGTTGTTCGTCATCTAATTCCAGATGTCATCTGGTATATCTGCTAGTATATATATATATATATATATATATATATATATATATATATATATATATATATAGTAATGTGATTGATAATTTAAAAAATCAAATTGTAATTAAATTAAAGATCCGTTTCATAAGAAGGAACAAAACAAAATCAATAATTTGTATGATCGTTTCGGAAAACTATGTTTTTATTGTCGTAGACATCAAGTTACGGACAATAATTTTTACATATAGTGTTTTTAACAAAGTTTCCTCATCAGCAAGATATTGGGAAGGGTTTTTATTATATGTAATAGACACCATAAATAAACCTAGCATTAAAAACAAGGCAGATGTATCTTTTAATTTTTCGCCTTTTGAAATAAGGAACTATGGTCAAAGTACTAATATAGATGCTTGTTATAGCTTTTAAGCTTATATATATATATATATATATATATATATATATATATATATATATATATATATATGCTAATGATTTGTAGAGTATAGACCAAATTATGTGGGAAGTCATGAACGAAAGAGTTCATAGAATACATAAAATAAAGAGAAACACAAACACAAACTTAACACCGTCCCAGTATGTTTCATTATAATATATATATATATATATCTATAAAAGTGAACGTGTCTGTCTGTCTGTTTACATTTCCCTACGCAATAACTCTGTCAATTTTTAGTCTATAGACTCGAAATTTGAAATACCGGGTACTGACATTTGGGAAAATCGATGTGACGGGTGTCAGCCAGAAATTTGGCTGTTAAGGGGTCAAATTTCAACGATCGTACCTTTGAGAACTCTACCGAACTGTTCCGATAATTTTGGGTATACACACTTTAAATTTTAGATATAGGTTCCTTGAACCTGGATCTAACTTAATAAAGTGATTTGAGCCCGAAACTATAAATTTTAAGGGGTCATAATAGGGGTCAAAGTTTTTAAAAATTAACCATTTTTTTGTTTTTTTGCTTTTTTTGCACAGCATACACCTCCGAACACCCGAGCAACGCCGGGCACCCCTGCTAGTATATATATATATATATATATATATATATATATATATATATATATATATATATATGAAACTGAACGTCTCTGTGTGTGTGGTGAGTATTATAGAAAACTGATCCCATACAATAATAGAAGATGTATGGAGACACAGGAATGGGTATGTTTGATTTGGCATATTAATGATTCATTAAAATTGTGGGGTCTGCGTACGCGCCTGGTCCACAAAGCATGGAAATAAAAAATTAAAAGAAAAACAACCTTTACAAGTGTTTGTGATACAGATGTACATAATAATACGTTGATAAGTATGTTTTAACTTATATAGGGATGGTATAATAAGATTGTGGGGTCTACTTTCGGGCCTGGCCTCCATACAATGGAACATGCAGAAACTAATAAAGAGTTTTCATATCTATCTGCGTAAGTATACTTTGATAAGTATGCTTCATTTTGAAGAAATACGGTATAAAAAAATTATGGGTGTTCGTTCGCGCCTGATCTCCATAAAATGGAAATATTGCACAAAGTTTTATAAGTTTTTTTTTTAATATAGATCCAGAGAATATTGTGATAAGTGTTTCAGTGTGAACAGGTATGGTATAATAAATTATGGAGTTTATCTATTTTATTTTTACTTTTGCCATTGTTGAAGCTATCCCCAAATTCGAAGCCATCTCTTTACAACCCTTCCTTTTCATAACCTATCATACTTTCACAATTCAGAGTCCATTTTCTTTAGGCTGTTTCGGAACCGAGTCAACGATGGGTAATTTTTCTATTATACACACCCACACACACCCACACACACACACACACACACACACACACACACACACACACATATATATATATTCGGAACGAGTCAACGATGGGTAATTTTTCTATTATACACACACACACACACACACATATATATATGTATATATATATATATATATATATACATATATATATATATATATATATATATATATATATATATATATATATATATACATATTGGGAGTAATTCATTATTAAAACACGTCCGACTGAATACGACTGAGTTATTCACTTTACAGACTTTTTAAGCTTAACAACAAAGTTTGGGCGCGATTATATTCAGTATGCCAGCTGGAATAAAAATAGACCGCTCAGCGAATGTAAACGATATCCAGAAAATCAGACATGCTTGAATATATATATATATATATATATATATATATATATATATATATATATATATATATATATATATAATTTAAAGGAGATTAGAACAATAGTCTAAAGAGCAGAGTGTGTTTTAATGTAATAGTAAAATTACTAGTTTAATTAAAATACAGGGAAAGAAAAAGTGCTCGTTGTAATTTAGATATATATAGATAATTATCAATCACATTACTAAATATATATATATAAATATATATATATATATATATATATATATATATATATATACGAACAAACAGTTAATGAAACATGTTAAAAAACACTTTGAAATGAGTTAAAAACATATTTAATCTGAAAAGGAAACACTAGAAATACTTTCCTTCTCATCAAAGGGTAGGAATTCGCAAAATGCGAGATCGGATTTTGCATGCAAAAGTATTTGATGAAACAACAAGTAAATCAAAATCTTACTTGATAACAAAAAAGGTGAAGCATAGGAAATATGGTGATGAAAAAGGTGGTTGGGCATGAATGGATAGTCTGGTGGAAGATAAATAATCCAGTGACGGTAAAATCCAAATATATAACTTCAAGAAAGTTATTTTATATATATATATATATATATATATATATAAATATATATATATCGGTCTATCTATCTATCTATCTATCTATCTATATATATATATATATATATATACATATGTGTGTTTGTGCACTGACAACTGCGAAAGCATGACACACTAGCATATCTAGTTATAACAAATAATTAATTATATTATATATATATATATATATATATATATATATATATATGGGGGGGTGTATGTACTGATAATTGTGAATGCATGATACACTAGTATATCTAGTTTTATCAAATAATTATATTTATATATATATATATATATATATATATATATATATATATATATATGCATATATAGTAATGTACATACGCATGCTTCCTGTCTTTCTAGATCGTGAAATTCCAAACCGAAACCTCAGTTATAAGCATCGGACGTTCTTAGTAAAACATCAATATTAATTCACTAGATATTAAACTGGGAAATTTTGGCTCAAAGAAAAATGTTATGAATAGAGGAAAACATACATAAAACTAGTTTGGACTTTGGTTTAGTAAACGACGATGTGGCTTTCATGAGAAACAAGATTATCAACTCTGGCTGACGTAAGAAACACGTAAGCCAGAAGCAATCAGAACCAGGTGTTAGTCTCTAACTGGATGTTCAGGAAAAGAGTAGCGTAGTTAGCTTACCACTGGATTAGTTAGGGGACAGCAGCTATCTCTGTGATCTGATGGAAACATCTACTGATCAACTAAGGCTTATATAACGGAGAAGATTAAGAGCGGCTAACTCCAAGATGTGAGCCATTTGGAAAGAAAACTCGAAACATGGTAACTCGGCGTTTTGTGTGCCTTTATTTCAGGTACCTGCAGTCAGATAAGAGAGAAACAGTGAATAATGTGTGTGGCATGTCGAGTGTCAACCAGCCAACGTGTTATTTTTATTGTTAAAGAATGTCTGGTTATTGTCCTGTTCGTTATTGTTGTGAATAGGAGAAAACGCCCACATACACTTAGACGGACTAAATATTCACGTAACAGATCCACACGTACAGACACCCCATATACAGATAAAATTAACAGTGCTTATAATTCTAACCACTAGACGATACACGAGCATCGATTACAGAAAGACGTGTACCTTAAATACACTAGACATACATAGAACCAGTTTTAGTTACCCGACAATACAACAGTACGTTGCTGGTTTAGCTATACTGAACATTTGTAATATAGCGAAACATTTAGTTTCCAAATGATGTCCATATATCTTCTTGCTTTTTCAGCAATTTATACTTAACGAACGCTATCTAAATAATCCTGGCCGATAACAAAGGAAACATGTCCGCCATGGTCATAGTAATTATAATATAATTATTCTGCAGCTGTCCTACACATATAATATGCGATTGGTTTTATGAATTATTGTTGAGAAAAGCTTATCTGACAGGCATAAGAATGAGACAGCAAAAGTTAGCACTTTAAATATTTATCAGAGAAAAATTCCATCAGTTTTGATCTACAATAATCTGATAGAATATCGATCGGAATTACGACGGTAATCAGTTTATCATCGATATTGATTTACAAAATAGTCATCCATAATTATAATTCGGTTAGACTACAAGGCTTAATTGCATAATAGATCGATAGACATGAACACAGATAAATAGATAGAGATGATAATCACACACACACACACACATACACGCACACACACATATATATATATATATATATATATATATACATATATAAAATTTTAGTCAATAAATAATTTTTTAAAAATTATGACGTGAAATGTTTAAATTTCAAATCAAAAGATTATTATTTTTTTTAAATTACATTTTCACCCTAACAAGGCAAATTGCTACTTTGGTGTAGGAGGCTACTATACTGGGGCAACAACTACTGGGGTACCATGTAGGGATTTGGCAGCAAGATGTCGGTTCACGGAAGACAAAGAGTACATTTGAAATATTATAACTTCTTATCCTACAGAATTTCGATGTCTATCATATCCTCAGAGGAGAAAATATTAGCAGATAATTATAATGGTTTACACATTATTTGCTAAAGTCAGCGAGACATGGAAACTCACAATCAATTTTTTTTAAATATTTGTAATTCCTTGAGAAAGAGGAGTTAATGAAAAGGATATAAAAATTCACATCCAAATTGCATGGTAACATCCGAAGTGAATGTCTTTGATAGCAGTGTGGTAAAGTGATCCAATCTGTATTTTGAGTAATCCACATCACAAGGTAATAGTCCGAAGTAGGCATTTTCCTGGAGAAATTTTCTTTTTTTCCATACCAGTTGATGGTTAGATAATTTTATTCTGAAGTATATATATATATATATATATATATATATATATATGTATATATATATATATATGTATATATATATATATATATATATATGAAATACCAAAACGGGAAATTTATAAGTTTGTATATCTTTTCTATATTTATTTCTTATTTGTTGACGTGTAGTAATACTAAAAGTCTTTTGAATGAGAAAACAAATTGTTTCTTTCTAAAGGACATATTTTCGACCGATCATTCGGTCTTCTTCAGCGTGAATGAAGCGTGCGTTTGTGTAGGTTGTGTGTGTGTGTGTGTGTGTGTGTGTGTGTGGGTGTGTGTGTGTGTGTGTGTGTGTGTGTGTGTGTGTGTGTGTGTGTGTGTGTGTGTGTGTGCCTCCAACCACCGATCACCATGACAAATAACATTCTAACTTAGAATTTTTCTTTTAAACTACTCGTTTTAACATTCACGGTCAATACGAACTGGAACAAATACATTGAGAACATTGCAAAGACGGGTGCAAAGAAGGCAATTTACTCTACTGAGCTAGAAGACCACCATTCACCGATGCATGGTATATTGTTGTTACATCTAAGCTGCTGCATCTACCATTAATCTCTCCTTCTTGGATAGCGTCCGAAAACGTTTTGTTTTAATCTAATAGGTGCCACTTTGTTAACTAAGCTCCAACCCCATCGCGGCAATGTTACACCTCTGTGCCTGTTTTACAAATATTTTAATGGAAGGTGCTCTGATTATATCATTGGACTTGTGCCCCGTCGACGTCAGATCTCTGACAAACCTGCTTTGCAACAAAATCTCACCCCTTCACTGTTGAGGTCCCTAAATGCCAGAAATCATTTTACTCTAATAGTTTATTCCATCGAAAAGCTAAATCTTGGAATTCCATTTTCCGATGCCTGCTTCTTAGATTATACTGATATGCAGAAAAATGAATGTAACGTAAACAAACATTTAGACTTGATCCCAAATAGTAGCCTTTTTACGCCCAAGTGGCGATATGCCATGTTTAGGGGGCAATTACTGAAAAAAACATACACACAAGAAAAAAAAACGCCTGTTGACGGGGTACAAAGACGCAATCTCAATTAACGTATAAGAGACGTTTTCAATTATATGATTTACCTCTAAATGTTGAAGAGTTGCGAAGACAGCTGATATACCATTAAAACGAATGACGTTTTATATTTTTACATAAACTCTGTAGATTCAATGCATTTTTGCCAGGAATTTAATGACACGTCTACGATTCTGACGTACGTCCAGGGTTTCTTACACTGTAAATTTCTGCAATAGAAAGATGAAAATCTCAGGTCATGGATAAATAAAGTAACTCACCATTATAATGCAGTTATTATGGTGAGTGGTCCATTCTTGCAGAACTAAAAAAAAAAAGAAAGCATTAATTTTAGAACGCTCATCGTATATATATATATATATATATATATATATATATATATATATATATATATATATAAGTTTATAAGTTTAGAAAATATAGGTTCTTTTTTAACAATTGTCATATAATTTTAACCACAGAATAGTATAAAAAGCTCAAAAAGCCTGCAAATTTGCATATAGTTTCGTCTCATAGACCCATTTTAATATTCACTTTGACTACGGGTATAGATACCACATTTTTCAATTTTATAAGTTCGACTATTGATAAGAATGTAGCGAATGAAGGATCGTTTGAAATTGTGTATTGGGCCATGTTACATTGGACCTTAACGTCGCATATTATTGTTAAAACGTGGGGGATCACTCTTCCACAGAAATTTTACGTAAAATGAGCACCCTTTTTTTGGCCACCTTTGTTATAAGTAGGTGTTTGTTTTACGTTAGATTACTATAGAAAGGGATCCCCCTTACTTTTTAAAACTATAATTTATTCATATTATTGAAATTACTCGTTTCTTGATATTTTAACTGTTTTTTTTTTGTTGTTTTCAGCACCCTCGAAAGCATATAATAGTGGTGATTTAAACATATTTTTGTGCGTGGAACTATACTGCACTCTTAGCAATAATTCAATAATAATCATTTGTTTGCCTAGTTTTGCATATGAATTACAAAATATCTGATATTTCCAGATAAACCCCCGGCCTTGTTGGAATGCAGACTAAAACTTGCTGCTATGCATTCAAATTATCTGAAATAACAGAAAGGGAAGATCTTATTCCAAATATTTCTCGTATGTTCCTCTTTAGTTTTCATACGTAAAGTAAATTTCATAGTGTATAAAGATTATTTGCTACTGGAGATATTCATAATCGTAGCTTGTTCCCAACTTTTCCTTACTGGTAACTAGCTGAGCTAAGCATGCTTATGACTGTGAAGCAATATGTTACTGAGTATGTATAAACAAATAAAGAGTATACTAAACTATCTGAAAGCCCGGCTTTAGCCGGTCGGACGATACGCTTAAACATGTTATTTTAATTTATACAGATTGTGTATGTATTATAATAGAATCAATCCTCTACGGATTATTATATACTACATAGAATAAGTTACTCGGTGGACCAATTCGAAATAAAAATAATACAAAAATAGAGACAATAATAATAATAATAATAATAATAATAATAATAATAATAATAATAATAATAATAATAATAATGATAGTGTCGTTCATCACCTTCCGTTATTGTTTGTTTAGAATATCACGTCAGCTGATTTGGGGCTTGACGATAATAAAAACAATCTTTCTACTCTCATATATTAAACAGAAAATTTTTACAGGGGAATATTTTACGTTACACCAACTAAGGCTACAATGGTGTAGCGTAAAATATTTCCTTGTATAATTTCTTTTTATCTACACGAGAAAAAAGCTATTTTAAGATTGGATTTTTTTCGATTTTTTATACTTATTGGACGAATTACTGTACAAAGCATATTTAAGAACACTGCCAGAAAGATGATTAAGATTTGTATTTAATTTGCATTGAAATTAATTGAATTGAAATTAATTGTTTTTCTTTTTTTTTTTTTTTAGAGATTGGCATGAGTGGCGAGGTGTTGAAAATAAGGAATATTTCCCGGTACTGCGACGATATTTACGAATGTGTGGCCTTCAACGGTGTTCCACCGGCCGTCAGCAGACAAATAAAAGTCTCTGTTCAATGTAAGTCTTTCGAAAAAAAATTTTTCTTTTCTTTCTTTTCTAAGTTTTCAGAATCGTGGGTCTTGCAGAGGACCTGTGGAAAATAACATCTGGACTCTGTATGTAGAGTGATTTTGCTGCAAGAAAAAATAACGACCAAGCCAATTTTGATTATTGCCGAATGTTATGTCCACCTACCATGTAACAATAATAAATTTTAACGGATAAGGGAATTGTCGGACAAAATGTGGATGACTATAATGCTCCTTATCTTGAGTTGAGCATCTTGAGAAGTGATACACAAATTACCATTAGCGTATAAAGCAAGGCTCTTTGTGTAAACAAATCGAGTTTAGGTATTTCGGACGATGTCAAAACATCGTAAATTCACGACTCGCACAGCAGCCACCCATTAAAGTAATGGTTAGGAGTCTTGACTGTCGTACAGTGTATATATATATATGTACATATATATATGTGTGTATATATATATATGTACATATATATGTATATATATATATATATATATATATATATATATATATATATATAAAAGCTCTATTAAAAATGTAAATTATAATTTACAAGAATTTATTGTTCGACAGTATACTAATAGAAATATTCAGAATTCCTTCATTCACGGAGTTTTAAAGAATGTGAACTTTTAATCAGAGAAAGGAGTTAAAGTAAATTATTATAGCGAAGCTATGGATTTTCTGGAACTAGAATAAATTTAAACTTTATTAATTGAAAACTAATCATATATGGACATAAAATAGTGTAAAGAGTTTATGAAATGCAGAAACCAAATGAAAAATACAAAACAACAATACAAATGAAAAGATACGAATTGATTAGCTTGGTATTATATAAATAATGATATATTATCCTCTTTAAGTTTGCAGGAGCTTTTGGCTTGCACTCTTAATCTTAAATTCTGGAATATATATATATATATATATATATATATATATATATATATATATATATAAAGCTGAATGTGTGTTTGTGTCTGGTCACGAATAGACTCCTATGTGGTTGACTATTTGAAAAAACTAATTACATGTAATGATAGAAGATGTCTTGAGGAACAGGAATGCGTATGTTTGATCTGGCAGAACGGTGGTTCATTAAAATTGTGGGGTCTGCGTTCGCGCCTGGTCCACAAAGTATGGAAATAAAAATTTAAAAATGTAAAAAAAAAATGTTTACATGTGTTTTTGATATAGATGTACATAAGAATATTTTGGTAAGTATGTTTTAACTTGAACAGGGAAGGTATAATAAAATTGTGGGGGCTGCGTTTGCGCCTGGCTTCCATAGAATTGACATAGATACAAACTTTTCATATCTATCTGCGTAAGTATACTTTGATAATTATGTTTCAGTTTGAAGAATTATGGTATAATACAATTATGGGGTGTTCGTTTGCGCCTAACCTCCACAGAATGAAAATAACTACAAAGTTTAACAAGGTTTTTTTTTTTTACTATAGATCCACAGAATATTGTGATAAGTGTTTCAGTGTGAACAGGTATGGTATAATAAATTATGGGGTTTATCTATTTTATTTTTACTTTCATCATATTTTGCTTTGGTTTTGATACCCCCGAATTCCAAGCTATCTCTACAACCCTTCGTATTCATAACCTGTCATACTTTAAGAAATTAGAGTCCATTTTCTGTAGGCTGTTTTTGAACCCAGTCAACAACGGGTACTCTTGCTAGTACACACACACACACACATATGTATATATATATATATATATATATATATATATATATATTTAAATAAGGGAGTAGTCACCAACAATGTGTATTTTTTAACATTATTTTATTATTTCGTGTCTTGGTTTTTCATTGAGAATTATGTTTGGATCATTGTAATAATGTTTTTAAGTCATTGAAATCGTTTTTACGCGCGTTTCAGACGGTCTGTGATGCGTCCTAGTCAGAAATTATTATATATATATATATATATATATATATATATATATATATATATATATATATATAAAGATCATTGAAGTGGTTTCGAATTACCTAGTGCACTTTTAACCTAATTCAGCAACGAACTTCTATGCTTCCTTAATAATTTTAAGTTATTTTTACATTGAATACCTTAAAGCTACCTGAGGATAAGTGTTAAAGAGTGTATGGTAGTCAATAGATCGTTAGTAGTGGAAATTTGGTGCATCGAATTACTTGTGGAAGCGTCTTATCAACAACTTGTGTATGTTAGACTTTAAGTCGACCATATTGTACGAGGGGCGTGCAATAAGTAATGCCCATGACCCACTTCCCATAGCAGTAGACCAACGAAACTTGGCACAGTTATTAGTCTTAGGTTATACATTTCTCCCATCGTTTGATGCAGTTCTGGAGACCGTTTTTGTAGAACACCCCAGATTGGTTCTCAAACCACGACGTGACTTCAGAAATCAAGGCTGCATCATCTGGGAAACGCTTTCCTTTCAAAAACAACTTCATGGCTGGGAAGAGGTTAAAGTCAGAGGGTACAAGGTCAGAAGAGTAGGGAGGATTGGGCCAATCTCATAACCACACGCCTGCGACATGCGAGTTGTGGACCGGGCTTTCTCCTGTAGGAGGAGGGTACCTTTGCTGAACTTTCCCCGCCTCTAGATTTTGATAACTTCCCTTAATTTCCTCAAAAGTGAAGCATAATAAGCTCATGTAATTGTGGTACCCTTTACCAGAAAAATATATCATCACTACTCCGCCCTGATCCCAGAGGACTGTGAGCATGACCTTGCCAGCGGAGGGCTGCGCCCTTGCCGTCTTTGGAGGTGGTGAGTCCAAGTGCTTCCACTGCATTGACTGGGCTTTGGTCTCTGGCTCATAGTGATGGACCTAGGTTTCATCCTGTGGAATCAGTCTTTTGAAAAACTTTGACTCATCTTCTTGGCACATCTCCAAATTCATCCTCGAGCACTCGACGAGGTCTCGCTTCTGTAATTGTGTGAGCAACCTGGGAATCCATCGGGCAGACACCTTATTCATATACAAATGGTCGTGAATGATAGTTTCCACAGACCCTGTACTAATCTTGATATCTTGGGCTATTTGGCGAATAGTAATGCGCTGATCTTCCAACATGGCAGCCTTAATTGACGGGCAGATGCCTCATCAATAGCAGAAGGGGGCAACCAGGTCTGGGAGCTGTTTCCACAGTCTTCCGGCCATGTTTGAATGCCAGCGTTTTACAAGGTCATATGATGAGGCATTATCACCATGAGTTTCTTTCATTTCATCAAAAGTCTCCTGTGGTGTGCATCATTTCAAATACAAAAACCGAATCACTGCTCGACATTCAAAAGGCTCCATTTCACACCTGACTCAGTTCAAACACTTGTAAAACAGAAATCACAATTAGTTCAAAGCTGTAATTTGCCACATAACCCGTAGAGATATAAATTATTGCACATGCATAATTTCAGCTAGATCAGACAACTGAAAATCGGTCATAGGTATTACTTATTGCACGCTCCTCGTAGTAGCTGAAAGGCAAGCAAAAGGAACAGAGTTAAAGAAGCGTGCAGTTTTTAGAAAGAAGCTCTATTAAAGGTGTCAACGTTTAGGTTTAAACACAGATAAAAAGCGGAGGAAATTATTGATAATGGTTTCAGACGGACGGGTATTTCTCGTAAGAAGACCAGACGCGATCACTTGACATGAAAATAACGATAAAATATCTTATTTTAATAAAATATATTTTAAATATACTTTGTTCCAAAAGTAATGCATCGTATTTTTAAATTAAAAGTTGAAGACCTACGATAACGGCAGGAGTACCATTAAAACGATCGACCTTTTATGATCGAGAATTATTTCTCTAAATAGTCAATACTATTACCAATGTCTTTTAGCCAGCAGTGTAGTGGTGGCTGCACATCTCTTTCGGAAACGAACTTTGATATTTACATATCTTTCGCCATTATGAAATTGATGAACTCATCTCATAACGTAGCTTACTTCAACTGTATCGGTGACGTAAACGTTCAACAAGGCCCACTGAATGTTTAATTGGTTCAATTTGTCTGTATAGAGGAATTCAATGAAGCATCTCAGCTTCTGGCGCACGTCCATGCAGAGGTTAATTTGGTAGAGTTGTCAACCGTTAATAAAGAGAGGTGGAAATTTCAGATCATGTATGCATAAATTCAGTCATTTGCAGTCTTTTATAATCCATTCGGGTTAGATACATTGAATAGGAGACACTAGTTTAGAATCGAATCTTATAGTTCTGTAATACTCCTAGCTAGCTGTGCTGAATTTCTAAGTTACCTTCTAGCTGCCCTTTACTCTGAGTGACCCGTTGGGGGATACCCTCTTACAATTTCGAATATGTATATCTGATTTTAAAGAAATTTAAATCAAACGTATTCCAAACTACAAGAGCTGTTCCAAAAATAATGTCTCCTATACTTATTCCAACCGAATGCAGCAGAGGGAATTGTAAAACCTTTGTTTTGATGATTGAACTAATGCTAGCTTGATCTGAAAGTTTCTGATCCCTATTGATTATATTGACGGTGAGACCCTATGAAAGCAACCATGTGTCATGAACGTATGTCAGAAGCACAGATGCGCCATTGAATTCTCCATGCATATAAAAATGGAAACGATCAACATAAACCGATATCTGTTGAATGTTTAGGAACTAGATGCAGTTGATGTCAGTACAATTAGGAGGTGGGTCCGTTGATTTCAGAGTGAAGACAGAGACGTAAGCGACAAAGCAGGTTTTGGACTTTTAGGATAGAAGCATCAATGAACGGTTCAAATCTAAACGCCCTATTAGGAGGGTAACGTAGACATTACTGATAATTTCCATTGCCTTCCTGCTATTTTTATTTACATATAATTTTGTTACAGAGCGACTATGGGCGCTTGTAATAAAAGCAGCAGCAGCAATAAGAAGAATAGCTGGCTTATGCAAACATTAGCAGCAGCAGAAGCCGCTAAAGCACGTATACAAATTAACAAGTGCGCATTAGCTTGCGTCACAAGAAAAGGAGAGAAACTCCACCACATAGTTGAGAATAGAAGCAAGTTGTGACCGAGCAAGATGGACGTGTGAAATTGAGGATGGGTTGGCGTGGAGAACGTCTTAAAACGAATATGTGTCTGCGAAAAAATTTTTGCAAGATAATCAAATGCACTGTTTTATAAGAAGCGGAAACATATGCATTTTTTTTTTCATTTTTAAATATGTGGAGTCGGACTTTTATTTCTTTACTTTTTTATTCGCTTTTTCTTTTACAGCGGTGCCAGACAGCGTGTGGGTCCGGGAGGTTTGAAATATTGCAACATTGTTAAAAGTAACGGCCACGTTATGATTTAACTTTCAGCAAAATAAGATATATTAGAATTTTAAAGAAGGATATGTCCTAACCGCTTCCTTCTGTTAAAAAATAATGTATAGATTCTTTCGTCAAAATTATGCATATGATAAAATTTCGTGTTATTACAATATTTCGCGCTTCAAAATTGAGGTGGCTGGGTTCTAAAAATAAACACTTACGTTAAGAAACCAGCACACATCTGAGGACTTATCTCGAAGCGGCAGAAGTATATTTTCAAACCTTTTTTATTAGTATATTGCGTTTTATTTTCTTATTTCATTTTTTTTTGTAACCCAGTTTCGATGTCTGCTTTTGTTTCAACCGATATTCTTTGATCATTTGTCGGCAACAACGCTATGTGTCGCACAATTGCGTTAAAAGCGTCTGTCTGTCAACATATCCCGCGATTTATCTGTCACATTTCAATATTTGTATATTTTTTTCTAAACATGTGATTTACTAGACGTGCTTTTATTTTAGATGCGTCCAATCATATCATAATAATGCCCCTTTTCGTGGGTATTACTGTCATGCTTACGTTTAAAATATCACGTCTGTTTGTCTGTCACGTTTACTTTTTAAACAGTATTACGGCCTGTCTCTTATGTTTATGTTTTAAATTGCATTTTTGTTGGTTCGTCAGGGTAAAAATTTTAATAGCGTTTCTGTCGATCCCACATGCTGAAGTTCTTAATATGTTTGTTTTTTTATGCTAAATTACCAATAGTTTTTCTGTGGTTTGTCACGTTTGTATTTGAAATAGCATTTCAATAAGTTTGATATAATATTTTTATTGGCCTGTCAGATTCAAAGTTAAATGTTCCATAGCTGATCTCCCTTAGGTAGAAAGTACCGTTAAAGATTCTGTTTTTGATAATCAGCCCGACAAGTGCGATGGCCAGGAAGTAGTCAGTACTTGCCAGACTGAGGTACGCCGCCGGTGTATTAGCAAGGAGGTCGGATTTTCAAGGCTTTGCCACCGGACTTTAGGTTGGGGCCAGTTTATTGCTTGTTACCTGAGGCGTATCTAGCAGTGAATGCAAACAGAGATGCTCGGACAAGTTTTGAATGGACAGACTGCCCCTCTTTTTTCTGGTGCTAACTTGAACTCTCCATTCTCCGACCTTGTGTAACATCTTGCAGAGGTGGGCAGCAAGTCGATATTTACTTGTATTTGACATAGTTTTCTTGTTACTCTAACATACTTAAGTGTTGATGATCATTATTGGTTGCATATAAAACATAAACTCTAAGTGTTTGCTGGTTAATTGCGTTAAAATTTTAAATAATATTCATGTGAATTTATCTTTACATTTGACATAGCATTTTGCTTGGTCGATACATCATAAATTTAAAAAAGCTTTCGCTATAGACTATTATATTTGATATTGAAATAGCATTTTTGTTGCTATATCTAAATTAAATTTTTAAATAGATTTTGCTATGTCTGTCATGGTTAAATTTTAAATAGCATTTCAGTCTTCAAACTTAATTTTTACAGAATACTTTTCTTGGTCTGTCATTCTCAAATTTGATCTTTTTTTTTCTTGGAGTGCTAAATTTAAAATAGCCTTTCCGTCCTCTTTGTTAGGTTTTGCAAAACAGCTTCCTTAGTAGGGCATAATCATGTTGACCCACCTGTCCCCACTGGACCACCGAAGTAAAGCAACGTTGAACTTGGTCAGTGCGAAATAAATGACTATTTGAGACTTTTAGGTGCTGTGTGTGCTCTCCGCTTATCTCGGCATTGTTTCCAGTCATCCTGGACTATTTGCCATTGTATTAAAACAGTGCCGATTCAAGGGATGTGTGGTAAGTGATTGCGCAACCCTTGCAGCAAAATTACACGAGCGTATTCTTTTGTCTTTCGTGACTGAAAAGAGGTTCTTATTTCTTTCGTTTTTCATTTTCAAATTAAAAAAAAAAAACTTTATTGTTAGTCTGTAATTATTTACTACATAATAACATTTTTATCGGAATGTCAGAATGAAATTCTGGTTGGTCTGTCCCGGTAAACTTTTCGATAGGGTTTTAGTCGACTTGTTATAAAGTGTAGTTAACTACACAGACAAATAGACGCATCTCGTTTTTCTTGTCAATTTGTTTTTTTCCCGCCTCCTCAATTTCGATCTGTCTTATTTCGTTTCAACTGGATTTCTTTGATCTCAATAAAACAGGCTCTCCCGTTTGTATTAAATCACCAACTTCAGATTTCTCTACCTATTCAAGTTTTTCTAACTTTATTCATAGCAATACTAGCTGAGCACCCGGCGTTGCCCGATCGTAAAAATAAGCTTGATTATGATATTTTAATTTCTGCAAATTTTGTATGTATTATTACATAGAGAATCACCTATCGCTTATTATATATTAACTTATATCCAATATATAGCAATGATTTGAAAAGTAAAAGATATGACTTCAATGAATCAGCTAGAATCGAAACCAAAATATAGAAACCATAATATAGCGCTCCTTCTTTAGTTTGTGTTGTTTGCGCTATCATCAAATGGTTAATATATAGTTAAACATGAACCGAATATAAATTATAAATCTGTACTTGCGCATGCGTACAAGACCAGTTAAGTCGACTTATACTTGCCAAGTTCAATTTACTTCAATTTTGACCGCTTAGCAATTATTTTTGCATTAAATCCATGATATTATTTTAATTAACCCATTAAAGTACAGTTCACCAAAAATGTAATGAATCTACTCACCTCATATCGCTCGTAGACTATTTTTTTTAATTATATTTTCACCTCAAACAAAGCACATTGCCACTTTGGTGTATGGGGCTAATATCAGGGGAAGCAACTACTGGGGCACTATGTAGGGATTTGGGCAGCAAGATGTCGGTTCGCGTTACATTTGAACTTTTGCATGCCAGTACAGTTGGGGAAGCAGGGACCTGGAATGGAATTCCAGAGTCTAGCGGTTCTGGGAATGAAACTACTGGAGTAGAAAGATCTTTTACATCTAGCGATCTCTACTGCGTGGGGTGGGATTTAGCTGCTATTCGGGTTTGTCGAGGGTGTCTACGTCGTGGGGTCACAAGTTTCTGCAGTTCGTCAGAGCATTCACCATTAAAATACTTGTAGAACAGGCAGAGGGATGCAACGTTTCGTCGATGGGACAGAGGCTGAAGCTTAGATGCCAGTTCAGGGCCATTCAGATTGGCGACTCTCTTTTGAACCTTGTCTAGGAGCGAGAGACTAGCAGCAGATGCACCATCCCAAATGTGACAGCAATACTCCATACATGGGCGAATGGTGGCTTTATAGAAGTACAGGATACTTTCAGGTGTCAGTAGTTTTCTAGCACGGTAGAGAGAGCCTACCTTTTTCGCAGCGGCCCTGACAACGCTTTCAATATAATTGTTCCAACTCATGTTTCCTGTGAACGTTAGGTGAAGCAGTTTGAAAGATATACTCTCAGATAGGGAGTCACTGGCCATTGCTATTGGTGGCAGAGAAGATTTCTTGTAATTATTGAAGGAAACCAGTTTAGTCTTGTCAGCATTTAATGTGCCCATCTTTTTTTTCCCCATTCTACTACAGATTGGAGGTCATCCTCTTGTGTTTTTGCCATTTCTTTAGGTATGTGTTCATTTGTTTTCCTGTCATACATGTTATAGAGTGTGGTGTCATCAGCATAGATACCTATCTTAGAGGCAGTTTTATCGGTGAGGTCATTAATAAATATTAGGAACAATAGAGGTCCAAGGATAGACCCCTGAGGCACTCTCGCATTTATATCACATTGTTTAGATGTACGACCGTCGAGGACAACCTGGATTTTTCTCTTATCTAAGAAGGATTTAATTATGTTAAGTATTCTGCCAGTGATACCGTATGATTTAATTTTCCTGAGGAGATCCTCATGGCATACACTTTCACAAGCCTTAGATATATCTAGAGCTACGGCTCAGCCCTCCCCCGCTTTGTCCAGTGAATGGTATATACGTTCAGAGATTACAGTTAGGATGTCTGCTGTGGAACGAGCTTGTCTAAATCCATATTGTTTTTCAGTCAAAACTTTAGCATCGGTAAGTTGACGGACTAGAGCATGGTTAATTAATATCTCAAATATTTTGGCGAAAAGTGGGAGGAAGCTAATGGGGCGATAATTTTATGGGTAAGTTCTTTCGCCAGAATTCTTGAATACTGGTACTACAGAAGCAGTTTTCCAACAGCCCGGAAAGCATGATTCATTAAGGCATTTGTTGTAGAGTTTGGAGAGAACTGGAGCTACTTCTGCTGAACACTTTTTTAATAGCACAGTTGAGATGAGATCAGGTCCACATGCTTTTGAAGTGTCAAGGTTTTTTATGATAGCACGTACCAGAGCAAGGGTGATTTTTAGATCGTCTAGCGTGGCGTCTATCTGCAAAGGAAAGTCAGGCAGGGGATGGTTGGAAGGGTTCAGTGTGGAGTTTGAGGCAAACCGGCTGGCAACCATATTAGCCTTGTCGGTGGCTGAGCAAACAACTTCGTGATTGTTGGTTAGTGGGGGAATTGTTGATTGCCCATTATTTACTACACTGTTGTAGATTTTTCCAGAAGTCACGAGTGTTTAATTTTTGTGTTTCAATGCGTTTTTTAGTGGTTTTAGTAAATTCTCTCTTAGCTGTCGCTATTTCTTTCTTAACGTTACTTCTAGCTTCTATATATTTCTGTCTGTTTGAACTGGACTTATGTCCGTTAAATCTGCGGTATGCATACTGCCTTTGAGCAATGGCAGTTGCGTAAGTCGATCTAAACCATTGGGGAGAATGGGGCTTGCTATAAAATTTCCGCATGGAAAAATGTGCCTAAATTCAGACCATGCGTTTCAGAGGAGCTTCAGTTTGCGAAAATGGGCACATGCACACAGACACACATACAATAATAGTGAATTTTATAAATTAGATTATGTTAGCGTAGTTTGTTAAAAGTTGATAACCAACGCAATTTCTAATGAGAGTGCATAGCATGTACAATGTACATGTCCAATAACAGCCTACCTAAGAGCCCATCTTTTATCTACGCGGCTTAACATTCGCAAACACCATAGATTGAAACACATAAGTTAAAAGTATTGAATAGTCTGCTGCAAAGACAGCAACATCCATCTACCGTCCAAAATAAATTGCAAAAAGCATCCTATATCTTGCAAAGACACATTTTCTCCATGTATCGATTATTGCTGCAACCTAAGTTTCAGAGGTACTATGTAGGGAGTTTAGCAGCAAGATGTATTTTCGCAGTACACTTGAACTTCTGCATGTCAGTACAGTTTGGGAAGCAGGAAACCGGAAAAGAATTCCAGAGTCTTGCAGTTCTAGGAAAGAAGCTAGGCTTTCTTACATCTAGAGATATCAACTGTGTAGGGGTGGCGGCTTCGCTGCTTGTCGGGTTTGTCTGGGGTATTTTTGTGAAAGGGGTACAAGTGTTTGTAGTTTGTCAGAACATTCACTATTAAAAAACTTGTAAAACAGGCAGAGGGATGCAACATTTCGTCGGTGGGACTGAAAGAAACTGGTAGCAGATGCACCAGCCCAAATGTGACAACAGTACTCAATACATGGGCGAATGGTGGCTTTGTAGAGGTACAGGATACTTTCAGGCGTAAGTAACTTTATAGCAGGATAAGGGGTGCCCACATTCCTTGCAGTGGGCTTAGCAATGATCTCGATGTATTTATTCGAACTCATGTTTCCCGTGAACGTCAAACTAAGGAGTTTGAATAAAGTGCTCTCAAGTAAAGTGCCTCCATAGCTG